>NW_028258293.1:14332500-14635937 GCF_053883595.1 Heterocephalus glaber
GGAAAATAAATTGAAGATTATTGAAAAGACTTTTTTTGACACGGGACAAGAACAATTATCCAATTTTCCCTGGGAAATCTAAATACTAGATATAGCTCTTTTATTGGCCCTTGGCCAAAATATCCTGTGAAAGATTTTATTAACAAAACAGTATAGAATACAAACTATCCCAGTATCCAATGAAGTTTTTCTTAAATCCCATCATATAGATAAGTGTAACAAGAAAGCCACATATAAATTAGAATATTAAAATATATGTAATAAAATGTGCAGATACTCCATTTATTTCATAGTTTTCAGTCAAATCCCCATGCTGCAATCATAACAAACACATTACCCTTGCTTAAATGACTTTAGTGATTTTGAATTTTTCTTAGAATAAATACAAGGGAAGATCATTAAACATGATCTGTAAGAGATGGAATAGTAGGGACTTTTCCTATCTTTCTAGCCTATCTGGTACTCTACTCCCCTCCATTTTCCTTGTTCAAATTTTATTACCTTTATTCAACTTCTAGAACACACAGAACCCCTCCCCCCAATTACACGCACACACTTGTATGCACATGCACATGGCCATTGGCTGCACTGTTTTCTCCTTTTAGAAACCTCCTTGACCAAAAACTCCTTCCAGGTCTTTGCCTCGTTAACTCCTATTCATTCTTCTTAAAATAGGTTGCTTTTTCATGTTACTGTCCTGGAATTTGCATGCTCCAAACCTGCTTAAACCTTCCTCCCAAATATTTGTCTTGTTTTAAATTCTTATGAAGTTTTAGTTTACATTTATATTTGTGATTACTTGATGATATAGTGCCTGCCACATAGTTACCACTCAGGAAATACTTATGGAAATAAAAATGAGCAAAACTAGTAAATACATAAATTTCATACTTGTCTTCTGTCTTCTCATTTATGTGTATATTAACATATACATTAATTCAGCTTTTCTGTATTTTTGAAGATACTTTTATGATCTGCTTTGTGAGCCTGCTTTTGTATTTTTATCATTTAATATTTCTGAAAAAAGAAGTTCTTCCTTTTAACAACCTGGAGTTCCTGTTGCTGACATAACTACAATAAATTGTTTTTTAAAATCAATTCCACAACCCAGAAAAAAATAGTTGCTCATTAGTCTTGATATAGTACTTGTTTCTTTATCAGTGGAATATACTTTCACTTTCTAACTTCTCACTATCTTTATTTTGATTTTAGGGGATCTCTCAGCTCAGTGATTCTTTGTGATTCTTTAAGGGATACAGACAGATTTTTTTTTTCTTTTTTTTTTTTTTTAGCCTGAGTTGACATTAAGAGTCCCAAGGTAGTCCTAAATGTGCTAGCTTTTCTGCTGACATCAGTTTTACCTTGTAGGAATCACACACTAGCAAGTGCTACCCAGAATCCCCTGAAGATGCCTTTTCTCCATGGGGCCACTAAGAAAATAGGGCCACTAATACTTAAAATATTGTTATCTTCTCAGATTGTTCTGGTGCTTTCTTAGCAAGATTGAAGAGAGTTTCAAGGAGGTTGGAAGTCTCTCCTTCCACATACACAAAAATTGGCAATCTTTGTCCCCTTTGACAGCTGGTGGCATCTTTCTGAAAAGCTTTCAAATCATAGATCAGTTCTTCATAATGAAACCTGTGTGGCTCAGATTCAGTGGATTGAAATTCTTATGCTCCAGTAAAATGCTCTAATTTAGATTCACAAAAGGATTCTGTACCCTTTACTTAGGAGAGCTGTGCAATTTGCCCATAAAAAGACTGCTCAGAACCATTAGTGCATACCATAAGTGTTCAGCGACATCATATTCATTAAACAGCATATCCTTATGCATAACCTTTTCAACCTCAAAATGTATTTTTTCCCTTTGAAGAATGACATATGGCAATGAAGTAAGAGAGCCCCACAAGCAACATTGTTGCCTTTAAGGATGAACTTGAGAACTTTAGCTTGATCCCTTCACAGGAAAAACAAGCCACATTCAATCATTTCTCACCTGCAGCAACTTTTATTGTTTTTGCTGTGCGTATTCTGTTTCTGAGAGATTGACCTCTGACTTCTGAACTTCAAACTTCAGATACAGATCTTTGCACAACAGAAACATTTGGAGGGCAATGATTAAAAATTCCTTTAATAATAGTTATTAAGCACCTACTGCATCTCAGCTATTTGTATTTGTTTCTTAGAAAGGAGATGATTAGGGACCATTGATATGGTCTGTAGTTTCTGATCTCTAAATATCATAGGCTTACAGATAGGTAGGGTGGTAGTGTGATGATGAGGGAGTGGAGTAGGCAGCTCTGTTTTTAGTTTTTAAAGCTAGAAGGAAGAATGTATAAGGATTTTATTGATGACAATGCTGTTTTTTGGCAAGAACGATGATAAAACCTAGCATTCATTCCACTGTTTTAACTGCCCTGTGGTGTTCTTGCACTCACAATGGCATACAGTCATTGTCCCAGATCTTTCAGTATCTAAGGGAGTCCTTTTCTAAATTCTGCCCACCTTCCCTGATTTCTGAAGATATTCCTCAAGCTTGTGAGATCTCTTCTTGCTTCCATTTTAGGAACACCTGAGAGCCTGGCAGAAAAAGAACGGCAGCTCTCCACTATGATTACCCAGCTGATCAGTTTACGGGAGCAGCTCCTGGCAGCGCATGATGAACAGAAAAAACTGGCAGCCTCACAAATTGAGAAACAACGGCAGCAAATGGACCTTGCTCGCCAACAGCAAGAACAGGTGAGCCCTGCAAAAGGAGCTGACGAACTGGAGATGTAGAATGTGCCAAGCTTAGCGAGTAATCACATTGATTGCTTTATTTGTTGTAAACATTCTTAAAATAAGTAAAAAATTAAAAAGAAGAAAGGAAGGAAGAAAGAAAGAAAAGAAAGAGGAAAGAAAGAAAGACTTTCTAGAAATCTAGAGTCTTGAATAAAACTAAGGGGATATGTGGAAGACAAAAGCATCATAATAACTAGGCATAATGAAAATTATACATTGTTCCAGAAGGTTTGGATTTATTTAATTACTCAGGGACACTCATTCACATAGGCATTACACCTAATCCCAATGTAGTTTAAGGGAAATTACCTCTCTGGGCCTTACTTTCCTCATCCGGAAAAATAGAGTCCTGTTCTAGAACTTTGGGGGTGTTTAACTTACTGGTCCAGTACTTTTCTCTAGCTTTAAAGATAGGGTAGCCATATCTCGGTTTACCCCCAAATAACCCAGGTTTGTACTTGTTTTCCCAGGGTAATTATTAGTACCCCACCTCTTCTACTCACAAGAGTTGTCTTGGTTTGGATGATAAGTTATATGGTCATTATGTGTGCCCTAGGTAGGTAAATCATTGTAAAAAGTACATGGTTCCTAAAAGAAGCTGACTTGATTGACTTAGAAGTGAGAAAGAAGAAAAAAAAGCAAAGTATTAATGTGTATCTTTTAAAAAATAAATCACTTACCCAATTGTTTTTCTTGTCTCATGGAGTACATTAATCTAACAACAGTGATCCTACAGAGTAGTCCCTGATGCTTTAAATCAGACAGACCCAAATTAATGTGCAGTTTTTAGGAATCTGACATTATTACTGGAATTATCTTTTCAGTTAAATGTATTTTATAGGGGTATATACAGCAGTATATGCTCTGTTGATTTTAATGAGTTGTGACGTCTGGTATTTTATGTGCTTGAATATTTGCCCACATGTAGGAATATGGACTCAGCCCCTAATGGAAAATAACATAAAGGAACACTGTAAAAAATCAGAAGTTAGAATGTCATTTAGCCATCCAGAGATGACACAGTAATTAACTATTGACACTTGTGAATAAGCTAGCACAAATTAATCTTGACACATTTGCAGACGAGTGATATCTTACAGTGAACACTTTGTAATTATATTTCAAAATGAAAATTAAATGACACTTAAAACTAGGTTGTCATGCTCAATGAAGCGAGCATGTAGCTCAACCGATTGGCAAATAAAATTCAGAATTTGAGCCACATGGTGCTTATGTACCATACTTCGCTATGTCAAACCCATACGTCTAGAGTGGATGATAGTAATTGCACTGTGGTGTTTTGGATGCATTTCTATGCAGCACTTTATCATTTAGGAGGGACCATCAATATTAGATGCCTAGTGGTATTTCACTAGTTTGCTAAGATGAAATAAATATTCACAAGATCCAGCATCTATACCTAGAGCTGCAGAATGAATTGTCCATTTCTAATTTGAGGGTGACAAGCAGAGTGGGACATTCCAACCTGATTAAATACTCTTCATTTTGTTCATTAAATACTCTTGCATTTTGGGAAGCAGTAGTCTCATTTATCAAACTATATTCTATATTAGGGGCAGCTTTATCATGTTTTCCAGTTTGAACCAGTTATCACCAGGAATTACAAAGCAACATTTGGGAGAAGACCACTATGTTGTCATCTTATGCTAAATGAAATGATATGGGCATTTCCTCCTGCACTAACCCACAGCATTGAAAAGGCTCAGGAAGAATGAATCCAGGGACTGCGACTGATCCACATTCATTGGGTCTTCCATCAAGCCCATTCTAGAATGTTAGCTTTTGGGAATAAGAATAAATAGGAAGAAAACTATTGTCTATAAGAAAGGCACCACTAAACCAAAGTGATCAAGTGCTCTTTGGTCACTTTTCTGTCTTGTTTCATAGGATGGCAATGAATATATTTCTAATAAGGAGCATCTCTCTGGACTTCAAACTGTAACAGCTCAGTTTTTGAGGCAATGAGCATTCTGGTGCCTAACTGTGCTAGTGAACATCATTATCCTAAAGACATTGCACATAGATTGAGTCCTCAATAGGGGTTGTATTAAATGGTTAATATTTGTTTTTTAGAACAGGTAACATATTAAGATCTTCATTTTAATTGTTGGGTGAAGCAAGGAAATCTAAAACTTGTATGTGGATCTTGTACTGTAAAAGAAACACATTATCTTCAAAATAATAAATGGATAAATTTTAAATTACAGCTCAGTTGGTCTTCAACAACACCAAAAAAGCTAAACAGTTTTTTACTTTGAACTATTTTTGTACTACTTGATAATATATGTAAATGTATCAGTTATGAAAATCTTCCCATCAAAAAAGGTTTCACCAAAGTAGAGCATATCAAGTAATAGAAAGTTTTATCCTGTCTTTGCTTACAGATTTCCTTTTTATGTCTCAGTTAAACTCTTTAGACAAATGTGATGAGAGTTTTCTTGTCTTGATCCTACAAAGATGGAATTTCTCATGTCCCTTGATTTCCCCGTTGACCAGTGAAGATTTAGGTGGATTGCTTACAAATGTAATACAAGGCGAGTAGTTTTCACATGTAGCTCGTTTTCACATACAGGTAAAGCAGAGGGTTGGCACAGTTCAAAAAATTTTTTTCTGCAACTTTCTGATTCTGCCACTTTCATTTTATAAAACTCTTTCACACAGAGGTACAGTAAAGCATTCTTGTAATACCAGGAGAGATACTTGAGTTGATGGCAAAGGTGTAAGCATTTCATTTTAACTTAATGAAACTTTATTTCTGATAGATTGCAAGACAACAGCAGCAACTTCTGCAACAGCAGCACAAAATTAATCTCCTGCAGCAACAGATCCAGGTCAGTGTATTTTATTACTCTCATCTGATTATACTTAGAAACTTTCCTCCTTGAAAATGGAATTGAAAATGCTGCAAATGTACCCCTGTCTTGTAAACAGTAGTAATAGAGCTGTTATTCAAGGATGTTGTACACAATTGTACAAGTGGATATAAGAAATATTGACTAGGTAGTGGTTGAAGCATTCTTCTCTGAAATGATGTATAAGCAGAAAAAGCCCTGTTTTTTCCCTTCTGCCATTTACCCAATACAACCAAGTTAAGATATTTTGATTTCCAAGGGAGCCTACAGATACTACTTTTATTGGCTCCAACCACTTTCTGCTTTGTGTTTTATTATGTAATAGTATTATGAAGAGAAGCTAACTTTTATTTATGTGTTAGTACTCATTGGGCCAATTATGAGAAGAATATGAGAAAAGGCTGCTAATAGTTAACTTGTTCCTTAACAAATATTTAACTGTATCCCTTTTAGATGCTGAGGGGAATATAAAGACTAGGGAATAGTAGTCTGTCTTCAAGGAGCTTATAGTCTAGAAAGGAAGAAAAACTTGTTCCTGAATAATTATAACTTTATTTACAGAGTTCCTTTTACTTGTGGCTGTGCAAAACTGTAGATCATGATTATGGTGGACTGGGCAAGGGAGGCAATGGTCTGATTAAAGTCATTCCTTTAGATACTTAGTGATTCATTCAACTAATAATTTGAGAAAGGGAAGTGGTTTCCATTTCTAAATAGGAATGTAGGTGCATGAGTTCTAGAAAGTGTTAGATAAGGACTAGGGTATCTGGTGATTAATCCTCACCATAAACTGTGTTTCTCTCGATTACTGTAGATATTTTCTAAATTATGAGGATTTTTGATTTAATCTAGTTGAGCCAGAATATTGTAAATTATTGCTTTTTTAAGGTTAGTAATACATATTATAAATATCTTATGATATATCATAGGTGATATATATGATACCAGATATATCATAGTTTATTCTAATTTCTTACCTCACTGATGAATACCAGAGTCTATAATGTAAGGTTTTGCTTCATTTTGTTAATCATTCTTATTGTTTAAGGTAGTAGTCACTGTATTTGAAACACTTTGTGTTTGAAGAAGTACTTTTGTATCTGAAGGAGTATGTTTACCTAATTTGGCTTTTTCCCCAGCCAACTTCACTTTTTTGTTCTCTTGTTTTTTGTTATTTGGATTCTATATTCTTGTGGTTTTGCTTTCTTGTTTTTGTTTTGATTCTATATTCTTACTTAAATATGTATGTTTCACAATAGAATCCAAATATAGATGAGATTGAATGTCTTTGGCATTTGTGATGGTCAGCCTTGTACATTTAAATCTTGGAATAATTTCTCATTCTGATATCTCTTTTATAATTCATGCTGAGATTCTTAATTAAATAACTGTCCAGGTGTTACCTTGTTCTGCCCTTATTAAAAATTTCAGTGAATTTCCTACTGCTAAGGTCAAGATTCTTAGCCTGTGGCTTCTTACATTTTTCTCTCAATCCCTCTCTAAGAACACAGTAGGTGCTAAATAACATGATCATTTAGTTCTTTCTGTTACTCCTATTTGTAAAGCAAGAAGTCCTCCAGATGTTCCTATATCAGTTATAATTAATGTTTTGACCACCTCTTTTTATTTATTTCTAATATATTTCACTTCAAAGTTGTACTGTCTGTTGTAATTGATGCTCTTCTGTGGGACTGAAGAACTTAGATGAATGGCAACAAGTTTACAGTACTTTTAGGAAATATTGATAGTGTTTATTATGTATGGTTTTATAGTTATAACTTGACTGTATTCAATTGATATCTTTTTATGAAATTATGGAACATGATTTAAAAATATTCATCTGAATGTTCAATTTGAGAAGAAGGGAATAATTTTTTAAGCTTTCTTATAGAATTTTGATTGGTTTTAACTATTGTAGATCTTTTCATTATTTAAATTTTCAAAATTTATACTGATCAGCACTTAGACTGAGCAGTGTAAGTATAAAATTATAGAGATATTCAATATCAGACTTGCATTCATTTTAAGAAATAGAACTCTAAAACAAAAATTCATATTTTAAGAAATTAATGGAATAAGACCCATATTTACAGTTTCGCTCTGTTCTAAGCTACTGTTTCATGACTTGTCAGTATTTATCTAATCAGTATTAGACAATTCGAAGAATTTTTCAAATCCTGAAAAAGACTCCTTACATGGAATTTATTTATCTTTGACACATACAAAGCAGGTTTTTATGTTGAGATTTTTAGTTATTTTATTGAAAGCCAGTTGGGTTAGCTATATTTTCAAATATAGTTTTTGACGAGTCACAGATGTGGTCAAATAGAAACACCATTGTTGGGGTAATTTAAGTATACCTTATAAACAAAATATAAGGTTTAAATGCTTCAAACATCTTTTAATCACAAAAAAGAAACATTCTCCCATCTGAAAAGCAAACAGGAGAAAAAATAAAACAAAATGATTAAAAATGAAACTTATCTTTTCTTCTAAAAGCAAATAAATACAATTTGAGCATGTTACACTTTTTCTTTTCCTTTTAAAATCAGGAGTCCTAGAACCTATCAGCTAACAGGGTCAGCAAGAATAAGCCATGGTAAGTGCTATGGGTTATAAGTAGAGTATCAGGTAGCTACATTCATGACTGTTCTTCTAGCTTAGAATGCTGACTTCTAAATTAGTAATTGTGGCTTGCAATTTCCAAACTTTAACAGAAAGGGCAGAGTGTCTAACGTCTTGAATGACTGCACATAAACACATTCAGTTCTGTTATAGAGGGGAAAAAGGAAAATCTGAATGGTTTGCACAAATTATAAAACAGGATCTTTCACTATAATTAGGAAAAGGCATGATTAAGATTATATTGTATACTCTTAAGTGAAATAAATAGGACACACATGAATAAATTCCGAATAGTTTCTCTGGTGTGAGAAACTGAAAGTGTAAATAAGGACTAAATGTATAATAGGTAATGTGAAATAGTAAGAAAAGGGGCAAAGTGGAAGAAAGTGGGAGGGCTAGAGGAAAGGATAGAAGGGAATGGGATTAATATGAGAAAATGGAAAAATAGGAACAAAATCTTTGTAAATAGGGAGGAATGGAGGGTTTGAAGGGAGGGCTGGGCAAGGGTGAAAAATAAGAACCAAGAGAGACTATGTAAAGGTGCAAATTTCCAATGATGAATGTCATTATATTGTATACCTAAAATGTACCAATGATTAGAATGAATAATCGATAATGTAAAATAGGAAGAAAAGGTCCAAAGGAGTAGGGGTAGTGGGAGGGGCAGGGGAAAGGTAAGAAGGGAAAGGAAAAATGATGAGAAATGGAAAAAATGGAAATAAAGTCTTTGTAAATAGGGAAGGGTGGAGGGCGTGAAGGGAGGGCTAGGAATGGGGAAAAAATAAGAACCAAGATGCATTATGTAAAGGTACAATTCCCAATGAGAAATGTGATTGTGTTGTATACCTACAATGTACCAATAAAAGAATTTAATAAAAAAAAAGATTATATTGTAAAAGTTCTCATGCTTATTTTATTTTGTAGTCTTTCAAAACATACATGTGTAGTCAAAAACAATTTCATTTATATTTTTTTTGCTTGAATATAATTTTAAACATAATTTTGCTTTGATAAATTTTGACTGAACTTTAAAAGAGGTACAGACCATGTAAGTGATGTTGAAAAGTGTGATGATTTTGTGAACTATTTATATATATATATATATATATTTTTTTTTTTTGGTACCGGGGATCGAACTCGGATCCTTCTGCTTGCAAGGCAAGAGGTGGAACCACTGAGCTAAATCCCCAGCCCCTATTTTTATATTTTTGATGAACCAACTGTTGCTATTTAAAAATCAGGATCATAATTTTAAATGATTATTAAAATATTTTAATATCAGCAAATCTTTTAGGAGGCTGTTTGCCTAGTGAATTCAAATCCCTATTTGTGCTTTGGAGAAAATGATGATTCCTCTAATTTGTAACATATTAAGTAATTCTCTCAATTTGGAGCCTAGAAAAAATTTTATACATTTTTAAGATTTTCAGAACAGAAGTAGCCAAATTTTATCAAATCTCTGCAAAGCAAAACTAAGAGGTCATAGGATATGGATCCTTGTCTTTGGCTGTAATTACAAGGAACAGATAGGTACTTCAATAATTACATCCTCCCAATCCCAGCCATTGCACTGTAGTATCTTAGCTATCTTTTAATACATTTTATTTCCAAGTTAATTGATAAATAAAATTAACTTATAAACTATGAGATAGTTATAAATAGATCAAAGTATACTTACAGTATTTTAAACAGCTATTAAATGAGGCTATTTTAAGAAAACCAAAATATTTTATCATGATATTTTGATCCATTCCAAATATTTATTCATCTAACCTCACTTGACCATACCATGATTTTAAATTTAGAGAAGATATTCTTCATGGACACAACATATCACATTCTTTGGTTTTTATGGCATGTCAATAGAATACATTTAATGATGTCATTTTACAGCTAGAATTTAGTCTTTGCAAAAGTATTCACGTCATTTAAAATATCTCTGTGAGAAAGTTTTCCAGGGATAAATGGTATTATCCAATTATTTAAATGTCTCTCAGATCTCTAATTTAGAGTTACTCAAGTTGCTTATATATTGTGCCAATCAGGCAATTGACTAAACAATAGTTTCTTAAGAATGGACAGGTTGGTTGGGATTTTATTTGAACGTTTTTCATTCTGGGCTAGGGCCAACGATTTTTGTCAATTCATATACATACATATTTTTTACTGTAATTGTAAGAGTTGAAATTGTTACACTTTGTTTTCTTTATGATTAATATGCAATATTTATTGATCTCCTCTCATCAATTCTTGTTGGATGGCAAATTCAGTCTATAAAAATGCCTGAACTGAATATTATTACTATTTCTTGCAGAAACTCTTTGTCTTTTTGAAAACTTTCTTGTAAATGCTGTACTACATGCTGCTTATTTACTTGTTTCATTAAAGCTTCCTTCTGTTCTTAGGGATATATGAGTATTTTTCACCCATAGTGTTTTCTAGGTTAATTATAATATATTACTGTGTGCTGTGGGCACATATTGTGTGTCTCTGTGTTTGCCATGTGGTATAACATGATTAAGTATATTTTCCTTTCTTCATGTGTGGAAACCACAGAGATATTTAATATTATAAGCAAGAAAGTGATTGTCTTTAAACAGTTAAACAGAGTAATTTGAGATGTACTCTCATCTTTTAAGGAGATAAACCTTACCTTTTGTTTCCTTCGATGTGATTAACTACAGGCATTTCAGGTATCTACTCAGCAGAATAAAGGACTACCTTTTTATGTGAAGTAGTTGTCTGAAGATCAGGAATAATTACTTTGTACATTAGCCTTCATGGCCTGCTTGACCTGGTTAATTAATTTTTTGCTAGCATAATAATAATAGATATATATTTGAAGATATGCCTCATCGTTAAGTATCTAATTGACCTCTAATTTTAAGAGCTGGACCTTCCATTTATTGTCTTTTGGAGATGACTGGAGCAGACAATGGAAAAACTGAGGACAGCTGGCAGCTGACTTCCAGTCTCTTGCAGTTCTTCTGTCTTAGGTTGCATCCCTTTGCTAGTTGTATTTAGCATTGCTAAACAAAAGGCAATTGCAATGATCCTGTTTTGGCTCTAGTAATAGTTGTTTTTTTGTGTGTGTTATTGATCAGATAATGGATCTCCTTCCAAAAGCCTTTGAAAGGGACCAAATAAACCTATTGAAAGTAATTTGATACTTCTATTGGCACTGTACATGTATCTGATACTCTTTTACAATGAAATGAGTGTTATAAACAAAGCTTAGAAATCTGGGATTAGCCCCTAGCTTCGGCAAACCCTTAAAATATTTTGTAATTCTATCTTCAATTATGAATTAGCTAGGAAAAACAGACCCCCTCGCCTCTCTTTATTTCTCTGCTGTGCACTGTTTTTAATTGCCCACAGGCAAGCTGTTGTGATCTTCTTTGGAAGTTTAAAATGAAGATAAAAATGCAAATCTAATTATTTCTTTTATGTAATCTAATTAACTTTTTAAGTAATGATAGATGTTCTATAGCCTGCTTCAAACATTTTAATAGTAAAATTTCTGGATTATAAAGAATAGGTAAAGCTGCTATAATTTATGAATAGCAATGGCTGTAACAGCTAAAATTACAAATTCTTGTTATGGATTAGAACTCCACATTAATCATGCTACATTGTTTAAGTTGGAAGAGATCTATAAATAAGAAAAGACCTGCCCAGATCCTATGAGCTACTATATGGAGATTAATCATCTAGCTACCTGTTTTCCAAATGTGGCCTTATGGCAAAAGGTCTTATTCAGCAGACCAAAACCTGAAGGTGAATCTCAGTGCTTTTCCTGCACTATCCTTCAGCTTTTCAACTGTCAGCCTGACTCTCCATACTTTATTCTATCTTCTTGTACTCATCTCTCAGATTTCACTCCCCAGCTCTCTTCCAAACTATGACACTAAAAATTCAGGTAAAGCAGTCTCTGCTTCTTTCTGGAATTAAAGTGGGAGAGTACTTTCCATCTTTAGAGGCAAAGTGGGGTGTAGTAGAGGGGGCAGATGGTCTGGATGGTGCTAGCATGTGATGTTACATAACCTTGACTCAATCTTTCAGGGACAATGTGTCTCTCTTCTATTTGTTTCTTGATCATTTTTACTACATTGAAGGTTTAGTTTAGTGATAGTTTTTAATACCGTTCTAGGATGTGCTCGTGTGTGTGTGTGTGTGTGTGTGTGTGTGTGTGTGTGTGTGTGTGGAGTCGGGTTTATCAGGCACTTGGAAATGGTTGATGTAAAATTAGGCAGAGCTGCCTGGAGATTGTAAGAAAGGGAGCATGGCATTTTATTCTAGAAAAACAGGGTCAAATTCTTACCTTTTACATTAAAATGATCCTTGTTTTTGGATCGATAGTGCTTGTGAAATTAGAAGGATAGTAAATGAACCTTTCCAATTTATTTTATAGTTTTTTAAACACAGACAAAGTTATGTGATGTAGCACCACAAAATGCAAAAGTCCTTCTTGTTTAAAGTAAAGTTGTTCATATAAATCGTATGTATACCATCTCCTGTAAGTCAAGCATTTACATAGCTTTTTGAATGATGTCTATACTTAGAATTTAAGAAGTTAAACAGTATGCATACCAGACTTGAGAGATGGGAAATAAAAATTGATATACTGTGTGACACTTGATATAGCACAGGGAAATATCTTTTAAATGCTGAGGGATGTACTGACATAACCATTTTTAATTCACATATAGTAACTCCTACTCAAAGTTATTAATGTTAGAGCCAGATATTTTTACTTGTTCAAAATAAAAGAAAATAAATGATGCAAAAGGTGTAATGTCTCCTGTGAGACAGTGAATTAATTTTATCCACCACACAGTCCATTAAGAAAATTTAAAGTTCTAATATTTACAAGGAAATTTAAGGATTTCACAGATCAGAATACAAGATAGTCTATCCTCAGGTTACAGTCCTCACTTTTGTTACATATACATTTTATTGGAAGAATTTTCTCAAAATATTTGGAGATGAATTTTCTGTAGTGGCTGAGGTAAGTGCAGATGAAAAGGACTCTCAGTTGGGTAACTTGGCTGCTGCTCAAACATGTTGACAAGGTGGACGAACTGTTCTAAAAACTCCAACAGGCTAAGCCTGCTTTGTACTATAATACCATTTCCATTGTCTCTAGTTTATACATTCTTCAGTTCTATTATCCTTAGAAGTTCAATTGAGTGGCTAATAAGTATTGCCCCTTTTAAGAAATTGCAATGACATCAGGATGCAGTTTCCCAAGTGGAAAAGCATTTTTGTGTACTGTTATTCAGTAAAAATTGTACATAAAAGCTATGTGGCTATTTCTCAAGTTGGATGTGGCAGAAGTCATTTGTTAATGTGTAGAGGATTAGTGCACTGTAGGATTCATCTAATCGAATGGAGCCTGAGGATGCAGAAATCTGAAACCTCCAGGAGAAGAAGGACCTCCAGCTATTGGTTCAAGTATTCATTTGTCCTAAAGAGTTCCCCACTCCATTCTGTGACTGTAAGCACCTCCTTCAACTTGACTTGTACTATGGGAAGAAGATGAAGAGAAAGAAAATACACATGAACAAAAAGCTATCATCTTATTTAGTGATGAGTAATGGAAGTTTGAGAAAAGAAAAAAAAATGAAGCTTTTTTCTTTACATGACTCTGTTTAATTTTTTTGTAAGGCTTTGTGCATACTCAGGTTTTTACATCTTTTTCTTCTGTAGGCAAGATGGAGTGGAGACATGATTAAGGTGACTTCGTATTCTTTGTGTATGGAAAAGACCTTTGGTACAGGCAGAAATGAGCTAATAGAGTTATTGGGTTCTAGCCAGAGGCTAGTCATAGAATATCATAGAGATCAGGAAAGAAAGGCACAAATGATGTGCACAAACATCACAAATGATGGAACAATTGATGGAGGAATTCCAACTCATTACTGGACTATATAATGCAAGGCTAGAAACTAGGGCTTTTGAAATTGGCATGCACACAACAGCTTGTTTTTCTGTTAAGATTTTCTGATTTAATTGCGATGTGGATTGTCAGATCCACTGGTTTCTGAGAGGACCCATTCACAGACTTCATATAAGGTGAATGTAAATCCCAAGAACTTCTAAACTCATGGATCCCTTGTGGGAGAGAGTTCAAATTACAGTGGTCAATAGAAAAGATAATCTGAGCTCTGTGTTTAGAACCTTGGCTTCCATATAGATACAGTAACCTTCCTTCTTAGAAACATTGAGTCCTGACTGTAGAGACTCTGATTTGTGTTATACTGTATACATCAAGTGCTTATAAGTATAATTTTAAGGCAAATGCCTTCAAGTAGTAGAATTATAGTTAAACTATTTTTTTGTTTTAATTTTTTAAACTTTCTAACATATACTGCTCTTATGTAAGAAAAGAGTTGGTTTTTAAAAATTTAGATGTACATTGAAAGAACCCTGGTTTTTAATATTAATAAAATCATTAAATTTTATCATATATTCATGTGATGAGCTACCATAGACTGATAAAATACAGTAATTTTTAATAATTTGAGATGTTATAACATTAAGTGGAAAAATCCTAGAACACAATAATGTAAATGCAGTAAGGTCTTAACTACATGAAAATATGCATTGAGAAAAAAATCTCAATGCTTTCATAAATAACATTATTATTCCACTTAATAAAAGGAATGGGCATCTATCGCTTTACTTATCACCCTTGAATAGGGTATAACCACCAAATTTTAGGATTTGACTGTCATACATGATTTCTTGCCATTTAAATTGAGCTTATAGTTTAAAAAAATGTTTCCAGATAGCTGAAAAAACATGCAAGTATAGATCTTTTCAGTGCTTTCAATCTGTTTCACTGATATTTATACCTGTTTCTAACTCTTACTCCTTCTCCAAATCATTTCTCCTAACCAACTGAATTAATTCCATAGACTTACATGTTCTCCTTAGTTTAGGGAGGCCACAATTTCAACCCCAGGAAAAAGAGGGTATGGAGAAGATTCCTGGTCTGCCCTTAACAGGACTATGTTCTTCTTCCTTCTAAGGAAGGTATTTCACCCCAATTTGAGGAGAAAAAGGCACTACAGCAAATCAATGACAGAAAGAAGCCTGGGTTTGGACTCAGGATGTCTATACCTACTCTTTGTTCTACTTTGTTCTAGTACTGATTGCATGTCTTCTAGCAAATGAGTTTCTTAGCATATGTTTAGAATAAGGATTCTAAAGATTATTGCACAATTGACCTCTGATTCTGGATGATAATGGAATGGGCTCAGGTCTTTAGAAAAATAAGACAGCAATATTTTTTTTTTGTACTGGGGATTGAACTCAGAGCCTTTACACTGAGCTACATCTCCAGCCTTTGCACTGAGCTACATCTCCAGCCTCTCTCTCTCTCTCTCTCTCTCTCTCTCCATATATATATATATATATATAATGTTCTGGGATTATAGGTGTGTACCATCATGTCCTACTACAGTAAGTATTCATGTTGATAAACTTGAAGGCAAACGTCAAGTTTGGTATAGGATAAGCCATGTCCATTTAGGAGCACTGTTTTCATTTTAAACCATCAGAGGGTTTGATATCACAAGGTTTAATTTATGTTTCCTTTGTGAAATATTGTGATGGTTTGTAATACTTGCCACATAAAATGATGGCTATGGTGGAATTTTAGAAAAATACATTTAGGAAGACAGCCTATAAATGCTTGCTTTCAGGATATAGAGAATACTTTTTTGGCAGCCAAAGACGAGCTTTTAGTATTTAGGGCTATATAATGGAAAGGATGACACAAATTTAATTTTAGTCTTGCAAGTAAAATATTATAATTTTGGGAAAAAGTCCACATAGTTTTTCTAAGTATTAATTGCAGGAAATTACACCATGTCCTATTGAAGTATTAAGTCAGAGGCATATATATAGCATATAACACCTTTTCCTAGTCTCTCTTGTTTTCGCTATGTGTTGCATTTTCATTTGAAAAGAGATATGTTAAGCAACTAGAACACTTTCTAACTGTGGGGGTAGTGCTGAGGGTGGTTCAGACTGAAAACAATTAAGCTATGAATGGGAGACTTCTTAGTTATGCTTCTTAGAAGTAAGTTTCCTGCTTAAAGGATAATGTTGATGTGGATATTCTTTTGGCCTTTTTCTCATTCTGACTAGTTAAGTTTCATCTTCTAGACCTAATAAATTTTCCAACTACAATTTATTTATTGGGCTGTAAGATAAAAAATGAGAAAATTTCATTTCTGATGTGTGGTAGAACTTAATATGGTTTTCAAATTTCCTCCCATTTTGTTTGAAGTAAATAGGGTAATTACTCACTAAAATTCTAATATCTTTCAGGGCTTTAGGGATGAATCTAAAGCAGAACTATATAATGTTTTATTTAAGCAAATCCATGTTCTTATTAGGCGGTTCACCTTAATGTCATTTTTATAAGTAAACTTTCTTTTATTTTTTTCAGGAGTTATTTAATTAGTTTTGTTATACTACCACAATCTGACATCTGCCCTGGTAAGGCCTGCCAAATGTGATTTGTGGTTTAAAAATGAGAATAATTTATTATTTGAAAAATGATCAGTCATTTGGGAGTGATACATAAATATGAATATGAAAGAGTCTGATGTACTTCTATTTCATTTTTCCTTTTAGGCTAAGGCACGTCTGTAGTTGTCTGTGTTCCCATAAAGTGTGCTAGTTGTAGGTCTGATCAGTATCTAAATATGAATGCAACTGACTATGAAAAAACTACTGCCCTGTTAGCTTCTTGGACTGTTTATGGTTCCCATTTATTGCAGGGCTTTACCATATAACCACTAGGTGGACCTGGCTTTACTTATCAAATCCAGATCCCCCCCCCCCCCCCCCCCCCGCCAAGTAGAGTGAAGTTCCTGGGCCACCAGCTTCTTATTTTGAGGTTCTTGGCATCTTGAGAATTAAAACTGTCAGCTCTAGAACACCTGGGGTTTCTGTAGAAAGATTAACACTGCTAATTAACCCTTGGTAAGTTTTCTGTACATGCAGCACAGGTGAAACAAGCATTTTACTTCTAACTGAAGAACTTATTTTAATAATTATAGACAAATACTCATTTTCTCATACTCCTTCTCTCTTCTACTTTGAATAAGAGTAGGTGTCAACTGGAAGGCTTTGGTAATCTTTCACCATAACCTCCATGTTTTTCCGAGGGGGAGGAGGAGGTGGGGTATAAGGGAAGGGACAGCACATAAGATTTGCATAAATAGTAATGTGGTCTTTTCTCAAAAGAGCATTCTATTTTCTTTGGAGATGAGAATGTGAGAAGGGTATTTAGTTGGGTTTACAAGAAGGCCGTTTCACTTTCCCAGTAAAAAGAGGTGGCTGTTAAGTCGTCATTGGAATCTCCACCCTGAGAGAACATGTTGCCCTGGTGCTCTAAAGGGCAAATGTATTGAATTTGTTGACTTTAAAAGTAGCTGGAAGATATACTGGAAATCCACAAAATGAGTCTTCTCATTATTAAGTATAAAATGTGGGAAAGATATCTGGGAAGAAATCTAAGGGGACATGGCCTTTAATGTACACTGATAATGTGTGGGGACAGTCTCACTATCTTTTAACTAGAGAAGTGTAACTGCATTCTGAAAACACTGAACAACATTTTAATTTTTTAAAACTAGCTTTAAGTTGTATAAGAAAGAGAAAACATTAAAAAAAAATTCATAGCGCCATGTATTAAAAGAAGCAGATGAACTGATTGATGGAGTTCCATATACATTCTGTAAAGGGTAAGCATTGCTAACAGAATGAGTGGCAGTGTCTGAGCGTGAACAGGCCCCAGGGACTAGGCTTTGTTCCTCTGGTCTTGACAGGCATGTGTCTCTGTTAAATGAGGGCTTAATTTCTCTCATATGTGAACGATTTCCAAGCCCAACAAAGGCAGCCAGGACCCGGGCTGTTTAAAAGAACCAGCACAAGAGAAAGCATTCTTGAAGACAGAGGATGCTAAAAGGTTAATTACTCACCATGGCTTAGCTACTGTTTTATTTTTTCCCTACTTAAGATTTATTAACATAGATCTGCCACATTTTTCTTTTACACAAACACACATTAAACTTACAAGGATATATTTTTATTCTTTGTGAAATAGCCATTTGCTGCTCTCTGCTCCTTGAGAAGAGGTGCCCCCTCAGCAGTTGTGGTGAATATCATGGAATATTAATTCACTAGAGGGGGAGGGGAGAGGCTAATATACTTCGGATCCTTTCTGTCTCAAGTGGAAGGAATTTAAACTATTTACTAAGCAGCATCCTTGGCAACACTGTGAACCAGTTCTTTTGACACTGCTTGCTTAAAATGTAGAGATCTTTATTTCAACATTTCTCTGGGAGTTTCAAGTTATCATTTTTTTTTTTTAGCTTTCTCAGTTTCTGGGGAAAAATTCTTATTGTTAAAAAGACATATGTAGGAGGTTACATGTATGTTTCTGTTTTCACTTTTTAAGGCTTTTGACTTGTTATAACCCTCATTAGCCCTTTATCTTAATTTTGACTACCGGTTTTTGAATTTCTGTACTTTTCCTTTTAAGCTTGATATCTTCTTTAGTAGATAATGATATATAAATCAGCATTTAAATGTTTGCATGACAACTATTTTGTCATATTACATCATAAAGATAAATAAGAACAATAATCTGCTTCATCAGTTTGGGTGTTTTTAAAGCAAAACATACCAATTATTTGAATTATTTGCAAAGACTTATCTGTAAATGAAAATCTCTTCCAACTCTAAACTTCTCTGTTATAAGAATAAAAGTATAGATTTATTAAATGAAATACTCAAATTTATTTCCTAGCATCCTCAATAAATATGTTTAAAAATCTGCCCCAAACATTTAAATCTACATTTTAAACTTTTAACATAAAAGAATTAGGAAATCTTCAAATATGGACACTTGGCCCCAAAGCCAGACATATAACATTTATCATTTTATTGGAAAAACATTCTATTCTACATAAGTTCTGTGTGGCATAATAAAAAAGAAGGGCCAACTGTTCATTTTATTTGTAATGATGGATAGCTGACAGGTAACTTACATGATTGCACCTGATTATCAAAGTGGTCATCACTTATGAACTGGACTTTTTCTATATGTCATTAGCAGTTGTAGGTGAAAAAACCCATAATTTTCACCCCATGACTATTTCTTCTACTGTATAGATAACTCCTGAGAGTATCTGGGCCCAGCATACAGCTGTGATGACCTAACTCTGAAAGAAAAAAGGTGGTTTCTTTACTTAGAATGTGAAATGGTGACTGTAACTTGCAGAAGAAAAAGCCATTTCCTCCGAAGTGGTTTTGCTTAACTGCCTTGCTTTCTACCTCAGAAGTACTGTTTTCCTACCAAGGCATGTTTTAGTAGAAATAACAGATGCCAAACCAAGCCATTTTTATTTCAGATCAGAAGTATATCTGAATATAAAAACCAATAGGACCTTCAGAAATGAGAGTAAAAAAAATTCTAGGATCTTTATTTCGGACATGAATTAATGTTAAGCCTGCTTTCCTTTTATTACTTAGAATGTTCTACAAAATTAATAATGAATATCATTTTAAAATAAATCTTCCTCTTTTGTATTTCCTGTTTCTATAAATGACATCTTCACTCCAAGTCAAATTTCATATCTTCATCATAGAACTGTCAATTCTAGTCCAATTTACTTGAAAATGTCTCAAATTATCTTTTTAAAATCTTGCTATAACTAATACAATTCAGGTTATCATCACTTCATGACCAAACTGCTGAAGTAGAGTCTTAAATTATCTCCTGCTTTGTCCATTGCTTTACACTTCATTGTACATATCCATCCCAGGGTGATTTTCCTAAAGCACACTTCTCATTGTGTTTCTCTTCTGCTTAGAAGTTTCCAGTGGAGTTCTATTGATTATGATTCTGCTTTAACAAATTTTCGTTAAGCATTTGTGTTTCTAAGACTCTTCTAGTCTTTGAAGGTATGTCAGTCTATCAAAATCTCGGCTGCTCCTAAGTTTATATTACAGTGGAGGCAGACAGACAATAAAAGAGATAAGTAACATTATAGCATGCTAGGAAAACTGCTATGTAGAAAAGACAGGGAAGGGTAAATGGGCAGGAAAAATGGACTGCAACTATAAACAGGGTGTTGGGTAAGCACTTAACAGAAAAGGAAACATTTGAGCATAAAATCCTAAGGAATTGAGGAAGCAAATCATGTGGGTATGTGAAGGACTGTCAGACAGAAGGAAGAGCAGACACAAATTCTCATAAGGTAGGAGCAAGCCCACCCTATTTAAGGAACTTTAAGGTACCACTGTAGCTAGCAGGCTGGAATAACAAAAGGCAGAAGAGTAGGAAATATGAATGCCAAGGGTCTTTTACACCATTGTAAGGACTTTGGTCTTCAAATGCTATGAGAGGCCACTGAAAAGAATGGCATGAGATTTGATTTGGGTTTTAGAGGCTCATTCTGTCTCCTCTGTTTCATGTAGACTGAAGGAGGTAAGAGTAAAAGCAGAATGACCATGAGAAGGTTAATAAATAAAAAAATATTGGTTTCTTACTGCAGAGGAAGTAGTGAAAAGTAGTTAAATTCTAGATACATTATGAGAGCAAAGCCAAAGAGTTTTGGAATGAACAGGAAACAGAAAAGTCAAGGGCATGGCTTCAAGGATTTGGACCTAAGGAACTGAAAAAATGGAGTTGACATTTCACTGGGATTCTGCCATTCACTGGGAAAACTGTAATAGAACAGACATCAACAGGGGGTGAGTGACTTGAGGAAGAGTTTAGTCTTGAACTGATAAGTTGAAATACTTAGAGATCCAGGAGGAGCTGTTGAATAGGCAGCAGGACCTAAGAGTCTGGAATTCAAAGGAGACATAGGGACTGGAAATAGTTTTGGGAAATAGACATTTGGGAGTGTCAGTGTATGGATGGTTTTTCTGAGTTCAAAATTCTTAGCCTGAATTTTGTGGCTGTCCATAACATGGTTCCTACTATTATTTCTGGCTTTACTTTTTTTCTAGGTAGCTAATAAACTCATCTATATGCAATCTTCTGAACATGACTTGTGCTTTTCCATCTCCAGGTCAATCGTCATATTGTTTTACTCTTTGGAAGACCCATCTTTTTCCTTATATTCACTTTTGCCTTTTAAAGCCTAGGATCCCATTAAGACCTGGTTCCAGGAAACCTTTACTGATTACCAACACCTCTGTCCCCTGCCCTAAAGTTATCTTTCTTTTCTGAGTTTCCATGGCCCCTCGTGGCTTTTTCATAGCACACCACATTTACTGTTTTTTAGCTCTTTGTGCATGTTTTGCCCCTCCTACAAGATCATAGCTGCCTTAAAAACAGAGATAATAGTAAGGTTTATAGTCCCAACATGTCTACCTTGGTGCCTTTCTTGCACATGGCTAATGCTCCGTGAATATTTTTAACTTAAATAATTGAATTTAACTTAAATAATTGAAATCTTAAATTATTTTAACGGACACTCGTAATTATTATTTTTCTTTTTTTGTATGTTCATTACTTATTAAAGCAAATATTACAAAAGCTCATATATGAAACAAATTATACTAAATATTTAACTTATGGCTCCATGAATTAATAGAATGATGGAAAATTAGGAATTTTTATGTCGAATTCCTTAGGCACTGATCTGATTGAAGTCAGGTCTATCCAATTTGCAGATATGTTTGGTGATGAATTTGTACTTTTTAATTTCTGCTTGATTAAAGTGGGAAATTTTGAAGAATTGAACAGACCATAATTGATTAATTAAAAAATCATTTTGGGGGCCAGACATGGTGGCAGACACCTGTAATCCCAAGGATCACAAGCTTGAGCCTAGCCAGGGCAACTTAGTGACTTAGCAAGACCTTGTCCCAGAAAACTTAAAAAATATACGTAAAGTGAAATAAAAAGTACCGGGGATGTAGTTGAGTGTGAAGGCCTTGGGTAAAAATCTTCAGTACAAAAAAATCATTTTAATGACCAATTTTGATTGACTCTAGTATTAATTGAAATGTTTATGAGGAGCAAATGGAACTGTGAATGTATTTATACTACAAAGTATCATTGGCCTTCATTTCAAACTCTAAGTGAGTAATTTGGATTTCTAGAAAGTGCTTAAATATATAGTTAGTTTTGGATACTTATATTTCGGGGACTTTTATAGCTCCTTTACTAATATTACCTCCTTAAAGAATCTGTGTTTTTGAGGGATTCCTCCTTGAGAGTTACTGAACTTTACTGTAGTTTTTAAAGGACTACTTACGGATACATAGTTTCTATACACAAAGTTTACAGTCTGATCTCTTTTCTAAGCATTTTAACTTCTACAATTCTTGGTTATGTTTTGTTAAAACTGGAAATCTTGAAAGTGGTAGGTGCATCTCAATTCCATAAACATTTATTAAGTACCTTGGCACTGAGCTGGACACTCCAATGTGTAATAGCAAATGTCTATGCCTTTAAGGAATTCATGGTTTAGTAAGAAACATTGGGACAATAATCATATTAAATAGAATGCTGTTGATTTTCGTAGTTAATAAAATTCCTTATTTACCATTCTTTACTAATCATAGATTATGTTAGCTTTAGTAACACTAAGGGTATATCCCTTAAATGTGATGATGGTTATTTGCGGCCTGTAAGATATCACACCAGATAGAACAGTAGAACTTACTAAAACTCCCAAGAAAATACACTGAAATTTATTCTTCCAAAAGTAGATTTTTAAAACACTTTTACAATTTGTTATTTTAGTAATCAGCTATAGGAAAAACTGTAGTTAGCTATAAAGAAATAAAGAAGCAGTTAATTTCACAGCCTTCACTTAACACCCGCTCTGTGTAACAAGACTGAAAGCTAGGTGTATGGGGCATATAGGAAACACAAGACATACTATTTTCTCTCTGAGAACTTTCTTTTTTTAAATTTATATCTTTATTGGTACATTTTAGATATACAATACATTTACATTTATCATTGGGTGTTTGTACCTGAACATGATGTATCTTAGTTCTTATTTTTTCTCCCATTACCTGTGCGCCCTTCACCCCCTCCACCCTTCCCTATTTACTCAGACTTTGATTCCATTTTTTTTTTCTTTCTCATAATTTTTCCTTTTCCTTCTTCCCTTTCCCCTTCCTCTCCCGCCACCTCCAAACCCTTGGACCTTTTCCTATTTCAAAGTATCAATTATTCATTTTAATTATTTTCATCCTTATTTACACTTTCAGTTTCTCACACTAGAGAAACTATTCGGTATTTACACATGTGTGTCCTATTTATTTCACTTAAGAGTATGGCCTCAATATGCATCCATTTAGCTATAAATGTCTCCAGTTTCTCATTCTTTATGGCTTAGTAGTACTCCATTTAATAAAAAAACCACATCTTCTTTATCCAGTTTCCAGTCAATGGGCACTTGGGCTGTTTCCAAGCTTTAGCTATTACAAACTGTGCCACTATAAATATGGGTGCACATATATCTCTGTGGTATGATTTTTTAAATTCTTTCGGGAAAATACCCAGCAGGGGAATAGCTGGGTCAAATGGGACCTCCAGCCCTAGTTCTTTGAGGTATCTCCATACTGACTTCCACAGTGGTTGCACCAGTCTGCACTCCCACCAACAATGGAGAAGTGTTCCTTTCTCCCCACACCCCCGCCAGCATTTGTTATTGGTTGATTTCTTGATAGCAGCCATTCTTTGTGGGGTGAGGTGGAATCTCAGTGTTGTTTTCATCTGCATCTCTCGAATGACCAGTGATGTTGAACATTTTTTCGTATGTTTATTTGCTGCTTTTACTTCTTTGTCTGAAAAGTGTCTGTTCATTTCGGATGCCCATTTTTGAATTGGGTCTTTGAATTTGGGGGGTCTGATTTTTTTCACTTCTTCATATATTCTCGATAGTAGACCTTTGTCTGAGGTACAGCTGCTAAAAATTTCTTCCCACATTGTAGGTTGTCTCTTAGTTCTGTTGGTAGTTTCTCTTGCAGTGCAGAAGCTTTTTAATACGATGAGGTCCCAGTTGTTGATTCTTTGTGCTAGCTCCCGTGCTACTGGAGATTTGTCTCTGAGAACTTTCAAAGAAGCCAGGAAGACAGAAATACCCATGCACTCTAAAAGTGTGAACAATGGCAGAGCATCCTGGCAGCAAGTACACAAATACTAATTATAAACTGCATGGCTAAATGCTAAATGTTCACTAATTATAATGAATGAAAGGAAAATGTTACACATAAGCAGGAGATTATTTTACAAAGTTTTCATTGGCTTTAAGTTGAACATATTATTATCCAGTGCTTATAAACATGATATGCTTGATGTGTTACTTGAGAGTTTCTAGAGCCTCAGCTCTTTGTCTGTCCATCAGTTTCAGAAATGGATGTCCTTAGACTGAAACCTGGGCCTGTGGCTGAGTAACAAGTACACTTCTCAATGCCCACACTTTTCAAAGGACAAAATATATACCACATGATGAACTGCAGTGCCAAGGAGCCACAGAGGAAGGCACTGCAGGTTGTTATCTTGCTGGATTAACCTTCTCTTTGGGTTAGGTTTAGAGGCCAAAACCGCACAGTATCAAAGCTCTGAGAGAATGGTTTAATCTGCAACTTAAAAGACTTTACTCAAGATTTACTGGCAAGATTTGTTTTTCACTTTAAGAGAGACTTTTCATCTTCAGACTTTATCTAGAAAGTATATTTTTTCTTCTTTCTCTCTTGCCTTCTTTCTCTCCCCCACCTTTCTTTCTGATTTTGTTTTTCCTAAAATACTGGATGAGAAAGCTTGCTTTAGACTGTTCCTTGATGAATGGATACCAAACCTTCTGAAGGGTTAAGATTATAAGATTAAGATGAGTAGTTGTGATCTTTTCAACATGTTATTGCCTATCATTTATTTGTCTTTTAAGTAAATTATTTCATTTGTAAGAGATATAAACAAAATCTATAGGGTCTTAGACTGTTTTGGCTGGGAAGAACCAAACCTCAATTACTCAATTTCAAAATTTTTAAAACTGACACATAAGAAGCAGCATATTTCACATGACCAGTCTGTTTGTACACACGCAGTATATTATATACACAAATGTAATAATAAATACAAAATTTCATTAAATGATACTTGCCTTACAACCTGGAATGCTTTCTTTCTGACATCTTTCCTTTTTGTGTTTCAGTTTCCTTTTGCCTAATCATTTTTCATTTTCCTCTTTTCTCCTTTTCTTTTTCTTCTTTCCTTTTCATACACTTTCCATTCTTTTTCACTACCTTCCATTTTCTTGCCATTTTTCCTCATCTTTCTTTACTTAGTCTTTTCTATTTTCCCTTCTTTTTTCATCTTCTCTTTCTCTTCCCCAAACTCTGGTTTTCCTCTCTCCTTCTTCTTTTTTTTCTTTTTTTAATCTTTACCATTTTCTTTCTCTCTATTTTATTATATTAAAAATGCCATCTCTGCCCCACAAATTGGTCACAACCACAAAATTTGGAAAACTTGACCCTAATCCTAGTCATTTTGTCCTTAACGAAACCAGGACTGATAGAAATGGCCTGTCATCTGTGGGAGAGATCTGTGGTCTTGTGCAACATCATATATTATGTCCTGAAAACAACTAGTTATTGACAGTTAGGTTTAGAATGTAAGACTCTAAAACCCTTCAAAGAAAACAAAACATTCTGGGCTATATGGCCATCTTATTACAATTTTAAACCTAATTCTCCCCGAGTTGTTTTGCAGTTTTTATTTTTATTAGTACATGTTTGCATCACATAAGGATTACATTCCTTGTGGGGAGATGGTACATGTCCAAAATACATCTCAATTATGTTTTTGTTCTCTTTCCTTCCCCTCCTTTCCCTCTCTCTCCATCTCTTGATCACCTTCCATTTTGCAAAAGATCTATCTCCCTAGTTCCTGTTATCTATCTTTTATTTGACTCTTTATTTGTATTTGGGTTTCTCAATAAGAGAAACTATGTGATGAATAAGCTTGCATGTCTGATTTATTTACCTTAACATTATGATCTTAAGGTCTATTTGAAAGATAGAAGATATAGCTAATTGGAAGTATAAGCAAGAATGTTTAAGTAAATATTTAAAATTCATACCTTCCTAGTTAAACTGCTTCTATTCATGATCATGGGTTCAGAATGATGTTTTCAAGCAAGTAATAGTTATTACAGTTATGTGTAAAAACGGAAGCAATTGAAAGGTCCATTGTATGTAATTACAGAGAATCCTTGCACAGAATGCAGGATAAGGAAGAAACAGGAGAATCTGTACATTTGTTTTCATAGTTCAGTAAGGGTGTGAAGATAAAGACCATAAACAACCAGGCTGATAGACGATGGTTAAGTGTAGCCCTCTTCCAGGAGTTACTATGCTTGCACAGTGACTGCTAGAGAAACATACTACAGCAGGGCCAAATGTGAACAATATAAATTCTGAAAATCACTTTTTAATAAGTACTACCAGGTGCTACTGAGGGACAGAGAAAAGAACAATGAGAAACATTAACACCATGAATATCATGCGGTAGAGATCTGGTTTGACTAACAGGATGAGCAGTATTTATTGCTAGAAAGTTCTTATGTGATGGGAGTTTTGTGGTACCAAAAAGGAGCTGAACAGTTTACTTTCTCTTTGTCTTGCTCTCTTCTTTTCAGACCTCACTCAACGTGTGCCTTTAAAATCTATGTAGGCTATGTTTTTTAAAAATTTAATTTAAAAATTTTTGGTGCCTAAGATGGAACATAGGACCTTCAAACTGACTACTTCTCTGGCCCTTCCTCTTCCACCTCTTCCTCCTTCCTCATCTTCTCTTTCTCCTTTTCCCCTCCTTCTTTTCCTTCCTTTTCTATTTGACACTGGGTCTTTCTAGGTTGCTAAGCTGCATGCAGGCCTTGAAGTTGAGACTCTTCCTGCCTCACCTTCCTAGAGTGTCGGGATCACAGACATGTCCCACCGTGCCCAACTTGCTTTTTATTTTTGTAATTTGGCTACCATTGTTTTTCTTTTCTTTTTTATTTCCAGGGAGGTACACCAAGTTTTCAACCATAAAGTTGCATGGCCAATATTACAAATAAAATTAATGTAAGTTTTTTTTATTTAGGTGAATACTTACTATTTAGAACTCACTAGCTTCTAAAATAATTTTTCTATTTAAGCCTTTCATAATATATACGTTTAAAATAACAAACACATTGTCAAATTATAAGAGATATAGTCTTCACAAAGTTGAGACCTAGGAGAAAAGAAAGGAATAGATATACCTGGGGAGTGCTGGAGTCAATTCACACTGCCCCACCAGAGTCAATATTAGTCTGTCTTTTTTCAGCTTCTTGTCCATTGACATGATATTGGTTGATTGAAAGCAGCCCTCATGTGTACCACAGAAACTGGCAAATGCCCCAAATCTTTTTTTTTTCTTTGAAAGCAAGTTTACCAGCCTACAACTAAGTGTGATAAAGGGCAAAAATATTACGGGGAAAAGCAATCAAACCTTTGAATCATTGATTCTTAAACTAAAGGTACAGGATGTTAATTAACCAGTATCATTAGTTTGGGATCAAGAGTTAAAAACTTTCTTATAGTTTTGTGAAGAATTTGGATTTAATCGAAGAATGTTAAAAAGAGAGCTCAGTTCCAAGAGTTCTTTACTAATTTAAAAGTATTTTAAAGTAATTCACAGCCGGAAATAATTAGCCCCCTGGGCGCACTGTACTGCTTTTCTAGACTTCAGGAAAGAAGGAAAATTTAGAAATCTGAACAGAATCTTAGCCTAAAAGAATGAAACACTCTGCAATTAATTTTTATTCTCAGTCCATAATTTCTTTCTGACAGTATATCATTTGTGTTCTAGATAGGTTTGTAGACTACTTTAATAAAAAGGAGTATTATTATTTTTACTTTTATGTTAAAAAGTAACCACATTAGCCTCTATCTCTGTTAAGCAATTTTATTGCACTTAGTATAATGCCACAAAGTGGTATCTGTGAGAAGTCATCATGGTAGGCATGGACCCGCACTAAGCAGAGTCCTCTACAAGGAAGCACTTGGCAGCCCAGCCACAGGTGTACAGTAATAAAACAGTTTGCCTCAGCTGAAGAGAGCTCCTTAGCCCCAGGCCATATTTGTCCCAGGACTCTCCCATTTGAATGCTGGACCTGAAGGCAAAGGTTGGGCCTTTAGAGCTGAAACTAGACTCTCAATCCAGAACTTTCTGCTGAGTTGAATAAAGTTTTGTCAAACTAATACTGGAGATTATCTTCTCCCTCTGCTCAATCGTCTTTCTGCTTCCTGTTTTCAAGTGTTATTCTTTAATAAGTATCCTGTTTGCCAAACCTTGTTTTACTCTCTCCTTTTAGAGAACTCACCTTCCGCCAGCCCTGTACGTACACATCAGTGTTATGCTAAAGCAGTTTTATCAGATCTGGCCAATACCATTGAACTCTGCATGTCTGATATGTTAGACCTTCTGTGAGGTCCCCACCCTACTCCTATGACTTTGTATATGGCAGAAATGTTGTGAAAAATATGCTTTAGAGATTTTGCTTCGTGTCTGTCTCAGTTCCTGTACCCAAATCCTGCCACTTTACACACATTTGGTAATGAACTTTGACCTATCCTAATGTTCTGTTGCATTAAGTAGATTTTTATAGGTAGAAATAGTCTTATCAAAAGTCTGATTGTTCTGTAAGCTAATAAAAGTCTAGAAAGGAGACTATTTTAATGGTAAATGTATGTATTATAAACTTTATTACATTTTAAATTTAACCCCAAATTCCACTTGGTGAAAAATTTTAAAAGATTCCAAAGTTGTATGAGTAGTTATTAGGTTTCTAAAATCCATGGGTATGTATTTTAGCTCTTGTACTACTCAGAATTCTGTATAAAGGCTTTTTACCTTATTTTTTCTATCAGTTCACAAGTTCATATCGACTAATATTTCTCTATCAAATTACCTTTTGATGCTATGAGACCAAATAAAAATTAAAAAGAGGAAGCAAAATAGTTTTAATGAACACTAATTCCTTCACATAACTGTTTTGAAAAGTTGTTTGAAAATACTATAGGTAGAAAAGGTAAGAAAAATGAGAAACACTAACATTTAACTTAAAGTCTTTAATCGTTAATAAACTGAACTTCAGCATACTCGTACTAGAAATGATTTTTGTTTCAATTAGAGTAGGAGATACAACAAAAGGCTGTAGTCACATCTAGGAAACAGTAATTTTGGATAACTTAGTATTATTACACAATTTGGGCTAATGTCAGTTGTACTTAAAAAAAGAACTCAAAGCATTTTCTTAAAGGTATACATTTCTGTAATGTCATTGTTAGATATGATTTCAGCATAAAATGAGCTTCTGGGGATTATGTGCATGATCTTTCCCTTGTAAATGGTACATTTGTTTTATACTCTGTGCCTTTTTAAATGAAAAGTATAAAATGACTTGCTGCTAGATGGTGCAAGGAATAGTTTCCCCTACTGCAGATCATGTTCTACCATGTAGTTCATCACAACAGAGGAGCAGAAAAGGACAGTGGAACAGTTTGGCTAGACATTGAAATAAGTGGACTTGAAAGTATAGGTTCCCATCAAAGGAATAGTTTTAAATATTTTTTAAAAGTTACAAATTGGAGGGCCGGGGATTTAGCTCAGTGGTTCTGGTGCCTGCCTTGCAAGCGCAAGGTCCCAAGTTCAATCCCTGGTACCAAAAAAAAAAAAGTTACAAATTGGAATGTGTTTGCTTAACCTTAATTAACTCCTTGTTTAAACTATTTATAAGAAAAATGTATTAATTTGAGGCTTAACTTAAGGGAGAAAAGGCTTTAAAGAAAGGTGCTGGCAAATATTCAGAAACACTTTCAAATTCTGATTCTGGCACCTATTTGGCAGGGGATATTGGACAAGTCATTTAAACTTCAGGAGCCTTTTCTATAAAAAGAAGATAAAACACACGGATGCACATCCATTCATGCACCTCTAACTCTAGCCCCATAGGACTGATGTGAGAATTGGCAGAGTTAATGTGTAGAGAAGTCCTTTGTCAGCTACTTACTGCTAATGGGAATAGTCTTAATAATGATGATAACTGAGTTTATATAGAGCAAACTAATTTTACTTCAATTCAGACATCACATTCACCAAAATTTTTTCCTAACAGTCCTAAAAAGACACCGATGAAAGCAATAAGCAGGCAAGAGGAACCCTCTCATTATTTCTAGAAGAATCCCTGCCTAGAATTTCTTCATTTCCCCTCTCTAATCATGTACCTATAGCTACATATTTCATCATCATTTATCGTGACAAAAATAAGAAGAAATACAATGTTTATGATATTGTTATTTACATATAAATTACCATTGAGATACAAATAGGACTTAGAAGATGTGGGAGAAGAAAATACTGCTGATGAGATACACTTGTTTGTTTGCTGTTTCTTCGATAAATTTTGGCACTAGAAAAACACAATGTCTAGTACGTTTAATTCTTTTTTTTTGGTACCGGGTATTGAACTCAGGACCTTGCACTTACGAGACTGGTGGTGGAACCATTGAGCTAAATCCCTGGCCCTAGTATGTTTAATTCTTAACAAAGAGATCAAGTCAACACTTGGGTGTTGTCATCTATGAAAGGTACATGAACTGGATACATATGTCAAGGAATGTGGTGGGTTTTGGAGATATTGACTTTGAAAAGATAGACAAATGGAAAAAAATTAAGGGGGGTTTGAATACTTCTGGTGATATAGTATCTAGATGTATTAAATGTATCCAATAAAAAGAGATGTGTTTAATTTCAGGATGGAGATAAACTCAATAATTTTCTAAATGAATGAATTTAATAAATTTTACTTATTAATTTCTACCAGTTTTGGGGCACTATACTACTATCAAGGATAAAAGAAGACAAATTTTTTAACTTTGAATGGTCATAATATAGTAAATGACAACATGGGATGCTAAATGTTATGATAGATATATTCACTGACTACAGTTAGAGTGCAGAGAGGGGCATTTAATCCCAACTGACAGGTCAAGAGAGGTTTCCTCAAAGAAGCAACATTTGAGCTGAATTGGAGTTTTGAGGAGTAGGAATGTGACCAAAGTGGGAGGCTTCCTGGTGAAGATGGGTCTGAACTAAGGTTCATAACTATGTAGAACATAACACGTTGGGAAACTGGAAGTAAACTAGCTTCTCAATAAGGCTGTAATGGCATACACAAATGCAGGTGTGGCAAGATGAAGCTTGATTGGAACTATTCATTCACTAGATCTTGAAGGGCCTTATATGAAAAATTAAGAGCAACTATTTAAAGAATTTAAGCAAGGGAATGAGGTGCTTGAATTTCAGAGAAGTCATTTTGACAATGTGGGGAAAAGTTTTGAGAAGGCTAAAAGTATGGTCAAAGAGAACATTTAAGTACCTATTGAAGCAATCCAAAGCAGAAGGAAGGACAGGTGTGAGCTAAGTCAGTAGGAGATGAGGCTATGATACGAGTAAGCAGGAAACCATTCTATAGGAATAGTGATCGATTAGATGTAGGGATGAAGAATAAGTTTCTCACATTTCTGCTTTGGTTGATAGAGTTGACACTTCTGTTCAACAGGAGAGGAGAATAAGTATTTATTTAATTCCACAGATACTTATTGGGCATGTATTATGGTATGTTCTGGACTTAATACTGACAATAAACTAGTGAACAAAACTGACAAAGTTTGGGAAGATAGAAACTATAAGTAAATACATAGATAATATCACACAGTGGTCAGTTCTATGGTGAAAATAGGGGTTAAGGTTAATTACAAATTCATAGAGGTTATTCAGAAAGGCCTTCTCAATTACATGATTTGAATAAATTTAAGGAATGAGACATGTATATGGATCTAGAAGAATATTCTTGGAAGAAGAAAGAGAATTACACAATATGTAAATCAAGAGTGTGTTCAGCACATTTTAGGGGCAACAAGGAGGCCAGTAAACATGGAGTAGACAAATCAAGGGAGAAAGTGGTACATGATGAGGTCAGATAGCTCTCTGGGGAGAAAGAACATAAATGCAAAGATGAGCAGGATGGGGGTGTTGGGTGGGATGAAGGGTTATAATTCTTGATATTCTGAGTGATTCAGGTAGATATGTCTACTAGATGTTGGATGTGCATGTTTGTAACTTGAGAATAGAGCCTGAGTTAGAAATATATATTTATGAATCTCATCAAATGGATAATAATGATTTTACATAAAAATAGAGTGAAGAGAGCAAAATGTTTAGAAATGCAAGCATTTAAAGGATAGAATGATAGAGGAAAGGGAATTTACAGTAGAGATTGAGAGAGGCATTGGCACATGGAACAAATGCCTGATCATTCAGCTGACCTTTTCCACTCTGGAAGACCACTCATGAGATATGTATTGATCATATACTATAAGCATAGAACTGTGAACATCTCAGAACAGCAGATAGTGGAGTTCTTAGAAATTATCTTTTTAAACCCACTTATTCTGTGTTTGAGGGAACTATGATCAGAGGACAAAGTGACACACTCTAAGCCACGTAGTTTTATAGTGATGGGGATAGGACTGCAATTTAAGTCTTTGGACTTATTCACCCTCATTCTGTTTCTCAGAGAAACAAAAGCATACTAGTTTAGAATTATAAAAAATTTTGTGGGACTTGGCTTTAAAGACTGAATTAGAATTGAAAAGAAAGGTTAATTTGGAATTTTTGGTCAGAATCAAGACTGTGTTTTTGATGCAACGGGAAAGCAACAGAGAATTATTCTGGAACTAGCTCCTCATTAATAAAAGCATGCCATAGAAGAGGAAGATCTGTTAATAAAATAGCTAATGGGGCCGGGGATTTAGTTTAGCAGTTCTGGTGCCTGCCTTGCAAGTGCAAGGTCCCAAGTTCAGTCCCGGTACAAAAAAAAAAAAAAATAATAATAATAGCTAATGTTTATTTAATGGTTACCATGTTCTAGGCACGTAATAAATGACTTATATGTATTTTATTATTTAATTGACACAATAATCCTCTATTTGTCATTGAGAAAGCAGACTTTTGAGAGGCTAAGTAACTTGTGCCAAGTATCACAGTATGTGGCCTAGCTAGGATTCTAAACCAGTTAATAGCAGTAAATACTTATATAGTGTTTACTTATGTTGGACACTGTTCTAAGGCTCTAGATACATTAATTCACTGAACCATTAGAGTAATCCTGTGGGGTAGGAAATATCCCCATTTCAAAGTGGGAAAAATGAGGCATTGAAAGGTTAAGTAATTTGTCCAAGCTCATACATTTAATAAGTGGCAGACCTGGGATTCTAGAGCTAGTCTGACTCTTAAATCTGTGCTCTTCTTTTTTAAAAATATAATTATTAGTACTTATCAATTTTACAAATTAGTGGGCTTCATTGTGGCATCTTCATACCTCCATATAAAGTTCTTTAAATGTATCTACTCTTTCTACTACCTTCTTACCTCCCTACCCCTTCTTCTTGTCCTTCCCTAATGGACCCCCTTCTACTTTCTTGTCATTTTTTCCCCCTAGAAAGTATGTACTCTTTGCTACTGCATTCTGTTGCCTCTCTGTGTGAATCTAAAGCCCTGGTTCTTAATCAGTATGTTATCTGTATCTCTCAGAGCAGACATTTTGATTGAGAGACCAGTGAATTCATTTGTCAAATTGGGAATTTGAGCATAGAAACAGGGTAGCCTAGGAAAAAAATTTGAAAGAAAAAAATGAAATCATTTTTTGGACAGTCAGCCTTACCCCTACTCCATTGTTAAGCAAAGAGGGCAATTCAAGGACCACCTTACAGAAAAGGAGCAATGGTTTCAAAATGGGAAAATTACCAGGTTCACAATTTGTAAATGAGGAATGTATGAATAAGAACTAAAATATGTGCAGCCCAAACTGCTCCACTACAAATATTTAAACATTCCTTGAAAGACTGGTTGCCCAGGAAATGCCTGGTTGCACACCCAAGGTGCAAATATATCAAGGTAGATAGATTCCTGTGTGCTAGTCTATGGCTGTCTGCAAAGACTTGGAGAACTGGAGGTGGGAAAATTTGATGTGCATATCGCTAAAATTCTCTTTTGGCTTTTTATAAAGCTACTAGGCATATTTTTCATGAGAAAATATTAAGTGGCTTTAGAAACAAATTGTATTTAATTTAATTCAGAGCAAGGTGATAAGAAAAGGTCTGGTTAAGGAACTTAGAGTAGTCACATAAAAGACCAATGGGGAAAAGAAGCTCAGCTGGTCCCAGAACCCGGAAGGAAGCTCCCTGCCTCCATCCCAGGCTCCTAGGGCAGAGAATCTCAGCCGGTCCCAGAACCCAGAAGGAAGCTCCCCCGCTGCCATCCCAAGCTCCTAGGGCAGAGAAGGTGAGCCGCGTGGGTGCCAGAAGCACCCCCTCCCGTGGAAATGAGAAGTCACGTAAACAAGTCTCAAAAACAGACTTCTGGATCACCTGCAGGCACCCCAAAGGTAAAGGAGATGGAACAATCTGATACTCAACCACCTGGACTCTCTGAACTGGCAACAAAAGAGGATCTGGGAAAAATGAAATCAGAAATAATTACTCAGACAACAGCAAAGATTTTGCTCATGGTGCAAGACATCATTAATAAATCTAGAGAGGACACAGATAAAAAAAATAGAGGATCTGAGGAACATGATGGAATCCTAACATAGGAAACAAATGGAATCCATAAAACAGATACAAACAGATTTCCAAGAGATTAAAAACTCCATCGAAAGTCTGTGCTGAACCAATGAACCAATGTGAGGATAGAATTTCAGATATAGAAGATAAGATTGCAATTAGTGAGGAGGAAAAGAAAAATTGCTTTAAAATTGTAAGGGAACACGAGAAATCAATCCAGCAGCTGCTAGATGATGCAAAGAAGAATAACATAAGACTAATTGGAGTCAATGAAGAAGGAGGAGAGAGGGCAGATGACATAAAAAAACTGTTCCCAGAAGTGATGGCAGAAAATTTCCCAAGGAGGGGAAAAGAACTTGACATACAGATAAGTGAGGCATATAGGACTCCAGCTAGCCTTAATCAAAAAAAATCTACATATAGGCTTATAATAGTTAGGATTCCAGAAATCCAACAGAAGAACAAAATTCTACAAGCAGCGAGAGAAAAGAAACAAATCACATACAAAGGAAAGCCCATCAGAATCACAGCAGACTTCTCAATGCAAACCCTCAAGGCAAGAAGAGCTTGGAGTGATGTATTTCAAGCCCTGAAGGAAAACAGCCTCCAACCCAAATTGATGTACCCTGCAAAACCATCTTTCAAAATTGATGGAGAAATAAGATACTTTCATGACAAAGAGCACCTCAGGAACTTCATGAATATCAAACCAGCACTCCAAAAAATTTTAGACAATACTCTAGGAAAAGACAATGAGGATCACAACCCCAGGAAACCCAGCAAAATGAATCCATTGGCCGTGACAAATTAAACACAAAGGGGGAGAATCCAACAAAAAGAAAAAGTCATGACAAGGCTTTTAAAATTTTTAACTTCATCTCCCTAATGAGTGAATAATTCAATCTTATTATTGTACTGATTAGTATTTTTCTGATTCTAGAGTTGCACACCATTCCTTGTGCTATACTGGCTATTTATCATCTTCTTACATCTACATTTTAATTGGGTTGTCTATTAATGAGCTCTAAGAATTCTTTATATATTCTGGTCATAGATTATATGTATTGTAAATATGATCTGTTTAAGGACTACTTTTCATTTTAATGATGTCATTTAAAGTTCTAAATTTTGATGGAATCTCATTTATCAATTTTTTGTTTTATACATCATGTCTTTTGCATCCTAGGTAGTTCTTGCCTACCCTGAATTCATAAATATTTTCCCTTATAATTTCTTCTTAAAGTTTTATACTTTTAGGCTTTCTTATTTAGGTTCATAGATCCCTTCAAATTATCTTCATGTATGGAAAAAAAGGGTCAAGGTTAATTTTTTATATACGGATACCAGGTGTTCTAGTGCCATTTGCTGAAAACACTATCTCTTCCTCGGCTCTTGAATTGAGTTTATATTCTATAAAGTGCTAATGTTAAATAATCTTTCAAAACTCAGTGGACCATATATGTGTGGTTCTATTTCTAGATTCTTTGTTTTATTCCAATGATCTATATGTCTTTCCTTACACCAACACTGCCTTGATTACTGTAGCTTTAGAAGAAGTCTTAAAATTAGGTACTAAATGTCTTCCAGCACTGTTTTTGTTTTTGTTTTTGTTTTTAACTTTTCTAGGTCCTTTGTACTCCTACATAACTTTTAAATTTCAATATCCAGTTCTTCATTTATAGCAAGTATACACAGACCTGAATTTTTATATATACCTTGTGTTTTCTAATCCTGCCAAATTCAAGCACAAGTTCTAGGGGCTCCTAGAGATTTCTTAGTATTTTCTCTGTAGATGATCATTTCATCTACATATAAAGATTTTGCTTCTGCCATGCCAATCCTATCCTAATTGTGTCATTTTATTGCCAGACTATTTTGGTGGGGACTAGGTTTCAAAGTTTAATGGACAGATAAAGAGTAAGCATATCTGCCCTTGTTCCCCACCTGAAGGAGAAAGCATTGTATCTTCTCCATTTATATAAGGCATTCTCGCTGGAAGTATGGAGTACATGTCTTTAATCTGTTGAGAAGTTTCTGTTTTGCTTCTAGGCTCCTGATAGCTTTTACCATGAACAGCTGTAGAATTTAGTCCAATACTTTTTCTCCAACTAGTGACAGGATCGTATGGCTTTTTCCTTTCCTCTGTTAAAATGATGACTTTTGGGGGTGTATCTTCCAATGCTGAACCAGCACTGCCATCCCTATAACAAAACCACTTTCTACATCCTGCCAGATCTGACTTCCAATAGTTTGTTTTGTTAAACAAATTTCTATCTATGTTCATACTTTTCTCTTCTATTACCTTTATCCCATTTTAGGATTAGCACAATGTTGAGTTCCTAAAATGAGGGGAGAAGTGTTCCTTCTTTTTTCTGCTTTAATTGTTTGATATAATTTATCATTTAAAATGTTTATGAGCCTGCTGTTGTCATATAGGTAGGTTTTCAAGCTAGGAATATACTTTCTTTAATAGGTGCTATTCAAATTTTATATTTCCTCCAGAGTTAGTTTCATTAGTCTTCCAAGGTGCTTCTTAGAAGATGTCAAATTTATTTCAGAAAAGATTTTTGTAATATGCTTTCTATATCCTTTTAAATTCTGTTTAGTCTGTGGTAATGTCTCCTAGGTCTTAATATTGTAATTTAAAAAATGTATAACTGATATTGTGTAATAGGAAGAAAAGGTCTAAAAGAGCAGGGTAATTGGGAGGGGTAGGGGAAGGGAAAAAAGGGAAAGGAAAAAATATGAGAAGAGGAAAAAAATGGAAACAAGGTCTTTGCAAATAGGGAGGGGTGGAGGGGGTGAAGGGAGGGCAGGGGAAGGGGAAAAAATAAGAACCAAGATACTCATGTAAAGGAACAAGATCCCAATGGTGAATGTAACTGTATTTTATACCAAAAATGTACCAATAAACTTAATGGGGGAAAAAAAAGACCAATGGGAACATCAGAGAGCAGAAAGAAACATCAAGAGCTCATTTCTATGGCTTGGATACTTTGTAAAATAAGGTTTTACTGTACAGGAATATGTGAGATAAAAGGAGAATTGCAAAACGATTAGGTAATATTTTGTGGTTTATTACAGCAAGTTAATTGAAGTATTTTTAATCTATTGTGATGATTATTGTCTAATATTTCCTCCATTTATTTTTCCCTTTACATTGATAGAATGGTATTTTTATTTTAATTTCATCATGTGTTTGTAAAATCTACTTAAGATCCTGATTACAGCATAATTTGTTGATAACATATGTGATATATGTTCATTGTTGGTCTCTTTGCAGTGACTTAACATTTATTGAATATTAAAATATAAAAAGTAGGCAATAAAGCCATTTAGATAGTATTCACCCACTATGATGATGATGAGAATGTAATCTTGATCTAAGAGGAATAAATTACAATCTTACATCATTTTAGTAATTCTTTTTATTATTGGACAACATTACCAAAGCCATGGGTACTATGCCATACTTTGTTCTCAGAGAAGTGGCACATAGAATGATACTTGGTTTAGAGTTAACTGATGTGGAAGTCTTAAAAGAAAAGAAAGAGAGTTTTCTTATGTTCCAGTTGGGGATTTTGTATTCCTGGCTTTTAAAAATATTTAGATTTTCTTCATTATCTTGTCAGTAGTGTGTGAGCCAGAAAACTTGAACTTGGGGGAGGAGTCATATATCTGCCTTACTAGGCTCTTCAGTTCTGTGGCCATTTTGGCAGAAGTAGCAAATAAGAGGAGCAAGCATGAGAAGGTGACCAGACATCAGTGGTCACTACAGGCAGCTGTACTCTTGAGACATAATAAGATAGGTCCAGTTCTGGTAGGCTTTGTAGGTTTCAGCTTCAGATGTATTCAGTTGCTCATATTGTGCTTACTAGGTTCTTCTTCTCCTTTGGGGGCAGGTAACTAGATGAGATTTTTATTTGTCTAGCTGGTCCTGTTACAGGTAGTTGAGCTTGTTTTTGATAGGGTTAGTGAAACTTTGTCTGCATATCCCTATGCAATACTTCTCTGAAAGGTAATATATTACCAAACAGACTTGGGACAACCATCAGTTCACAAATTCTCTTTCCCAAAGCTATGAGTTTTCTACCCTTAAAAACAGTGACTGTAATATATCAGCCATTATATGCTTGATTTTAGTGTGTATGTTCATTTTTAAATTGGAACTTGAATTTGGGAAGCTGAGGGAAATACAATAACTGTTAATTTAGTCACTATTGCATAACTGAATCAAGTGTTTATCAAGGATATCTTAGCACATTCATTATTTTAGATAAGTACTCTGTATTAATGAGAAAGGATATTATATGACATTAAATACACATATATTCCAAAGAAAATAGTAATTAGTATTTTGTTTTGTTTTATTTCTATAGCTTATTGATGGCCCAGTGTCAAATTCCATTGGCCTGTGTTGGAATACCTTTTTATTTGATTGTGAAGTAAGCATCTGTATTTTAGTGATCTCTAGCCAGCTTTGAGCTCCCCAGTTACTGAACAGAGCTGTCTATGGGTGGGGTCAAACACGCCTGTGACTTTTGACCATTGAAAATGAAAGAAAACATTTGTGGTAAGAAACAACAGTGCATGTTTGACCTCCAAAGCATACACATCTATAAATGGATAAAAGTGACTATTTATGGTTACTTCAAAAAAGAGCCACTGTGTCTACAATGAAAGAAACCCTAATTCAGTGTTTGAAAAGGCAAACTATGTGTGGGTGAAAGAACATGTTTTTGTCAAAAACATCTGTGGTGTTCCCCATGATGTATTTAATCCTGGTGGTAAATCAACAAAGTTGAGCATTAGAGACAAAATTGGCTTTTGACAACTTATTATGTGCTAAGTAATAGTAATGCAACCCAATGTATCTTAGAAATGCCTTTATACTTGTATTATTTTGACTAATTGCCAGATATACAGAATGAAATTCCTATATCCAAATGAAAGGGATTGTGTGAATTTGTTCTCTAGCAATTGCATTTGGTAATGTATGCGTTCTTTGTACATGTGTTTATATTTTTGCCGTGGCACTATGTTTCCTAGAGGTAGTTTCCTTACTGTCATAAATGCTTCCAGGTATAATTTTATAGGACTGAATTTTTCAACTTGCCATATTTTTTACATAATTGTATGATAGGCCATATTGTTTATGTTTTTAAAGACATATGATACTTCATACCTCCTGATTTTATATTGTTTTTACTTGCCTGTGTTCTGAAATAATAACTTATAGAATAAAATCCTTTAAAATCAAATTCACAGATTAATAATTAAGCATGAAATTTATCTTTGAATACATTGGGTTGACAAGATTAACAAAAAGCCACAGTAAGAATAGAGTCTACAAAGATTTTTGTCAATAGAAGCCAAGTTTTGTTGAAAAGAGCAAGTGGTTATGAATTATTAGGTGATGAATATTGAAACCAGTATCCCATTGTAAATAATGAAATCTTTCAGAGTATTACTCTGCACCTGCAAAAGTGATAGGAAAGGTTGACATGAAAAATTTAGTAATTTCTTAATCACTTTCAATAGTCACTATTGTCAACTTCAAGAAGCAAATTTTTATCATGATTTACACTCATAATGATAATACTGTTGTTGAAAACTAGAAATTCTCAAAATCCTTTGCTTGCAAAACACCTTTTAGACCACCTTCAATGTTTTTGTGACCCAAAGTCATAAAAAGATTGTGAAAAATATATTGCATATGTCATTAAAGGAATTTTTCCATCCCCCATTTATGTGTTATAAAAGAGGTATTATTTACTATGAGATTCCAAAGTATCAATTAGCTGCCTTTGGTTTAAATAAAATTGATTGTTAAGGCAGAAAATAGAGGATAATATGAGTCCTATTCTGCCATAGTCTCCCAATAAAAGAAGCAGTGACCCAACTCATTAGCCCTTTGATTTAATATATTGACACTTGGGTACGAATAATTCCGTTTAGTGGCTTTTGCTTCCCAGGGATCAATTTAATTAGTTATAAAATGTGACTTCTTGTCAGGAGCTAGAAGAAATGCTGACGTTAAATAAAGTCATATACAATTTAAACAATAAAGCTATCGATGCCTGGTTAAAAGTTAATGATGCAAAAAAAATGTCTTAATAGAGACAACCTCAGCAGTGAAAGTGATGCTAAGAAAATTAAGCTAAGTGGATGAATGAAGGATGGTGATGTTGTTGAATTGTTAAAACAAATTCATGGCTGCTCTGATGGCTGGCTAGGTTGTAAGTACATTATCTTTCAGCCTGAGAGAGAGAACTAGTTTCAGACTTCTTGCTCAGTATTACTCCAGTGTGAATTTCCTTTTAGGAAAGAGGGGAGAAAGGAAATCTTGTTTAGGCAGTGTGGACTCAAAGACTTCCTGAAATCAACTTCACACTTGAGAGAAGGATGTGGAATGTTACTTGTGGCCATTCCTTAGTGGCTTCCCTGAGGGAGTCTCACTTGAGCACTGCTGGCCAGCCCCTAGAATCTCTACAAAATACCACTGTAGGATCATTGCTAGTGCAAGGCCATTCCTGATTGTGTGAAAATATTTGAGATGAACTCTGAGTCTAGACTTTGGGCTGGCATATTTCCCTCCTTCTGGTTACTATAAAAGTAGCTCTTCACAATTTAGAGAAATGTAACATTCACCTATGTAATTAATGTCAACTTCTGAAGTCATTCCTAAAATCTGTTACTGTTTTTTGATGCCTGTGACTCTTCCCTTAATGCTAACATGAGTGATCTCTGTCTCAGCGTCTCTACCCTCAATATACTTATGTTAAAAAGTGAATTGGCCCAGAATTGAGTAACTAGATGATCTCTAAAATACACTCCAATCTCTACTTTAAACATAGATTCAAATTCAACTGGTTAATTCTATCAAATCAGTTGCTTTGGTAGTGGTGGAGTCAAAACATCCAGCTGGTTGACTAAATATACCCTGGTTTCTGTTGGTATGTATACATGTACCCACAATTGCCTCTCTTTTGGTCTTGGCTGCTGCTGGGTCATTAACACCAATTAGCTAAATAAAAGATAACCACATTTTATTGTCAGACAAAATTTATATCTCACTTTCCAGCTGTTGCTTTTCCAAGTCCTTTGCTCTGTAGCTAAAGATGAGGCACATTAAACTTGATGAGTTTTGGAATACTTATTCTAGTGAAAGTAGTTGATATTGTATTCTGTAGCGTGGTTTTATAAAGAACCAAAGAAGCATTTTCTCCTTTGCAATTTTGCTCCGAGCTTATTGATAGGTTCTCACGTCAGTGCTTGCTGGGTGGGAATACAAGAGCAATGAGCTGAGCTCCAGAAAGGAAGATGAAATGGAAAATTTATGGCCTTTAACCATCTATCAGACTGCTACTTTTTCACTTTGTAGTGGAGCATATGTTCTCTTAGTCTTTTCTTCCTGGGATGTACTAAAATAGTTCAAGATTGAAGATCTTGGATAAAAGCTTACTGTTTTGGAAATCTGTTTATTGGATATTTCTTTCTGCTGGTTCAGCTGCCAAGGAAATTACTGTAATGTCTACAGCAGATCAGCAAAGTGTAGTGTCTCTATCTAGGAAAACCAGTGAATAACTTACCTTGTCTGTTAACATAAAATAACTGTGTCAAAAGTTGCAATAAAGCATAAAAACCTTGAACTTCCACTGAAATATGTATATTAAAATGTTTTGGGCTTAAATGATTTGAAGTTTCACTTGTATAATATGCATGCAGATACTGACAGGATGGACACATGGTAGTTAACTTTGAGAAGGAGCATTCTAGAGGAGGAGCTGAGAAACTTTATCTAGCAAAATGATTCTCAGAAGCTTCATTAGGAAAGAATCAGCAATTTGGAGGTAAATGAGCATGCTTCATAATATTTGGTAAAAACATTAACAATAGCACACATGTAAGAGAACAGAGGGAATATTACTGAGAATAAAATTTATGCTAGAGACAAGTTTTCCACTGGAATAAAGGTTATCTTTTCATTTTCTTTTTTCTCTTAATGTTGAGGGAAGGGCAATTAACTGAAGACAAGAGGGAAATTGTAGGGGATTGATGTTAGATAAACTATTTTGTCTTTGTGTTGACATTATCTTGGCTACAGCCTACACAGAGGGGATGCCTGAAAAAAAGTGAGCAGAGAGAAGCATTAATATTTTTTAGTGTGCGTGGGTGCGCCAGCAGTAGAGGGGCCGGTGTTTTCTTAGGGCTCAGATGGCAAAGCTAAGCATTCAGCCTACAGCAGGAAAAAAGTGCCTTTTTTGTTTTCTGACTGCAGAGTCCAGGCATTCCCAGGGGAACACAATGAATGGCCCATTTTGTCCAACACGGTTTCATAGACATAGATTTCTTGTTTTTTCATAATTATTCTTGCCCGTCATTGGGTGTGCACATGACATTTGAGTGTGTTTTAAAGTCTTAACAAACTCATGTGCCTGCAATAAAGTTCTCATAACAATCCTGGCTTTCTCCAGACAACAGAACAGGGTCTGTTGTTTTCGCAAGTCACAGCAGCTGGAAGGCAATTGTGAAGACAACAGCCTAATCTAGCTGGAAAATACAGGAAGAAGAGAGTATACCCGAAATTTCCTCCCATATTATTCAAACAATGAAAAATTTAAAAAATGGCTTTGGGTGGTCCGATGCAGTAACTGATTGGCAGAAGATACTTTAAATTTCATTAGAATGTTGTTTTTAAGTGTTAAGAATCTACAAGGTTATATTCACTGTATTTGCTGATTAGCTAAAAGGCGCGCTCAGGCAGCAGTCCACAACTACATTTCAGTCGCTATAGAAAGTATTACAAGTCGTTTGCTTTTCATAATTTGTTAAGTAGCTGTTGGTGTTTGTATAAAAGGATGCTTTGACCAAGTAGTTATGAAGCAGGGGTTAATCTCCTTTGAAAGGTGTGTGAAAGACTAGAGGTTCACGGTAATTTGCATCTTCATCCCTGGCTGCATTGCTTGTGTGCAGTCATTCGCAAGTTTTAAATTTCACACCAAATAACAGAATTTAGGGAAGAGGAAACTTTTAAATCTGACCTAAAGTATCAGAATGATAAACTGGCTGTGCTCTTCAAGGTTCTGAAGTGAGCCAAGTTACTTTTGTTCTACATAGATGAGAGGAGATAAAAAATGTGAGTACAATAAAAAAAGAAACTTCCAGTGTTCATCTTAGTTTTCTTTAGGGGGAGAATGGATTATAAAGGACTTGAGGAAAAAAACGAAGGACTTGAAGAAGAAAATGACTTAAAAAACAAGGTTGGCAGTGCTGTTTTTTAACTGTTTAGAACTCAACTACCTTTTTTCCTTCAATGAAACATTTTGTGAAAGAATTTATGGACTCTTAAAAGACATCCAGGTGACATGAAAGTGTTTGGTCTCTAAGCTTTACTGATTTGTTAATATTTTATTGGTAAAGATGAAGAAGTCAAGATTTGCATCTAGTCTTATCCTCTTTCTAGGTACTCACAACATCTGAATACCTGTAATCTCATTTTACTCCCCTTCTTAGGGTAGACATGAAAGTGCTTTTAAATAGAAATTTAATTGAGAAATCCATATGCTGCTTGGGATGCATAATAGGATGATCTTCACTCTTTCAATTCTTACACACTGAGAACAAAAACTTTTTTTCGTTCTTTTGAGCACCTATTCTAATCTTCCTTAAATTTCTTTTTAAAAACATTTTTGTTATAGTATTTCTACTTAATACATTATTACCCTATTCTTGGCAGAACATATCACTGAAGATCCAAAGCCAGGTTCTTGTGTGCTCTAGTTCAAAATCAAATTCAAGATCTAGTTCAAAAATTAATCCTGCTATTGCCCTTGTTAGTATTTTACCTTGCTAGCCCCTAATACTCAGGTATAATCATGTACAGTATATGCCTTTATTTTAGTGCTAACCATGTAAATTTTGTAATTCAAGAATAGTTGTAATTCCTGGATTCATCTGCAGGTAGAGAATCAATTTCTTCTGTGCACTTTCTTTAATATTAACAAATATGCAGCATTACAGATTTTATTATCACCATTTGACAAGTGAGAAAACCCAGGTAGCCTCTACTAGTTATAGTCAGGTATCAAATTTATGTCTCTGTGGCTTCAAAATCTATGATCTTTCTACTATGCTATGCTGCCTCCCACTTAAATGAAAGGAATGAGATAATTATTAATAGGAAAAGGGACACAAATCAAATATATCAGGGTTCTTCCTACCTTTTTTCCTCCTGCTGTGTCTAATTCAGTTGAGATGCCATTAGGCAGGTCCAAGGGGAAAAAGTAGTTGATGGGTGACAGGCCAGTGAGGGTTGAGGGCCCTGTAAGGAGAGTGATTTATCATGAAGATTGCTCAGTAAAAGTTGAGGCCTATTGGATAAAGTCTGTCAAATACTGAAGTGGACCAGGAGGGTCAGGATACAAGTTGGTAACATATAGGAGATAGAGAAAATAAGTGTGTATTTATGCATGTGTGTGTATATATGTGCATACAAACATATGTGTGAAATATACTTATATGTATATAAAGTACAAATATACATAAAGTATGAAAGTACATAAAGTGTGTGTGTGTGTATACAATGGGATCCAGGATTTTCACTCTTGTGGGAAAGAGAGTTACAAACAGAATAGAGGAAGAAAAATTAAATTCTATGGCATCAGATTGGAATTAGAAATATCAGTGTGATTTCATGGTTTTGTATCTATCTATGACTATAGTCATATGGAGATATATCTCTATCTATATATACATCTATCTATCTACAGTTAGATTGTATATATCTACATAAATATACATGTGACTCTAGGTATAAGTGTATACAATATATACATAGGTATATTAGCTCTGTTCACTGAGAGGGTCTAGAAGTAAAGCATACCCCAGTGGTAATATAAACACTTTGCATCCAAATCTTGTCTTCTAAATACTATTCTCCTGAATCTGGTCTAGGGAAAGGAAAATACAGAATAAATCTGGAACATTTTATTACTCCAAAAAGTGAGGAAGTGCTTAATGAATTACAAGGGTATAACCTAAGAATGCACAGTCCAGCTTGAAGGAACAACCTGTATTCATATCTTGTACAATCTAAGCATAATAATGGATTTACCCCATTTAATAGACTAGGAATCCACAAATCTATGAGAAAAGAGGTGGGGAAGAGAAAGCTCTTCTTTATGAGTGTCAACTAAGAAATATGTAACATATTATGGAAAGAAAATCATTTGGCAACCATAATAGTAATAACAAATTAAAATATGAAATATGAAGGGATGCTGAAACTACTGAGGGGAGTTGATAAGGAATGCTTACATAGTGTCAAAGTATCGTCCCACATGATACTTAGGAAAATGCAAAGGGAAAGTATAACAGTGTAACAGAGAAGCCTGGCAGATACCCACTCAGGTGGCACTAACAGTGATGGCATAAATTGGTTTCATATGTACCTGCTAGGGTGGGAAAAGCACAGCCATATTCCATGACATTTTTTTGGTATCAAATTCTGTGATATGTCTGCCAAAATTGCATAACCTGAAACTAATCATAAGAAAACATCAGGAAAAACCAAAACAGAACAAAACAAAACACTTTAGGGGAAATCTACAAATAACTGTCTTGATATCTTCAAGATTGTTAAGGTCATGAAGTTCAAAAGGAACTGAATAATTGTTTCATATTGAAGGAGACTAAAGAGAAATGGAAACACATGACTCCTTTATGAGATCTTTTTGCTATAATGGATCTGTTGGGACTGTTATGGTTTTAGAAACAAGTCATCAGAATCACTTGATTTTGAATCCTGGCTTTTTGTCACTTTAGTAACTCTCTGTACTTTATCTTTCTGAGGCTCTGTTTAATCTATGCATAATGATATTCAATTGCATTGTTATTATGTGGATAGAGATAAAGCCTGAAAACATCATGTATTTACTGGAATGCCTTAGGTCTTCAACAAGTAATAGTTATCATGTCTTAAAGTTCTTTATTCCTAGAAAGAATTCTATATGTAGAACTATCCTGAAGCCCTAAATTAAAAAAATTTTTTTCCTGATTTACAAATAGGTATCTTGTAGTAAATGCAAAGAAATAATGTGCCTTTGCATAGTACTTCATTTTTTCAGATAATTTTCATAAATACTTTGCATCCAGATCTTGCCTTCTGAATACTATTCCCCAAGTCTGGTTGGGGGAAAGGAAAATACAGAATAAATCTGGAACATTTTATTAGTCCAGAAAGTGAGGAAGTGATGTTACGTGGGATTCACCCCGATTCCTTTAACAGTAGAAAGATAAGTTTTTCATTTATATGTAAAAAAGCTAAGACCTACTAGTCCAAAAGTAAGATAGTAGAAGAACCAGTATTTCAGCCTAGTCTCTTAGTATCTAAGCATTAGACATTTTCTTATTCAATGTTTCTTAACCTTCTCAAACCCATGTGCTCTCTGAGCAAGAAAAACCCCTCATACAAGTATTTAATGTTCAAAAAATTTCAATTTAGGTTCATATTATAGCAAAAATAATTTTCTATTTTAATATATGTGTTATTAAGTATTTGTGAATTTTTTTTTCTAGGCGATGTGGAAATGATAGCACAAAGCCAGTCGCTTTTCACAAAGCACTGAGAGGTCTGTTTTGTGCCTTTAGAGGCACAGTGAATCCAGAATCACAAGTATATGTTGATGATCATGGGTTTATGACACTGTACACTTATACATACCAATTTACACTGAATATACCCTCTCTAAGAAATTTTCAAGGCTCTCCTTACTTCCCTCTCATTTTCTACTTCTTTGACATTCTCACTTCTAAAATGTGGCTGGAAACTCCAGGATTGAAAATCTCCACATCATTAGGTGGTACAGTATATTGGTAGGGTCTTGAAGCCAGACTGCCTAGATTCAAATCACAAACCCTTCAGTTATTAGCTGCCTGACCTTGAGGCAAGCTGGTAAGCTTTTCTCTGCCTCATTAATAAAGTGGGAGAAATCACAGTACCTACCTCATCTACATGTTTTGAGATTTAAACATGTTAATGCATGTAAAGCACTTAGAAGTGTGCCTGGAACATTGCAAATGCTGTATCAGTGTCTCTTTATTATTATTATTATTATTATTATTATTATTATTACTACTACTATTATCATTATTACCATCACCCATGAAATTACTATAGCGGCTTACAGCAGTATAATAACATGATAATGTTGTTATAATGTCATAAGACTCAGATTAGCATCTGTCATTAGGCCTTCAGTCTGTCTCTCTTATTTTTGTGCTTAGTAAAATAATTCAGAATCCCTACTGTTAACTTTCCTTAGATATGTTGATGCAAGTACTGGGCTTTGTGTTTTGTGAGATACTCCTTCACTTAGTCTTCCTATAGAAAATCTTTATAGAATAGGATAATCCAACTGTGCTTCTCAGAACATTATCCTCTTACCCACTCTTAGGAACATATATTCATGATTCTCAAGTCACATATACACATTAACCCAAAGCTTTTTTCCAGGAAAACAGGAGTAGTAGTGGGAAAGGGCTACTCTTTTCCTCATGGCATAATGAATATCTAGGGGAAGAGAAAATGTGTAATGAAGAACACACACACACACACACACACACACACACACACGCCAAGATTCTGAAATCTCTACAAAAGGACTATACTACTTTAAGATACCACTGAACTGTTTTGAAATGAACACATTTAAATCAATGGATTGTGTCTATCATGTACTAAATCTAACCTCTTTTAATAAGAAGAAAATTGAAATCAAGCCATTTATTACATTACAGAGTCTGACCCACATCCTTTAACTTCAAGTCAGGTCTTACTCTTTTTTCCAGGGCTTGTTCTGTTATACCACAATGGTCTCTGAACTTTTTCAAATTTTAAAAATGATTAAAACCTTTCTACTTTTGGTTATTCATCCATATGCTAATATCATGGCATTTTGAAAGATCAACTGCTGAGACTAAGAAATAGGTTGTGCAGGTTTGCAGTACTTTATGAATTCAGGTATTTTGTGGTATAAAGTTCCTTTTTTCCTCCAAGCTACTGTAAAAGCATGCAGGACAAGTTCATGTAAGTGAAAACAAAAACAAAAGCAGACAACCTGATAGCTCAGGAGGGCTACACATTGAGCACGGACTTCTGGGTGGAACTATTTCCCCAATACTACAGTAGATTTTTCTCTTTCCAAAGGATATTGTCACTATACTTTACTCTCAAAGGAAAGACCTTTATCATGTCAACATCTTCTTAGGTACAAAGAGTATCAGCTATAAAATTTTGGACAACATATGATCTGCAGAAGACATAAAATTTTGATTTTGGCTCTGCTACATTAACTACAGTCTTGGGTAAATAACTTAATCTCTTAATTTGTTATCTGTAAAATGGAAAGTAGTACCTACTTCATGGGACAGTTTAAAAATTTTCTACTTCTCAAAAATATTTTTTTCCTATTTTATTGATGTGTAAATTACATACAATAAAACACAGCAATTTTAAGTGCTGAATTCTGTATTATATATACCATATATAACATTTTGGCCCTGAAAGATTTCCCTGTATCTCAGTCAGATTCTCCTCCAGAAATCTTGAGTCATTCATTGATCTGCTTTCTGTCACTATGCTTTTGCCTCTTCTAAAATTTCATGTAAGTGGACTCATATGGTATATAGTCTTATATTAGACTTCTTTTATTTAGCATGTTTTTAAAATTCTTTCATGATGTGGGCTATATTTTGTTATCTACGTTGCTAAGTAGTATTCCACAAAAAAGACATACTATAATTTATTTATCAATTTTCCAGTTGAGGGACATTGGGTTTATTCCAGTTATTGGCTATTATGCCTAATGTTGCAGGTCTTTATGTACACATATGTTTTCATTTTTCTTGTATAAATATTTTAAAATGGACTGGTAGATATGGAAATTTTGTTTAAATTTTCAAGAAATTGATTTATAAGAATGTAGTTGTGTCATTTTTAATTCTTATTAGCAACATAAAGAGTTCCATTTGTTCTGTATCATTGCCAACACTTGTTATTGTTGCTGTTGCTTTGTTTTTTTTGGTACTGGGAATCAAACTCGGGACCTTGTGCTTGTGATGCAGGTGCTGGAACCACTGAGCTAAATCCCCAGCCCCAACACTTGTTATTGTTAATCTTTTTTTTTTTGGTACTGGGGATTGAACTCGGGACCTTGCACTTGCAAGGCAGGCACCGGAACCACTGAGCTTAATTCCTTGACCTACTGTTAATCTTTTAATGTTTACCATTCCAGTAAATTTTAAGAACATCTTATGGCTTAAATGATAACTAGTGATATTGAATGTCTTATCATGTACTGATTGGCATTTAATGTATTTTCTTTTTAGAATTGCCTATTCAAATCTTCAATACCTTTTTGAGTTAATTTATCCATCTTATTATTGTTGTAAGAGTTTAAAAATATTTTTTTCACAGATATTTTTCCCAGTTTGATGACTTGCCTTTTAAATTTTGTTTTTTAAAATGAAAAGTTTATAGTTTTGATGACATGCAATCTATCATCTCTCTTTTCTATTTCAAGCTATGTTCTGCTTTTAAATATTTGCCTAATACAATGTCATGGAGATTTTCTATAATTTCTTCTGAAAGTTTTCTAGTTTTAACTTTTATGCTTAGATCTTAATCCATTTTAGTTAAATTGTGTGTATAATGTAAGATAAAGGGCTAGACTCATTTTTCCCATATGGTTACCGATTTCTAGCAAAATCTGTTTTAGAGAATATCTTTTCCCCTAGTGAATTACCTTAGCATCATTGTGAAAATCAAGTGACCACATAAGTGTGGATCTATTTCTGTATCCCTATTCTGTTCCACTGTTGTGTGTCACAGAAATAAATACCACCATAAATTAAATAGCATTATAGTAAGCCTTGAAATCTTACATGGTTCTCCAACTTTGTTCTTCCAAGCAAAATTTAGAATTAGCTGAAATTTTTTTCTTCCCTCCTGTTTTTCCCTCCCTCCTCCTTTCTTCTGTCTTTCTCTGTTTCTTGCTTGCTTGCTTGCTTTGTGTTGAGCATCAAACCTAGGACCTTACACACTAGGCAAGTACTCTACCACTGAGCTACGTGTATCTCTAGCCTGCTACTGGGATTTTTATTGACTTGGTATTTTGTTTCATCTATAGATTAAGAAGAATTCTTGTCTTTTTCAAACAATACAGTATTGTGTCTTTTACTCCACGAATATGATATGTTTCCCCCTTCATTTTGGTATTTTAGATCTTTCTATTGCAATTTAAAAAGTGTATAGATTTAGAATGTCCAACATGCTCTATTAATAATGCATATATATAATGAAAGGATTACTACATTTAAGCAAGTTAACTTATCCATCACCTCCCATAATTATGTTTTGTAGGTGACTAGAGCACCTAAACTCTATTCTCTTAGCAGATTTCCAGTTTACAATTCAATATTATTAAGTATGTTTTCATGCTGTACAATATCTGCAATGTTTTATAAGCTTTCGGTGTAGAGGTCTTGTATATTTTGGTTAAACTTTTCTTTTTAAGTATTTTTGTTAATGTAAATGGAGTTTTTAAAATGTCTTTTTTTTTTTTAGTTGTTTGTCACTAGTATGTAAAAAACCCTGATTTTTGTTAGTGACTTTATATGTTATGAGTTTGCTTATTAGTTCTGGTTGCTTCTTTTTAAAAAAATTCCTTAAGGTTTTCTGTGATTATATTTTCTGCAGATAAAAGCAATTTAACTTTTTTTCCACACTGTACATTGTATTTCTTTTGCTTTATTTATTGCACTGGCTAGAAAATTCAGTACAGTATTGAACAAAAGTGATGCAAATGGCTTTCTTGCCTATTTTCATTGTAAGTATAAAGCAAGGAGCCTCTCACCATTGATTGTGATATTAGGTATAGCAGTGATGGCAACTTTTTTAGTGCTTTCAGTGTTACAAACAACCTACTGAAGCATGGATGGTGTAGGTTTGCCACCACTGAACTATAGGGTTTTTGTTTTGAATATACCCATAATTAGGTTGAGGTATTTCTCTTCCATTCAAGTTTTCTAGAACTTATTTTTATCATAAATAGGTTTTAGATTCTTTTCTAAAGGTTTCTACTGTCTATTAAGGTGAGTTTTGCATTTTTATTCTATTATGATAAATTATATTGACATATTTTCAAATGTTAAACCTACCTTGCATTCCAAAAATAAACCCAGTAGGTTGTGATGAATAATCCTTTTTATATATTGTCATATTCTGTCAGCCTATTTTATGGATTTCAAACCTAGCACCCTGACCATCAGGAAAATAGTGCAGTTTATATTTTGCTAAAAATGTTTTTGTAAAGCTCTGTACATTGTGTGAAATATGAGGGGAGAAATTATGATTCTGTTCTCTGAATTCATATACATTTTTTAAAAGGACAATACATGATTGATTTTAATGTATGTCACAGGTATACAAACTTGGTAGTGAGAAAAATGGAGGAAAAGAGGAAGAAAGGAAACTTTCTGTCACTGTGTACCAAGATTGCTAGAATGTCTTTGTAGAAAAAGTGAATTCACCTTAATCTTCACCCCATGATGTGGAGTTTTGTTTAAGAAAACATGCTTAGAATGAAGAAGCTGTGAGAAGAAAGGATATCTTTGTATTTAAGTTCTATATCTAAAAAGAACACAGGAAAGCTGAAAAATAAAAATAAAAATTTCTGAAATTGGAATTAGCAGATCTAGCAGATCTAGTTCTAGCTTAAGTGATCTGACTAGTCATGCTGCCATTGGAGAGTCACATATTATCCTTCTGTGCGTCAGGTTTATCCTCTGTCAGGTATGGTGTTTAGCCCTGGATACTGTAGTGTTCTAGGCAAGGTGGGAGAAGGCATATCTATTTCTGAGAAAGCTCACAGGAGCTCCTTGGCCAGGTGAGAATCACTGAGCTACTTAGTCTCTAAATCTTTTCCATCTCTGAAAACCCAATTTCATGATTTTGTGAAATTAGTAAACATAGAAACAAAGACCTCATTTTCAGCTTTGGCTTTATCATTCTCAAGTTTTGTGATTTTGGCAAGTCGCTTCTATCTGGGTCTTATATTTATGATTAAAATGAAAGTTTGGAAAGTATCGTTCTAAAACTATTCTAGTTTTAAAAACCTGTGATTCTAAGGTGAGCTAAATCTTTTAACATTATACATATGTTGTATGTGTCAAACATGGCAAATAACTTATGTAGTGAGATGAGTAATTATGGTTACATCTTTTATATGAATGTATTCAGTATCCTTAAGAATGATGCAAAATATAAACCAAAGCCCACATTATTAAAGCTATTTCTAATTTTTAATGAGAAATACAAATTTTCTGTGGAACATAAGTTGAAATGCTAGCATTGTATATTTCTCCTCTCAACTTCTAATGCAAAAATCTAAGACTTCTATATGTTTTTCGAGGGTATGGTTTTCTTTCTTATTTACAGTCTGTTATAGGGGAGCTTCAAGGGATTCAGGACATTAGATCACCACATATTTAACTAGCTGGGACATAATACATGATTTGAGTCCCCAATATTTTCTAACACTAAGGTTTGTTTATTAAGGAAACCCCATGCTGTGACTGAATCGGTCTAATAGAAGCCCAAATTTGAACTTGAACATTCAAATGTATGTCCATATATCTTAGACATATATCATATATAATGATGTGGGGTCTAGACATCTTTCTGGGTTTTTTTTATGTCTGTTATGGATTCCCCTCATTATCTATGCTGTTTGAGGGAGACCCCATGGATTCAGCTAGTTTATTGCATATTTTCTCTATTTTAAGACTAATTCAGAGTTCCTAGTGGAACATATGTTCTAACTTGGAAGATCATTTTCTCACTTTCATGTTTTATGATGATGATGAAGGAAAAATAAAGTAAAATTTTATGGAATGGTGACATGTTTGAGAGTGGTTAACTATAATCCTTTTGGCTGTGTTTCAAATATAGTTTTGTAGTATTTATGTTTATTATGCCACTCTTCCTAAATTTTTGAAAACTTTGAATTATAGCATATGTTTTCTTGTTTTTAAAGCCATACTGTGTACCATGTGTTGTTTCATTATCATTGATTATACTCTGAGGGCATAATACATAGGTAAAGACTTTAACCTTTAGTTATTACTAATTTTACAGTTTATTTTACACATTATATTCAGAATTCTAGTTAGAGCTGAATAAGTACACCTGAAGAATAAATTTTAGATATGAAAACAAAAAGAATCTATATTTCTAGTTACTATTACCAACTTGGAGCAGTAAATTCATGATCACTTGACTAGCCGCCTTCATTATTCTTGTTGTTAAAACTACTTCTGAGGGCCGGGGATTTAGCTCAGTGGTTTCGCTGCCTGCTGCACAAGCGCAAGGACCCGAGTTCAATCCCCGGTACCAAAACAAAAACAAAAACAAAAAAACACTTCTGGGCCAGGGATTTAGCTCAGTGGTTCTGCTGCCTGCCTCGCAAGTGCAAGGTCCCGAGTTCGATCTCCAGTACAAAAAAACCAAAAAACAAAAAACTGCCTTTAACATTTTATATAATAAGATATCTTTGTGCATGTCTCCTTAGTTTTAAAGAAACTATTACTCGTATTCTTTGAGTTAGAAAATTATTTTGTCAAATGAAATAAAGAAATCAAATATCATTATCAGAATTTGCAATAAATACTGAAAGGATGAATTGTCATCAGAATTTTTCATTATGGGTGTTTTTGAAGGGGTAATATAAGTATTTGATATAAATATTCATCATGTTCTTAAATCTAGATATATTCAGTAATTAGGTGATTTTATGCCTGTTTATGCTGGCAGGAACAAAAGAAACTTTAAAAACTGAAAGTATAAACATAATTGAACCACTCACTTAAAAGAGAAATTGGAATAGATGTTTTCTAGGGGAGAACATGCTTTCTGTGTAAAAGGGGCTAGTGTAACAAGAAGTCATCTATTCTTGATTTCTTTAGACAGCTACAGCTTTGTGCCTTGTCTAGTTTCTGTGTTTTAAGAGCTTGTTCTGTGTAGCAGAAATAATACAATAAATGGGTTTAACCACATTTGTCTCAGCTAGACAGTCTGCTTTGTCAGAGATTGCTGGTACAACATAAACAAATTATGTGTTTGTAGTGCTTTTCAATGAAAGCCTATCTAACAGAGCTGAGATTGTGTTTCAGCAGCTGTAGATTTAATCTCCTACCTGTCAGTTAAAGCAGACGTTTCCTGAGCCAGATAAGGACTGGTTGTAGAGGGGGGAAGTAGTCACAGCCAGACAAAGACCTATTGTTATTGGCTGATAATTTCTATGTAGATTCAACTCCTTATTCTACCATGGAAACTAGTCATAGTGCAATATTAAAGGAACTAACAAGGACTTTTTATTGTTAAGTCAAGAACAGTTAGAGTTTTTTAATGTTAAATCAAAAAGAGTTATAGAGTTGGGTTTTGTTTCACTCATTTTTGGGAATTTCATGTGAATCTAAAAAAAGGTGCCTGTAGCTTTGAACATAACAATTCTAGATTATTGTGGATATTATGATACAGATATGGAAAATACCTGTCACAAATAAATAACTACATATCTAGGAATTCAAGATATAACACAAATTACCCACAGTAAAAATTTCAAACCCTGGATCAATTTTTACAATGTGTCTCATATATCATAAGTCCTGTGGCTTTGAGTTTGGAATATTCTGGAATAGACTTAATGATATATATCAGTTCTATAATATCCACATATATGCTTCTATACTTTTTCTCCTGTATCCTAATTTTCAATTAAAAAATAAGATTGGTGCTCTAGCTGTTGGAGAATTGGTGGGTAGAGGAAAATGAAATTAAGAGTTAAAAAATTCTTAAATAAACATCTTTTCTGTTTTCCCCTTTTGTGTGTGTAGAGGGGGAGGGGAAGAGAATTGGATTCCCTTTCTTTGTTTCACTTTCTTAACCACAGAAATTTATAAAATTAAATTGACCTGTTGCAACATTGGTAGACTTGGTTTTAGGAAAATGTCTATACCTATAGTTTATAGTAATAGTGTATAACTCTTCCTAAATCAGGAATAACTAGTAACTAATGTTTGATCTCTGTATTTATACTAACTTGAGTAGCCACAACTCTTTAATTTTGTTTGAATTTCAATTTAAAATAATCATGAGTTTTTAAGTATAAGAATGACCATATGATCTTAATTGAAAGTTGTATAATAAAATTTTTAATTAAAGTTTTTATAGTAATAACATTTTGTAAGAAGCACTTTAGGTATCATTTTGATCCTTAAAAATATTTGGAAGGTAAGTATAACACTGAATTTCAGAAAACATTTGGTAAAGAAAGGACAGAGTGGTCAGTAATTGAATCAAAATTGTGGATAAAATAGATGATGCTTATTATTTTGAAAATTCCATAACATTCTTGCTTGTTTGCTTTCATTCTCCTCCTTATTTAAATTTCCTTAGTTTTCTTTTCATATTTTTCTTTTCTTTCCTCTTCTTTTTGTTTCTTGAACATTTATGGTTAGAACAAACTTGTTTAGTAATACCTTTGGTTTTGGATGGTACAAAGGATTGGTTAAAATTTTATATTTGGGCCTATTTTTTAATCTAAGACGTGAAATATTTCCTGTCTTCTTTATTTACTCATCATTAAAAATTGTCAGGGCAATACAGTATTGTGCTTTTGGTGAACTAAAGTAAAAAAATTAATATTTAAAATAAAGAATAAAGGAATCTTAAAATTTTTACTAAGATTTCTTAGTTTAAGAACATGTGGCAGATTCAGTGTATTAATTTCCATTGTGAATTCTGTTTTTTTTTCTCTTGACCCAAGTGAACCAGCATCTTTTCACTTCTCCTTGAGATAGCGTTTATATTTCTTTTCAGCTATGATTGCATTGAATTGTTGAGTTATTGATTGCATTGAGTTACTGCCAATCAGTCCTAAACAATGCTACCGGCCTATTTTTGTAATAGGAGAGTATCTGAGAGGTAAGTTATGGCAGCATCTGATGTTATATTGTAAATTACAATTTTAATTTAATTTTGAAAATATGACATTAATGTCAACTACCACAAAAGGGAAACTAAGAAAAGTGTTTGAATGAGTTTGCATAAATTAAATTTTCTGTTTTTGAAATCTTTACTTACTGTTGACATTTTCCTAAACAAAGGTTAGTAGTAACTTGAATTATTTTAAATATTGCCTTATTTTCCCACAGGTTGAATTAAGAATCTGCCTTTTTAGTTTCTGTCAATAAACTGCTATGCTGCCTTAAATTTTATTAAAAGACATTATAGTTGTTTAAAAGGATTATAATGATGTAGCAGTTTCCAATCAGATTTTAATCTCTTGTACTCTTCTTCCCTGTAAACATTAAAGAATTTATACTTGTATTTTTTCAAGTTTTAATTTTTATTGGTACATGTTTGCAGTACATAGTGATCACATAGTTGGTAATGTACATAACACATCTCAATTGTTCCCCTCCTCTCCCTTCCAAACCCTCTACCTCTTGGTTCCCTTCCCATTTGTAAAAGATCTATCTCTCTATTGCTTAACATTATCTTTTATTTTGCTCTTTATTTATATTTTGAGTTTCTCATATAAGAGAAGCCATATTTTTGTCTTTTACAGAAATCATGTTTTAGTCAGTCAATTAATCAATCACATGTGTACCCTGCCTAGTATATTCGAAGGCCCTAGCAACATATTAAGATTGAGTCAGCAGGGTGTTTTCCTTTTTCTTGAGCAGGATATATGTGTAAGATGGAAATATGCCAACATTATCCCCACTTTTGACTATTGAGATCGTTTCTTTACTAGTCTTTACTTTTATTCTGGCCCTATTATTGGCAGTTTCCTCACAGCAACCATAGTGATCTTTATCAATCTAAATTAGGTTCCATTCCACTACTTTCTCTCTTAACCACCCCCCACCCCCACCCCAGTGACTTTGCATCCCAGTCAGAATAAAACCTAAGTTCCTTACTGTGTTCCACATGGTTCTAAAGGATCTTACTTATAACTGTGTTTCTAATCTTTCATCTATCTCTCTTTTGCTTACCCTGTTCTGCCCTTACTGGACCCTAACCCATATCATTACTGTCCCAGGGCCTTTGCACTCACATGCCATCTGCCCAAGTTGTTTTTCTCTGTTACTCTCAGGTAGCATTTCCTCAAGTTGTTCAGCCCTGAACTATATTATCGTCCAAAAGAAGTTTTCCTCTAACATCCCTATCCAAAATAGACCTCTCAACTCTCTGGCTACTACCTCCAACTTTCTGCCTGTCTTCCATTTCTCATACTTATTATTGTACTTTATTTTTCTTCCTAGAACTTACTATCAACTATCATGTTATTATATGCTATGTGTATTTTCATGTCAAAAACTATATATATGATAGTAAAGAGAATATGGTCTGTTGCTATCTCAGTGCCTAGAATAATGTCAAATGTTAAACATTTGTTTAATGAATTAGTTAATGTAGCCACATAGAAAAGCCATTAAATAATTCAACACAGTATGTTAAATGCAAGTTTCTTTTTACAAGAAAAGAAATTTACCATTAGGGAATTTTTATAGTGGTGTTGAATGGGTCTGAACCCTGAAGGGTAGGTCAAGTTTGAGAAAGCAAAAAGGAGAGGCCAGATAATTCTGAATGGCAAGTGAAAAAATAGGTATGAACAGAGACTTAGGAGCTGCTGAAAGCAAGATGAGAAGGATCATGATTAATGGTAGCAGGGAAAAAGGCTTGAGAGTACATAATTTTAGTGGCATCTAGACTAGGGAGTTTGGACCTTATCTTCTTCAAAAGGGACTTTTAAAATTGTGACTAAGGTACTTTATATGAAGATAGTATTAAATAATAATACAAAGGTAAAGAAAATCACTTTTAAAATCAGCATGTTAACTTATTCTTATTATCAGTGTTGACTTGTTCATTGAGTTTGGGTAGGAGACACAGGAGTCTGTGTGAGAACAAGGGAATATGTGTGTGTGAGTGTGACGCTCATGTTGTGGGAGGGGCAGGGATTTCAGGTTGTGCTACAAAATGACATTACAGTGCATGTCATTACTTTTTGCTCAAAGACTTGAATGTGATAAAGATTAAAAACCTGAAAATTGTTTGGCCTGGGGTTATAGCCACTGCTGATGTCACCCTTGCCCTCAGCCACCATATGGGCAGCATCTCTCACACATACTTCCTAAGAGTTCATTTGCCGTGGCTGAACCCAGCCGGTGGTAACTTAGACATCTTCTTCATGTTGTCTTCACAGTTCCCAAGGAGTGTATTTTAGGTTTCCCTGCTTAAGATGAAACCATTTCTGCTCTCCAAGATGGCTGATGCTTCAGTGTTGTTCTGTCATTCATTCTGTATTGCATAACCAATGCAGAATGGTGATATAACAAACATTTTCTTATCACTTTGGAATATTATGTGCCTAGCTTTTCTAGTGAGATCATCATATCATTTCTCTCAATACAATCAATGATTTTGAAATTATTAAAGAAGCTTAGAGACATCTCTGAACTATAACTATAGGGGAATTTTAAGAGAATATGAGCACTCTGTCATTAAAAGAATCTTGAAACAAATGAAGTCAATCTTTATATTTTCTTACCAACTATCAGACAAAAAGTAGACCTTGGTATATCCAAAAGAAAAGATTACTATGATGAAATATGTTTAACATAGATTTATATTCATGTTGCCTTTATTCGAGGCTTTAAATGATAAAAGGACTGTGACTGGTTTCAAAAAATCATCTGAATTGTTGTAGCATTATTTTTCAGTTTACGTAGAATAGAAGTTCTTTAATGCATTTATACAACAGACATTTGTTGAGACCCCTACTCTGTGCAAGGGCTTTTATTGAACACTAGGGAGATACAAAGTCCCTGCCTTTAAGTTGCTTGTGTATATATAATTTTAACAAGTCCTGCAATTTAAAATGTAAACCTGCATTTCTGGATGAGGAATTTAATAATTGAACTCTGGTCATTGCTAACAGAATAAGCTTGTGTAAAATACTTCAGGGGTAAAAGCCAGATTGCCTTCATTACAGGTCAAAAGTTTATGAAAGGTTTATACCTGAATTTGGTTGTTACAAAGAAAGGAATGCTACATTCTTCACAAATGTTAACATACTTATGTGGAATTTATACAAAATTTGAAAAAATTAATTTTTATCTTGGCAAAACACTTTGATCATTGTGTATTTAATGAGGTATCCATTTAAGAACAACAATCATTAGTCTCTAATATGTTTCATACTTCTCTGGAAATAAGACAGGGTGGAATAAGAAACATTCATCTTCACTAGTCTTTGGAAATATCCAAAATAATTGACTAGCTCAGTCTTCTGTGATGGCCTGGTGACCACTAACTGTGACTATTTGCATAATAGTCAACTCTTCACTTCTGTGGTGATAACTGTTTGTATCTGATTAAAATTAAGACTGTTTTAGTTCTCTTGACTTTTCCAGAAGTTGCAAAAATTGAGATTTGCTGTTCTGCTTTAACCAAACAAATGCACACATGGGGATAACAATATGCTGAGTTTATGCAGATTTTACAGCACGAATCTGAATAAAATACCCACTAATAGATCCTTAAGGAGTAATAAACACACATGAATTTTCCTTAGTTGCACTTTAAAGTGATTTTAACATACTACTAGGCCTTAACAATAATATTTAATTGACAAGATTATGCATTTGTATGGATTGAAAAGGTGGTAGATATCTAATTCCAAATGAATCATAAATTTTACTTTTGCATAACATGTTTTATTAATTTCTTTATGGCCAGGATATTCTATTTCCCTCCTGGTGAGAGTTTCTTAAAACATAGTAAGAAAATTTAAACACACTTAATTAACATTTATCATCCTTTTTAGAAAGTAATCTGACTTCTATCTTTATTAATACTCTCAAAAATTTTGTAGGGTATAGACCCCAGAAAAACCATGGAATGATACCTAGTGGAATTTTTGCCTAGTATGATTTTCTTTTTGGCAAATCTTTCCTTTTCCTGTTGACATTATTCCAAATTAAGCTGACAAACTGGATGATTTATACTTAGAATGTCAGTGAAAACAAACCTTTCTGATAAAATAAGGCTATGGACATATCTAAGGCATCTGTATATTTATAGTACCCTAGCATTGTATGGGCATATAGCAATAGATACTCAATAAATGGCTTTCATACAGTTGAATATGATGAGCCCTGCTGTCTTCTCTTAGGAAGTACCATGTTTCTCAAGAGTCTAAGAAGTCATTGTGTACATCAAGCTCATTTCATGGAATAAGGGGCAAAGAAGTAAGAGATGGAAGGAATTAGTATTATGTTAGTGTTAAATCCATCTTTTTTGGAAAATTCAGTATTTACACAGAACATGTACAAAGGAATGAGAGAGAAAGTAAGCCATTTAACTACTGATGATCCTGGTAAATTAATGAGATATTTGCTCATTTAAATAATGCAAATAGAGCAAATGTATGCAGTAGGCTGAGGATACAAAAAGAGATGTCAACACAAAGGCAGGATTGACTCTTTCAGGGCTGACATTTCTTTCTGGCTATACCCCTAAAGAAGATTTTTAAAAACACGTGTCACTGACTAAATAGAGTGATTGTGCTCTTACTCTCAAAGATCATTTCTATACTGTGCACCCAAGGTAGGGAGCTGCAAAGTGCTACACTATTAAGGGAATTTAAAATAGCTATCTTAAAAACCAAACAACATAGAGGTTTGCTTTGTTTGATGTTTTATTCTTGGTAATGGGAATGGGGACATCATGAAGCTAGAGACAAGATGTATCTTTTCCATTTCTTCTCTGAATATTTTATGGAACATATTTAATAGCCTAAATTAGTAAAGAGAAGTAAACTGCTAGAGCTGTTTTCTCTTTTTTTCTTTAAATTAACTTTTTATCGAAGTATAATATACAAAAAAGTACACATGTAAATGTAAAGTTAGTTCAACATTAATGTTCTCACTAAAGCAAATAACTTTGAAGGACCAAAGCCTGAGTTTTTAAAAGAGTGCTTTTAAATTATAATATATTGAGTTTGCTTTACTTTTATAGGCCTCTTCTTGACCCTTTAGCATGAATTTTGAAGAGTGTTATAGTAGTACGCAGAGTTCTGGAAGACATTGCATTGTATTAAAATATTAATAGTGGTTAAAAATACTTTGTATATGGTTCCTTGTCACACCTATGAAAGGAGAGAACAGAAGGGAAAAGAAGAGAGGGGAAAGAATAGAGGATAAACTAAAAAAGACAGGGAGAGAGAATAGTTTAAGATAACAAATAGAAACAATCCTTTTCTGGGTGCAATTCATGCAATGTATAGCCATTGAACATTGGTGGGAAAACACCTGGGAAGATGGGATAATATTCTCAAATTCTCTACAAAATATATGTCCTACACTTGCTCCTGATGGAATTTAAGTTTATTCTTTTGGAGCCTGTTAGATTCTCTAGAAACAGAATTTGCTGTACTTGATTAGGTGTACCAGCCATAGATTTGCTAAATGAAAAGCAAGCAAGGCTATAGGAAGATGCATTTAAAAGCTATTATTAAGTTCTCTTCTGGAGTGAGAACTATCACAGTTCCATAATTTCTGTAGTTGTATTAAAAATATTACTCCTTACAAATCTATAGTCAGAGGATCAGCTCTAAGGTTTCTGATGGTTGGTTTGCAGCCATCGGTCATTTAATACAAAATGCCTCCAATGTTTATATTGTTATAATAAGGTGATAAAGCAGATAGAAATATAAATGCATCACCCATTCAAAACACTGGGTTTACTTGGCAAGAGATGATTAATGAATTGAGACAATTAGTGAATAGCTAGGTAAACAGTATCCAAAGTGAGCCTCTTTTGTATACTACAGACTATTGTCAACCAAGAGAAATTCTGAATATTGGCCACTGTGTTAAGTCTTCTAAGGAAGGGTGGACCAGTATCAATATTTTTGATTTAACAACTGCAAAATGTTTGCAATGAAAAGAGTTTCTAAGTCATAAATTTATCCTATCAAATACTCCTCCTTCCTTCCTTACTCTCCAGAGTTAACTTAGGCCCGTGTACGGTGGCTCGATATGCACTTTTTGGCAGAAAGAAGACACTTCTCTGACCTTGAAAGCTTTTCATGTAAGGTTTCTGGTGTCTTTATTTCTTGTGTTCTAGATACTGCAGTTTACAGTGTTAGCGCTTTATGCAAATGGCTCAGCTATTCTTTGCAATAAAAATACTATCATTAAGGAAACTGATTCTTCCCTATTTTTATCTACTCAGCACATATCCTCCTCCCTTTTCAATTGTTCTGTCTTGATCTTTGTGTTTTCTGTCTCTTTTTTTCTGTCATGGTGTACACATTGAAAATATTTCTTCTGATATTTTAAAGAAGCTTTCTCCAATTAAACTAATGAAGTGTGATTTTGCAGAAGTAAAGCATTAAAAAAATTCTCACTTGTCCACTGTCTTTAACTCAGTGATAGAAATAAATATGCACATGATTTTCAATACAAATACTTATTGCTAGTCACTAAAAGAAGTTAAATAATCTTCATGAAAGAGAAAATGAGCCCCCCTGAGTGTCACTCTGTTTGCATATTAGCAGGCAGCTAGGTCTCTGCCAAGTTTCTCTCTGACTGACTGCTGCAGATGCTCTTTCTCAAGTATTCTAAGTCATATCTTTAGTGCAAGTCTTCAGGGACAAACAATAGCACCTGTTCCTCAACAAGATATCAGGTCAGTTAGCCCATTCATGTATCTTTAATGAAGCTCTGGGGCAGATGGCAAAAAATGGCATCATCAACAACTTAGCACAGAGAAAACAAAGGGGATAAGTGTTGATGCAACAATGCTGTTTTACGAATTGAGAGAGACAGAACCTAAGTGTTTCAGACACATCTGCTGCTGTCTTGATTCTCTGAAATACATGAGGAATACCCTAGCAATTAAAATTTCTGGGCATGTAGCCTGTTTGATCAAGAATGTGTTCCCCAATCCTCCCCCAAAAAGAAATGCTTTTGTTAGGGATTGTAGAAGTTTAGAATTAATGGACAGTTGTGCTTTGAGCTAGACAGTGTATTCCTTTCATGGCACACTAAGGTTCACCCATAATGGGGTTCCTGGTTTCTCATTAGTCATTCCATACCCAGGCAATTAATGCTTACTTCCAAAGCCATAAAAATAATGCTGTTTTCATGCTGAGATATATTCTGACCACATCAAATTTTACTCTTTGTACTAACAAAATCTGCTTTACCTCTTTTTCTATAGGATAATTAAAGAATCTGAATTTGTGCTTAGAGAAAGTTACACTTTCAAGAAAAAAAAATGCTATTTGAAATTTTGATAACTTCTTGGAAAAGACATGTGGAGACTGGTTACTCTTTGATGGAGTGAGGGGAATTTTATTATTTTTTATTCTTTAGTAAAATATTTTGGGGAGTTGCTGTTTCCAATATGACTGCCTTTCTTGGCACATCACCAGATGGGAAAATAGGGTGATGAGAAGGAGGAGGAAAGGCTGGATTATATTCTTCAGGCAAGGTAGTTTTTCTGTGTCTTCAAAATTCTTTATCTGCCCTAACACTGGTACTGAGTGCAGTCACCTTAATTCACAACTTCAATAAAAGGGAAATATTTTGGATGTTTCTATGATTCTTGTATGGACACCACGCCCTCTTTCTTCATCTTTTTTCACCTAGCTTTCACTTTATATTTCTATCCCACATCTGACCAATAGTCTTCTAGTAAGCCCAATAAAAGCAAAATCATGATGGAAATAGTTTTAATTCATACTTTCCACTCATGTCACTTGCATTAAATCATATTACTGGGCATATTATGGAGGACAGTAGTTGGAAGTATTCATAGTCCCTTATTATCTTTACTAATTGTTTAGAACATAATCTCTTTAATACATTGGAGGAATATGAATAAGATTGTTAGATTTTTATCAATGTCAGTATCCTGGTTGTGATATTGGAGTATAGTTTTGCAAGATGCTACCATTGGGGAAACTGTGTGAATAGTGTATAGGATCTCACTGTATTTTTTATTACAACTGCATGTAAATCTATAATTTTATTTATAAAAGTCTAAGTCAAATAATTGTTATTACTAAGAATTGCATTCCTTATATCAATTAGATCTAGCAAAAGATGCTTTTGTGCCTAATATAATATGGTGCTTAAAAATACAAACTTTGACCCTGACAAAATACAGACTTTGGTCCTGATCTTGACTTCAATACTGAACCCACAACTTTTTAGTTGATGAAGTTACTTAACTTCTTATGGCTTTGTCTTTCTTATTAAGTGAATTTTTTCTTTCTCAGAAAGTACCTCATGGTGTTTTGAGGATTTTCCAGTGCTGATCATATAGGAAATAATTAAAAAAATTAGCTGTGGAGGTTATTCTTATCACCATTATTGCTATTATGGCTTTCTATAATTAGAGCTAAAAGAGGAGCTTTTCATCATTTGCATTCAGGCTAGATTCTAACTTGCTGCTGGATATTTAGGCTTGTTTTTTAATAAAGGGCATTTTTGACTTTTCAAATTATTGTTTGATTTCAAATACATTGACAATTTTATCATTTGGAATTAAATTATCATTGCCAATGACTGTAGTTTTAATAAGCTATTGGAATTAATGACAGTGGATATTGAAAATAAGTATGTTCTGGGTAAAAATAAGAGAAAGGATGGAAGAATTATATTTAAAATTGGTCAATATTCAACTCTAGAACTGCTTCCAACAATATACTTCTGACCTACAAATTGATTTCAGCTAGAGATTTGTAAATTTTCTGTGATAAAGCAGTATACACAATTAATTGCTCTCTTTTCTGTTACCAAAGCCCATATGATATAAAGGGAAAAGCACTGTGTAGGGTAATTTACAGTTCTGGACTGTAGTGCCAGCTCTGTCACAAGTGCTGTAACTGTAAGCTTCTATTTTTTATCTTTTCTAACTGTTCCCCTGTGTGTAAATTGTGAGTTTGGGGCTAGATTAGTGATTCTCAAAGAATGGTGCATGGTCAACAGGACCAGCTTCTCATGGGAGCCTGTTAGGAATATATACTCTGGGTCCCACCTCAGATTTGCTCAGTCTTTGAGGATGGAACCAAGAAAATTGTTTTTGTTTTTATTTCATCTATCCACTGGTAAATGTTAAGTTTGAGAATTGCTGCTCTAGATTAAATTTTAAACTAAAATTTGGATTCTTGGACCCAATCCTGCTAGGTATGGTGTGGAGTCCTATAATTTGCTTTTGAGTTCCCATGGTTGCTGATGCTGCTAATCAGGCACAACACTTTGAGAACCACTAGGTTAGATAATCTACAAGCTTTGTTCCAACTCTATGATTCTATTATTGCTATTGCTTTCACCATGTCTTCTGTCCCCCTCCTTTTTCTCTTGTGTCCCCAGTTTATTGAAACAACCTCTGGGTAACATACCATGCCTTGTAGAATATGATAGGCAGAAACAAACCTCCCTAAAATCTTACAGTTTGTTAATATGAAATACCTATAACTCTTTGACATTAAAATGACCCTAGATAGTTAAGTTAGTTATATCATGGACATGCACAATTATAAAGGAAATATCTTCAGGCAGACATCCAGATTCAAGAATTTAAAACCTGGTTCCTAATTGTCATTTATCACCTTACATTGTTTTATCATCCAAAGACTTTTGCCAACCAAGGTAAAAATAAATTTGTTTTCATTCTAAAATTCCATTTAATGAATAACACTGAAGACCCCAAGTACATATTCAAATTATCCTTTAATCCCACCTCTTCTTTTTTCATAGTTTTCTAGATACTGGGGATAGGAAAATGCTCTGTGAGGCGTGTTGTCTGATAAGAACATGACAAGCCTCTGCCTGCCAAACCGAATTATTTAGTTAGCTGATGTTTTCTTGAAGTAGAGGTATGGGTAAGATCCACTGTTTTTTAAAAATCAATAATTGATAATTTTCTGGTACCAAATATGCAAACTGTATAGGAAAAAAGCAAAGACATAGCATTCACTGTGACATTACTAGTATGTCAGGCACTATGCTAAAGCTTTGCTTATTTAATCTTCACAATAACTATGTAGGTAGTTTAATTAGCTTCAGGTTTTACAAGGGGAATAGGATCAGAATGGTTAGATAACTGTTGAAGATCACATGGCCAAGGGAATGCTAGTGTATAGATTTGATGTCAGATTTGTTTGTTAGTGAAGACATCAAGAGTTCTCAATATGTGTGGAATGAATGAAGGAGTGACTGCTGTCATGCTATCTGTTTGATGTTGACCCTTAAGCCATCATAGAATTATACAGTTGAAAAGGCTCTACAATTTATTACCTAATTTGTAGTTATCTATCTTATTTAAAACATGTCTTATACACAGAGGTATACAGGTTTACTTGACCACTTTGAGGGAAAGGCACACACTCCTGTTAATCAGAATGACTGTTGAATAACTTATTGTTAGAAAATTCTTCTTTGTATTAAACTTCCCTAAAATCTCTTTATTTTTGAGCCTAGTTCTCTATAACTACTCAGTCTTAATCTGATCCTTCTTTCACAAATCATCTGCTCAAATATTTGAAGGTAACCTGATATCTTTTTCCCAAGATGAATATTCTCAATTTTTTCAGCTACTTTCCAAGATCTCTGACAGATAACAGCAACTTAATAAATGAAAGAAAGAATAAAAGTATGATATTCAGACTCACTTCCTTGTTCCTCTTCTCTAGAGTATGAAGCATCTGCGCTATATCCTAAGTATGTGCTATGACCATATTTCTAGAGGACAATGAAATGATTTCCTCGGATGTGCTCTTGCACTAACCAGTGATCACCCATAAAGATACTTATTTCTGACATAGAACAGTGCCATTGTCTTTGGCATCTCAGGTTGTATCAGGTCTCAGAAAGCTGCAGTTGAACAATAAGCCCAGTGCTTTTCTCCAAGGTTAAGGGAAAGACCTGGGCACAAGGGGATCAGCTCCAATCTAAGCAGGCTAAGTTTGTACTCTAATGTACAAAACTTGGGCTTACCTCAGCTAAAATGGAAGAAATAGCTGCTCAAAGCTAGTTTCTTTCACGCCCCACTGGCAAGGTAGTAATTGCACAAAGACCTTTTTATTGTAAGTTGATTTTCCTGAGAAATGAATTTAGAAAAATACTGTAAAGTGTTTATTTTTTGCTTGGCCTTTATTAACCCACATCTTAAGGCTGTCCCTAGAGAAAAACTCTTGGTAATGAAACCTCTAAGACCCACACAGATGCATTTTTGCAGTGTGTCCCAGGCTGTTGTGGGAACAGGGACAGGACAAGGCAAGTTGGTGCTATTTAAACAGGGTCATCAGGTAGTATTTGGAATTTTGCCAAAAGAGAAGATTTAGGAATTTAGGCAGGGGAAGGGTTTGGGGATAAAGGTTTATATCTTAAATAGGTTATAATGTAGCCCTTTCATGCCAAAGACCCTGTCTGCACTAAAGAATCACTTCTTTTGGTACATCTTAGTTTTGATCTTGAAATAAGAAAAGTCCTGTAGTTCACCCTATAAAACTGTGTCCTAAATGCCAGGACAAAACCTTGTCATGCTATCCTGGAGTCGAGCAATAATCATAGGGTAAAGAAGGGAGCTGGAAATTAAAATGTAATTTTCACAGGCATGATTCTGTCATAGCTCTTATTTTCTTTATATGGAATACAAATACTGATATAGAGTGAAGATTTTCCATTTTGCATTTTTTTGCTCTTTGATACATTTATTGAGGTCAAATGAAATTTGATATAGTAGGATTTATTATGAAATGCTCTCTGAATACAACTCCATAATTACTGAGCTACATGGTAGTGCATAAAGCTGTAAAAATGCTTAGCCAGACAAGCAATTTATATGTTGTGTCGAGGTGTGTGTGGCAAAGAATATTAGTTTAATTGGGAGCCAAGATGTAGTAGCCTTAAATCTGAAGAGCTATATGCTTAAAGTAATGAAGTGAGGCTTTGAAATAAGATACCCTAACCGGGGAGATACAGCTTTTGGAATATATGACAATTAGATGTTATTTTCTGACCAAGATTGCTAAATAACTGTTCTCAAAATAAAGCACAAAATATAAAGCAGGTGAAAGGGCAAAACCTCTCAATACTGTACTATAAGAAAAGAAGCAAACTTTTATTTTTTTTAATTCTTTGTTTAGAAGAAAAAAATAAAAGGAAAGTAAATCAGGAGAAAAGAAAACCATTAACAACCATCTGGTAGAAGCAAATTTAGAATGAAGTTATGCCCTTGGTATGCTAATGACATCTAAGAAAAGGGATTTGGAGGATTTTGCCTGAATTTTCTCAGCTTGCAGATCTGGAATGAGGTGAGGGGTGGGTGACTGTGTAGGTACCAGCACACCACCAGGAGTGAGAAACAAATACTTCTTGGCATGCATTTGCTCTCTGTCTGATCATAGGCTCTCTTCTGTTTAGCAGGTTCAGGGTCACATGCCTCCGCTCATGATCCCAATTTTTCCACATGACCAGCGGACCCTGGCAGCAGCTGCTGCTGCCCAACAGGGATTCCTCTTCCCCCCTGGAATAACATACAAACCAGGTAAGTAGAGAGAGATTTCACATTCTTTTGGAAATGTTCAGATCCACATGCTTTTGCTCAGTAGTCCCAGCAAACAGGAGGACAGAGGAACTGTGAATAAAAAGATCATCAAAGCATATTTTAAACTAAAATTAGAAGTGGTGGGCTGGGGATTTAACTCAGTGGTTCTGCCGCCTGCCCCACAAGCACAAGGACCTGAGTTCGATCCCTAGTACCAAAAAAAAAAAAGTGGAAAGAAGGAGCATTGTAATAAATTCATTGTTTGCTAAAACTTTTACTTTCTCTTTTTCCATTTTACTTGTTTTGAATTCAAAGATAAAATTCTACTTTCCCTGGGGACTACAAAATTCTTATCAGTTCTCTTTTATACCTTTATAGTGAATAATTGTCTTTGGTTAATGATCTTTTTTCTCCTGAGAGCTTTTATACTCTGGGAAACTAGTCCCATACAGTATAAAATGTTGTTATTGTTTGTTGACAGATTTCTCTTGGGAACAAGTTGAAACTGGGATGATTTAATTAGCTTACCACTAATAGGTAAAATTCTTTATGATTTTAGTCTAAATAATGAACTGTTCAGTAATATTTTTATTCATCTTTGAACCTCAAAAAACAGATCACATAACCTTGCAGTGAAATATGTTTTGAGATGATTTAGCAAATGTTATGATTTTTCTTTATTCCTCTGAGTTTACTGGACTCCTGGTGAATTCAATTAAGGGCATAATGGTTTGAAGCTTCTTTCAGAACCTCCTTGTAAACAGGGCTTTAAATGTTTAAAGATACGTTGCCAAAGGAATCCAATGTAAGAAGATAGTCAAGTAAATAAAAGTCAACCTTAATTTCATTTGTGCATTCTTTGTAAGTGACCTCAGCTCAGAAGTAGTGACCTTGTTCTACTCATTAATAATTTCCGTGTCAAGTTCTTTTTAACATATTAACCTGATTATATTAACCACCAAATCTGAGTGCAACAAATCTAAGTGCAGCTGTTTCTTTATATATGTGGCTAAAGTGAACAAAGGCATTTTAATATGCTTTCAGCAGTAAAATACAATTCACTGTACTCTAATTTGGAGTAAAAACAGCTTATTAAATACTAGCATAAAAAATAAACCTAGTGAGTTTTAACATCTATTTTTGTTGTCTTCTTACTACTATTAATTACTGTTTTGCATTTGGTAGAAAACTCTCTTCCTTGTAAGAAAAGATAGCATTCCTGCAGCAAATTTTAAATGATTCAAGAAATAGAGATGTTAAGAGATTGATGTTTTCCCCCTTTCTCATGCAGAGGATCGAATCCAGAGCCTCTCAGTGTGCTAAGCAAGTGCTGTACCCTTGAGCTACATGCCCAGCACTGGGATTGGCTAATTCAAGGATTGACTGAAAAAGTCTTCAAATACAGATGAGTAAATGCTAATACTGGTTGAGTATCCCTAATGTGAAAATCCAAAATCCAAAGTACCCTGATTGAAACTTTTTAGGTGCCAAGGTGACACTCAAGTTTCAGATTTTGAAGCATTTCAGATGTTGGATTTTTCAGATTACGGATTTTCAACCAGTAAAGTCTATGCAAATATCCCAATGTCTGAAAAAGAAAATGAAAACCCAAATCAGAAACACTTCTGGTCCCAAACATCTTGGATAAAGATCACTCAATCTGTATTCCCAAAAGGTTCTTGGATACCTGAGTGAAAGAAAATTGTGATATTGAAAGTGTTAAAGATTCATTTTTCTATAGCGAAAATGTCATAGCAAGGTACACTTGTAATGAAACTGGCATTTGTGTTAAGGATGGCATTATATTTTGTGAAAGGTTTCAATCCTTCACTGATATCTGTAAATTCTGAATTATTTCTTCACCTCGATTTTCTTTGGAGCATGATATAAACTACATTTATTGTTTTTGCCTACGTCTGAGTTGCACCAGTCCCCTGTACCAGTCCTGGAAATCTTTTAAATAACGTATATGTTGAAACTGTCTGTTTGATTTCAACGTTAAAGTTAAAATTCTCCACATTTCAAAATCAGACATGAGCCATATTTTCTGCCATCTGTAGATGTCTTATAACCAATTTTGTCTTATAACAGTGGTGCCATTTTTCATGGGGGGAAGATATTGTTATTTTTTCAATGAATTTATACCATTTTAAAAAGTCATCTTAAACAGCATCAATGATATTACAGTATGTAACTGAGAAGACTATGGAGACTGGGAAAATATTGTGGAGGAGTTGATTGAAAGTTGCATTGAACAAGGTGCCCCTCAGAGTAGTGTCTTGGGATAGCAAGCTATGTTTGGTTATGTTAGCTAACCCTGGTGAGTAAGGCAGAACAGTGGCTTTAGATGTGTAGAAAAACTCTTAATCATAGGCAAGGCTAGTAATAAGGTATTTTCTAGTAACCCCTAAGTTATTTCAAAGAGTTTAATTAGAACTCTATATCCTTTAATATTTTGGTTAATCTGTGCTTTATTGCATATAGCAATTATGCTTGAAATGATCAAAGTATACATTCTTACATTACTGATAGAGAAATCAGAAACTCAGAAGATTTAGTCCTCTGCAGTGTTTTTATTATCCGTACGAGGAAGGGAGGAGACAACTATTAGACTAGAGCGTGAACAAGCAAACATTTTTGCCTCAAACCCAGCTGTGGTAACTTTTGTTGAAATAGATATGAGACAGTAACTAAACTTTAAAAGAGGGCAGCTTAGTTACATATATAAAAGCCTGGAAATGGTGGCATAAATGTATATTTTGGCCCCTTAAGCAAAGGGATGAACAAGTGCTACCTTGGCCCACATAAATTTAAATCTCTGTCTCTGTCTCTGTCTCTCTGCCTCTGCCTCTGCCTCTGTCTGTTTTGCTCCTTTCTCACTTTCCCAGAACCTTACATAATTCTATAGGGAATAAATGGATTCAGCTGATTGAATAATTATCTTGATTTCCAAGAGCAAGGACTACTTTGAGGTGACATTTGCTATTTGATAAGTTGGCAATTTCTGATCCTAGGGTAGGACATTGTAAACAAGTACATTTGGGGCCCTCCACCTTCCATTCCCTCCAGGTAATGTGACCCGTATCTCTGGGAACTTCTGGGTCCCAGTGTGCAGTGATCATCAAGCAAACCCTCCTGCCTCTGTGCATTGCTGAGGTGGCATGCTGCCTGAAGGCATGGCCTAGCTTCAGGAAAGCATCTTTCAGATTGGTCCCTCCAGAAAGACCTTTACTGAGCTTTAATTTCTAAATTTTTATTCTTATATTCATTCTGTAATTAGAGCCATCCCTGTAGACAGGAACTCATCATCAGGGCCCAGAATATAAACCACAGACTGTTCATTGCTCTTTCACATGGTGATACTGAGAGATGCAGCAATCCAGGATAAGATAAACACATTTGAGCACTGATGTTTGAGAAAATTAAAAGATAAAGCTTTTTTCACAGTTGCCCATGTGTATATCAGATCAAGGTCAACTTGCCTGAAAAATAAAAACCATGAATAGCCTCCCTTGTGCCAAAGATGATGCAACTGACCTATTGCTTTTTGCAGTTGGGTTTTTAAAATTTGTGCTGCTGGGCAGCACTCTTGAAGCTTCCTTCCTAGGAGACCCTAGGAAGTAGGAGGTAGGATATCTAGAGTAGGATGTCTGCTTGCTTCCGGATACTGTACTCCCTGTTCCTCTAGCTTCTGGTAAACCCTATTTTACTATCTTTATGAATTTTCCTCATATAAATTGAATAATCATATCATATTTTTCTTTGTCTGGTTTATTTCCATAAACATAATGTTGTCAGGGTCCATCCATTTTGTAGCACACATCAAAATATGATTCTTTTCTATGGTTGAATACTATTCCATTGTGTATATACTACATTTTTTTATCCATTCATTTGTTAGTGGGTACATGAGTTGTTTCTTCCTTTTGGCTATTAATGATAGCACTTCTACAACTATTGATATACAGATACCTGTTGAAGTCCTTGCTTTCAGTTCTTTTACATATATATACCTAAGAGTTGAACTGGTAAGTCATATGGTAGTTTTATGTTTCATCTTTTGAGAAATTATCAAACTATTTTCCACAGTAATTATACCATTTTACATTCCACCAGGAATGTAAGAGTGTTCTAATTTCTCTACCTCATTGCCAACACTTACTTTCCATTTTAGAAAGCAGTTTAATATAGTCATCATACTAGTTGTGAAGTACCATCTCATTATGGTTTGGATTTGCATTTTCCAGTGATTTATGGTGTTGAGCATCTGCCCAGTTGTTTACTAGCCATTTGTATGTTAGCTTTGGAGAAATGTTTATTTACATGTCTATTTCACTAGTTTTGAGTTGGATTGTTTTTGTTGTTATTGAATTTAATACTTTATGTATTATGGACATAAGAACCTTACTGGATATATAACTTGAAAGTGTTTTTTTTTCATTCTGTAGATGTTTTTTGTCATATTAATGAAATCATTGCCAAATCCAATGTCATGAACATTTATTCATTTTCTTCTAAGAGTTTTATAGTCTTACCTCCTATGTTTATGTTTGTGTTACATTTGAATTACCTTTTGTAGATGGTATATGTAAAGTAAAACCAAATACAAAATATAAAAATTGAATATCTACAACTTTTGCATGCACATCTTTTGTAAAATGGTATATCTAGTTTTCCTTACACAATTGGTTGAAAAAATTGTCCTTTTCCTACTTAATAGTTTTGGCATCCTTTCAAAAATGAATACCTGAGAGTTTACTCTGGATTGTCTATTTCATTTCCTTGGTCTATACATCTGAGCTTATGCTGGTGCCACACTGTTTTAATAACTGTAGCTTTGAAGTAAATTTTGAACTGTGGGAGTATGAGTTATCAAATTTTATTCTATTTTTTCAAGATTGTTTTAAGTCTTGGGGCCCCTTGCAGTTCCCTATGAATTTGTAAAATGGCTTTTCTATTTCTATAAAAAAGGTTATTGTAATTTTTTTGTTTTTTTATTTGTTTGGTGCCAGGGATCAAACTCAGGGCCTTGCACTTGTGAGGCAGGCATGGTGCCACTGAGCTAAATCCCTGGCCCTTAAAAAAGGTTATTGTAATTTTGATAGGGATTACATTGAATCTGTAGATTTCTTTGGGTAGTATTATCATTTTAACAATGTTAGGGCTGGGGATTTACCTCAGTGGTTCTACCACCTGCCTCACAAATGCAAGGTCCTGAGTTCGATCCTCAGTACCCCCCCCAAAAAAAACCCCAAAGAAACAATGTTAAGACTTCCTATTCATTTGTCTCTTTGAACATTTATCATTCCTTTGTGATTAAAATGTTCAAAATCCTGTCTTCCACCTTTTCAGAAATATACAGTACATTATCATTATTTATGGTCCCCCCTTCTGTGCAACAGAACACCAAGTCTTATTTTTCCTAACTATAACTTAGTACTCATTGATCAACCTATTCCCTATCCCTCTCTCCCCCTGCTTTTTCCCCAAACTCTGGTAACCACAATTCTATCCTTACCTTGCATGAGATCAACTTTTTCAGATTCTACATATGAATGAGATCACATAGTACTTGTTTTTCTGTGTCTGGCTCATTTCATATAACGTAATGACTTCATAATGTTGTTGCAAGTGACAGAATTGTATCCTTTTATGGGTGAATAGTATATATATGTACCTAATTTTCTTTATCCTGTTCATCAGTGAACAGACACTTAGGTTATTTCATGTGTTCTTTATTTCTTTTAGAGTTTTTTTTTTTTTTTTTAGTTTTTAGCATACAAATCTTTCATTTCTTCAGTTAGATTTACTTCTAAGTATTAAATTCTTTTAGATACTATTGTAAATGGATTTTATTTCTTCATTTCCTGTTGGGTTATTGCTGGACTGTGGAAATACAACTGATTCTGTTTATTAATCTTTTATATAGCAACTTTATTGAATTTGTTGATTAGCTATAATTATCTTTCTCATGGACTTTTGGGAGAGATTTTCTGTATATGGAATTATATTGTCAGCAAATAATAGTGGTTTTACTGCTTTATCAGTTTTGATGCATTTTATTTCTTTTTCTTGTCTAATAGAATTGGCTAGAATTTCTAGTACAAAGTTGAATAGCAGGAGTGAAAGTGAGTAGCATTGTCTTGTTTCTAATTTTAGGGAGAAAGCTTTTAGTCTTCAGTCATTTATTAGGATATTACCTGTGAATTTTTAACCTTTGCTCATGCTGAGAAATTTTCCTTCTAGTTATAGTTTCCTAGAGGCTTTTTTGTCATGGGAAAATATATTGAATTTATGTCAAAACCCTTTTCTGTGTGAATTGAGATGGTCATGTGCTTTTTCTCTCTTTGTTTTAATAATGTGATACATTACATTGGTTTACTTATGGTGAACCACCTGTGCATTCTTGGAATAAATTCTACTTTGTTATGATGACTAATACTTTTAATATTCCATTTTATTTACTAAAATTTTGTTCAAGATTTTACAATTTATATTCATAAGGAAGTTTGGTCTTTAATTTTCTTTTCCTATGATATGTTTATCTGCTATTGAGATAATCTTGGCCTTATAGAACACATAAAGAGGTTTTTTAAATTTTTCTCTTCTGTTTTTTAAAAAAGTTTGAGAAGGATTAGTGTTAATTCTTCTTTAAATGTTTGGCACATTTCATGGTGAAGCCATCTAGTCCAGGGCTTTTCTTTGTTGCTAGGTTTTAGATTACTGATTCAATTTCTTTACTTGTTATAGATCTGTGGGATTTTCTATTTCAGCTTGAGTCAGTTAGGTAATTTCTGCATTTCAAATAATTTTTCTGTTCCTTCTAAGTGGTTTAATTGGTTTGTATACAGTTATTACAATTGTTATCTGATGTTTCTTTTTTTGAGCAGGATTGATTTGCCAAGAAAGCCTCATGTGCTTAAGCAGTCTCAATTTGCATAACAAAATGTAAGAAGTATTAAGTAGTAATATTTCTACTTTATCAAAAAAAAAGAAGAGGGCCGGGGATTTAGCTCAGTGGTCTCGCTGCCTGCTGTGCAAGCACAAGGACCCGAGTTCGATCCCTGGTACCAAAAAAAAAAGAAGAAACTAGAATTCAAAAATATTAATGAACTTTTCCAAGGCTTTCATGTCTAGAAAATAGTGGAGATAGAATTCAGACTAAAGTTCTCTGATTTGATGTTTCATATGTTTGTAGTCATGGATTGTATGTATGTGATCTTAAGAAAATTCTTATCTGACATTTTTGGTATGAAAAAAATATGATTTTTATGTGAAAGGTTATCCAAATAAGATCTTATAAATGCAGCTATTTCTCTCTCCCAGAATATTTGAAAGCAGAGGCAACCAATATTGGAATATTTGATCAGCTAAATTCAACTAGTAGGAAATAAAGCATTTCTACAATGCCTCAATTAGTATCCCTAATTTTAAATAGGAATGTTGAGATCAAGAAGAAGATATGTTTAGCTGCATAAATTAACCCAGTTTTATTTACGTCAAGAATTATTTAACTTTGTCTTCATATATGAAGACTATATCACTGATGGTTATCATTAAGGCATGAGCTTTGTTTTTTTTAAATTGATTTCTTATAATGGGGATAGATTTATGTCAGTTCATTCATACTCACTTAATTGTCATTGTGACAAATTTCCTGGATTTCCAAGTGACTTCAAAGGATCTGGATGCATCTATGAAATAATTGAAGGAATTAAGATTAAACCTTGGCTTCTTTAAAGGTATGAAAAACAGTACAGATGATCTTAGAAAAAAATCCTGGGATCAAAAAATCTTCTCCTCATTGATGTTTGATGAATAGAAAAGGAAAAATTCAGCAGGAGAATAAAAGCATGGTGATCTCAGCAATATGTATCATAATCTTTTCTAATTTTGTGATCTATTTGTCTTGGAAGAAATCGAAGAATTTGTTTTATTTTTAGAATTCTAAATGTATCACATAGTTCCTGCTTTTGCAATAGTGTAATGCTGCAAAAAAGATAAATTCAGTCTTATAATATTCTCTCAGAATATAGAGTATATATAATATTTTACTATTCTGAGTAGTCCATCCAGGCAAGACCCGTATATATAGTATGTCTAATTTTGTGTTACTGGCTGTGATTCATATGTTTCCATATTGTAGCAAGAATGACAATAGCTCATAAAGATGGGGTCTGTCAATTTTTGGCAACTTATTATCATCTATAATGCCACCACCAAAATTTATGAGGTAGTTAAGGATATGTAGCATAATTGTCTCCTATTTTGAAGGGTGGGAATTTAGATATGACCCTAGATTCCCATTTGGGGACAGCTACTGAGGAATCCATGAGTTCTGTCTCCTAATTTTGTTTTTTCTCTTCTACTATACTCAATCTCTCCAAATGACCTCTGTAGCATGTTAGTATCTGAAGTTAATATCTCAGGATACTACAAGTCTTTTTCTGAATAATGAAAGTAAATGGGCAGAATTTTACCCATGAGATTTTTGACTCTTTGTAGAGAATTTATAGAATTTTTATAGAATTTATATCTGAATTATACATTAGGAATCTTCTTGCAGGAGGTAGCCTGAGTTTAATGGATCCTAGGTTCTGGTACAAGCTCTTTGTCTCCTGTGATTAAATCCTACTAAGTTTTGACATCATTTCAGTTTCTTTAAAATTTAAGAATTCACTTTTTTAAAATTTAGGGACTCTATCAGTGATTCTAAAGGACTAAAGGACTGTTGCCTATTCTGACAAGTGAAAGTAATATCACGCGGATTTTCCATAGGTTTTAAGTCTTGTATTCTGTAATTCCAGATAAAAAACAGTAGTTAGAATATCTAAAAGGCTGGAAAGATGGATTTACAAAATGGACATTATTTCTCAAGTTTGTTTTTGGAGGTTGTCTTATATGAGACGTAGCAAGGGCCAGATTATTGTAGTGCCTAAAGCCAACCTGTTCTAACAGGCTTCATCTTCCTTTGTACAAATTTTAAAAGAATAGGTACTCACGCAAGCATTTCAAACTCAGAGACAAATTTGAAAAAAATTGCTGTAACATGTTGACTGATTCCTTGCCAAGTCAGCCACTAAGAATTTTACTTGATCAGCTCATGCACACAGAGAATTAGAGGTGACTGAGGAAGCATGTACCTTTGTTATCAAAAAACTAAACTTCATGTTACCCTCAAATCCCTCTCCGTCTTATAATTTCCTCTTCTACTTTTAACCCATATCTCACTCTGCTGCCTTTCCCTTTTCTCTGTCTTCCAATCATTCTCTGTGATTTACTCTGTAGCTCTAATGTATTCATTTTTACTTTTACTATTGATACAATGATGTTATAGAGAAATAGCTTTCTAAAGACATATTCAGATATGCAGATTCAAACCCACAGAAAGGTTAAAAATGTTTTAAAAATATGCTTGTCAACAGTGGAAAGAAAACTGTAGCCAGCAGGTGAGCTGGAGAGTACTATAGGGTGTGGTAGAGATACTAATAAATTAAGTGGCAGGCCAAGAACTATATTTAAAAAATCAGATATTTCATAGCATAGAAGCATGACAGCTATGAAAAAAAGGAGTGCCCCAGGGAATTCTTTTAGAGTTTGATTTTTAAAAATATGTTTGACATGAAAAATGTTTTAGTACAAATAAAGCAACTGGTATTAAACTTATGGGGGTGGGGGGGATTGTGGTTTAGAGTTAGTATGAATAATGCATGATATTTAAAGAAAGAAAAACTCTAAAATGTTCCAGGGGCAGTCCATGTTGATGGTTGGAATGGATGATTTTTCTCCCTATTTTTGAAACATCATTAATTCAGCATCATTTTGTGATTTTTTTTCAACCTAAGATAGCAGCCAAAGAATACTATTTGACTTAGATTAGGTTATTCTTTCTTCAAATAATTTAGTTTAAAAATCATGAAGATCAGTTGAATTATTTAAGCATAAAGTGACAGTCATTTACTATAAAAATAATTTGGCCTGTTTATCTTTTTTAAAAGCTTGTACAGTACTTCAAACCAAAATCAACCTCATGGAAGGGGAAAACCAAGATCAGATATTTTGAACATTACTCCATAGGAGCTCAGCACAATATAGCATTAGTGAATGCATTGTAGCAGCACTCCATATGCAATCAGAAGCCAATTGTTACTGGACTGTGTACAAGCACACACTGTGCTCAATGGTCTGATGAGGTATTATGGGTAAGATGCAAAGAGACTGTGCAGATTAGAAGCTAACAATTTGTTAAAAGTGAAAGCAACTTAACATTTACATTGGGCCAGCTGAGTAGCCCTTCATGTGGCAAGCAGGATGAGTTCCAAGGAATCAGGGGCATCAAACTCTAGGTAGTAGTGTCCAGGTAGGAAAAAAAGAGGTTTTACTACTTTCCAGGTAACAACCTCTTTCACTATGGTTCTTTCTACAATGTCTCTTCATTATTACATTCAGCTTTCAGTGTGGAAAAGTTCATGCAAAACAGCATGATTATTATGAATGTCAAAAATGTGTGGAGAAACAGCCTATTAAAATATAGCCTAGAGAAAGTACATAACACTGACTTTAAATAAGCTGAAGCCAAAGTGACATTCCATTAAGCCACTGATATTGTGTAATTTATCCACAAATATTAATTTTTAGTGCAGTTACCACTATGACAATGTGTTCCTCATCACTTCTTCTTGGTTCTTCAAGTCTCTGGACAGAAACTATGTTCCTAGGTTACAGAAGGTACTTCAGTCCCCTATTTAGGGGTGGGTTGGGGTTAGAAACGCATTAAGATGTAACATTGATCTCTGCTAAACTATACTCGATTTGTACCAGGCTATTAGTACAGATAACCCATATACAATGTGTAGTTATTTAATCAAGTCATCATCAAAGAATGTTTGATCAGTTCCTAGTGTGCATGATTATGTACTAGGTTCTAATAATAAGATGCTAGAGGTTAATTTATAAAAATGGTTTCAACTCATTAGATACCAGGTATTTTACAGAATGCTGGCAGATAAGATTAGCTGTTCTTAAAACTCTATTGAAGAGGTTGTATTTTTAAAATGCTCTCTTTATTTTTTATCAAATAAAGTTTAAGAGTTATGGGCAGTCCATAGCTAATAATCTTTTTTGGATTGTTAATATTCTGCCTTGCCTAGCAAGCCAAAACTTTTTGTTGTTTAATAGAAAAGCTTCAGTGCTTTCACATTGTATTGAGTGTCAGCCTGGCTTTAAGATATTTTTTTTACTCTTAAAAAAATGATGTATTACAAGATTTGTAATGGAGTGAACATGCTTGAATTGCACATTTAATTTTTTTAACATCACATTCATGTTTTGCCAGTTTGCCTACCAGCTATCTGTTAACAAAAAGTTCCAAGGCAGCACTGCAAGTCTGTGCCCAACCAAGCCTTTTGTTTCTGCAGATGTTTGGGCTTAGAGCAATGTTGTAAAGCTCAAGCAATCCAAGGACCATGTTTGTACTTGCCTGCTGTGATTCCCTGTGCATTGTCTAAACCTGTATGTATTGTTCTTTCTGACAGGTGATAACTATCCTGTACAGTTCATTCCATCAACAATGGCAGCTGCTGCTGCTTCTGGACTCAGCCCTTTACAGCTCCAGGTAAGTGCCAGAAAAAAATGTGGAAATGAGCCAGTACTTTAGTGGAAAACTGCTAACCAGCTGTATGCTAAATAATGGCCTGAATGTTAAATAATTTTTAAAGCATAGCTCAGAAGGATTAACACCTTATGTACTTACCATACTGCAAGTCAAAGAGAAAATTGCCAGTTCTATTATTTCTAAAGGAAAAATGACATTATAATTTAGTACTGTGTACTCATATTTTTATTGTTTTTTTGAAAAGGCTAGCTGTTAGCTTTTTTCTTATAAACTTTTACATATAAGCATGAAAATAGAGAATGATGTTGGAGATTTTCCTTCTTGTGGATCATAGAATAAGTTGTTATTCCCAAATTACTTGATAATTATTTGGTGAAATGTGAACACATTGTTTCTAAATATATGTATCCTCATCCTCTTGAGAGCCAAGAGTCTGAGCATGGTGTCTGGCCAAGTTCTGGATTAGTAGTCTGTCTTTTAAAGCTAAACTTCGGGAGAAAGTGACTCTTGGACACTGAATGAAAAATGTCTGTACCATATATTCTTCACAGTAAAACAAGAAGTGTAGAATAGGATTTGATATTCTTTAGACTCCTTTAACACTATCATTTGAATGGGAAATCGACTTTAAATGTATATTTTGGTGAATAATAAACACAAAGGTAAGACATGAAAATGATAGTTAATACAATGGAAAGTTCATTAAAGATAGTTTTTATTCTTCAAATTTACTATGGTTATTTTTGAGTTTTCTTAAATAATCTAGGGAATAACATCTGGCCAGGCATTTTTATTTCTATGTTGCTATTCTCTATATGACTTGAACCTGAAAAGGGTGCAGCTACTGTACCACAAAAATCGCCATCACTTTCAACATTGTCAACTGGGCATGTAAACAAAGAATTTTTGCAGTACTTGAGAAGTTTTTTTCATAAGCTGCATTCAGGAAGCATGAAGACATTCCCCAAATAGGAACGATAACCCTGCCTCTCTCGCAAATCTTCACTTTTTACACTCAAACTTTGGAACTTATAACTGCTGGTAAAAAACTAAAATGAACCCTCCCTATTGGTAAACCTAGTCTATTTTCCCTTTTCTTATAGCTGAGCTATGGAATATCCTCTTGTTTCAGAGGCAGAAATAAGAAAGCAGTGCCATTGTTTGATCCTATAACCAAGTTTCTGTAAAACAGAGAGGCTGCGCCTTAAACCTCTTACTTTCCATTCTTTGATATGGTCAATACCATGGATTTAGAAATACATGTTGTTTCATGAGTTCTGACAGTATGTTTTGTCTTTTTTTTTCTGAATATGCTACTAAACAGAAAGGTCATGTCTCTCACCCACAAATTAACCCAAGGCTAAAGGGCATAAGTGACCGTTTTGGCAGGAATTTGGACACCTTTGAACATGGTGGTGGCCACTCTTACAACCACCAACAGATTGAGGTATGAATGCTTCCCTTGGTGCTTTGCTTCACTGGGTGGGGGACTGGATTGTTCGATCATATTCTAGGCTTTTTTAAAAAGTGGTAAGCACTCGGCCTAACTACTGAAACTATTCTCTCCCCTTTTCTTGTTTCTAAGAAGGGTTTTTCTTTGCTCCTTTTCTTTTAGAGAAAACAAGAAAACCCAATCCAATGTCCATGAATTAGGAATTAGGTTGTTTATTGCCATATGTACAGTATTTTTTTCAAGTGAATTCTTTGAGTGTCTTTAAAACCATCTTTCTTTCCCTTTTACATTTACCTTTTCTCGTATATAGTGTTTTATAGTGTTTAACAAATACTTAGCCATTTAAACACTTCCATTTGACCACATGGTTGCTATAAACTTGATAAAATATTATTCTCTCTCTTTCACACACACACACACACACACACACACACACACGCACACACACACAGAGACAGAGAGACAGAGACAGGAGCACTGTGGTTCAGAGGGGTCAAGAGACTTAACCGGGGCTACATTTTATTCATTGAGCTTGGTTATTGCCTAGACTTTCTAATTTTACCATATTCAAATTTCCTAATGTAGTTTTCTCAGGCAGAAGTTGGGTGTGTGAGCCTGGCTTGTAGCTTTTTGTCCATAAAGTTCTGTAATATCCTTTTGATATTTAACTTCCCAGTAAAACTTTTGTTTTATGGGATATTCTTACCCCCTGGAAAAAGATAGTAGATGTGGCTCTTTTGAAAACCAAGTGTCTTTCTGTTGCACAGACCCTGTCCTCCTAATTTCATACTTAATTCTTTGCCTGTACTATTGGAGTCCCCCTCTGGGACTATCACATATTGGAGGGTTGCCAGCTATCTGTTGAATCAAAAAGTAAAAAAAGAATGGAAACAGGTTACCTCAGACTGAAGTTCACTGTAATTTTCTGATGATATGTAATGCCAAATTTTATATTCTAACCTAAGATCGGTAACTTAACCGCTCCAAAAGAAAATAATTATTTTCACTTTGACACTATCTTTTCTACTGCTTTTGAACCTGTCCATTTGGAAAGCAATGGAGTGATCACTCCTAAGAAGGAAGAAGACAAGATCAAAGGCCACCTTGGAAGTAGCCTAAGGAAGCGTTCCAGAGCTTATTGCCCGCCTCTCTTTTTCCTTTTACTTTGATATAAGCGATAGACGGGGGTTTCCACTTGGACATGACTAGGCATGTACTGACACAGTATCTGCTGTCTTCTTCTATGCAGCCAGAAGAGATCACTTTTTAAGGCTTTCTCTTAGCTGTAGAAAGAGTGTCATGTTCCTGGCAGTTTGAAGTCTGTGTCTAGCAGAGCCACAAAGAGAGATAACTGGACATAAGGAGCAAGTTCTTCTATGTGAGGACAGTTAGTAGGCTTACCCATTCCTGAAAGTCAGTTTGAAGAGCTTTTAGGTGCTTAGAAGATTATGAAAGCAGGTGGCCTTGGCTTAAACTCAAGACTCTCCTCTGACTTCTGTGATCTCTTGAGGTTTTGTGTTCTATCCCATCATCCTTCCTGTACTCAGGTTTCTACCCAGTCTCTTTTGTCTAATTCTTCACTTAGGTTATTCTTTCTCGTACCTCCTGTAATCACTGACCCCCTGATGTATCAAATCTGGCTTCTGCTGGGTTTCTGGAAACCATGATGTTGTACCTGAGTGTGCCAGAGCTGCACAGTGTTAGTGGCACTGATGTAGAAGCAAAGTGGATGCCAGATAGGCTAAATAGGGAACCCACTGATGCAAGCACCTTTATAATGTTGCAGTTTAAATTTGGCTGGTTTGAGAATTTCATGAGTTTTTTTGTTGTTGTTTTTGTTTTTTTTGGTACTGGGGATGGAACTCGGGTCCTTAGTTTGCGAGGCAGGCGGTGGAACCACTGAGCTAAATCACCAGCCCGAGTTTTTATTTTTGCTCTATTCTCTTGTTTTTAGTTTTGCACCTTTTTCCAGAATTTCAGAAAACCTTTGATCTGATTGTTTGAATAGTACACTGATTAGAAAAGATTGACCTTGTTTGAAAGGCAGGTTCCCCAACTTTCCTGATATAATGCAGCATGTTCTTTGGTAGCACAGTAGACACCTATATCTACCTGCTACACAGTACCATTTTAAAGTTTGAGAAAAGGCAGAAGGAAATTTTTTTTTTTGTACTGGAGATCGAACTCAGGACCTTGCACTTGTGAGGCCGGCAGTGGCACCACTGAGCTAAACCCCTGGCCCAGAAAATTTAAATAATATCTTGCCTTATTGATATTAAAACTCTGCCTTCTTTTCTAGCTACAGTTTTCTCCTCTCCTGTGACAAGCTAAAATGTCACAGCTCTGTCAACAATGATGATCAAGACAAACTATTGATACCAAGGAAGCATTATAATTCTGTTAAATGATTTTATTTAGAAATGGAGATTCTCTGGAGGAAAACCCCATAAGATATTGCTCAGAACTGGTCTTTTCTAATTGTAGTTCTACAGTTAATTTGTCTTTGAAAGGTTGTTATTTCTAATATTAATGAGCCTGGGTAAATCTTAGCCCTTATAGTAATATCCTAGAAGCCTAAAATTTTGTATCAAGATATTTAAAGTGGAAAGACCCTCTTTGCATTAGCATATTCTAGTTAGTTCTTTCTTTAAAATAAGTAAGACACAAAAAGGCCATTTTTTATACTACTGTGCTGATCTAGGGCATGGTTTTCTCTGCCTCAGGGGCACAATATTAGGAGAGAGAAGACCAAGGAATGCTGTTTTTAGTTGAACAGTTCAGCAGATGGAAGCATGAATACACATATATCTGAATGTTGAGGGGCTTTAACCATTAATTTTGATAATGTATTTAACCCTGGGAACAATCAGAAACTATAACTATAAGGTTACAATGCTTTTGACCTTTGGAGAACAGAGGGCACTTGCTACAGTAAACAATATATTATATTGCTACTTATTTCAGTTCTCTCACCCGTATAAATTTCAAGACCAGTTGTCATTTGCTTTCCTCAGCTATGTTAGCATTGGTCCTTAAGTAAGTCAAAAAGAATGTAAAAGAAAGAGGACAGTGTAATGAGGTAGTCATGTAAATATGGCCTTTAAGTAGCTATGATGTTAGATTGTTTCTGAAGAAATATGGTCTCAGGAACTAAGCTCTGAATGACTCTTTTTGATGAAAAAAAAATGGTTTCACTGTATTGATTCATTTTATGTGATGACTTTTAATATGATAGATCCTTAAAGTAATTTTGTTTTGTTTTTAATTGGAAGTAATGTTGTCTCATAGGTGTAGCTTATGTTAAACACAAGCTGGTACCATATGCAAAGTGATACACCTGTCTCATGCTTTCTTATTAAATGATGCATGCTTCTCTTCAGCAAATACAGTAGTTAAATATCACACAGTTTAAGAATTTCTAATTAAAATATCTCCATGTGTCAGCATATTGGTAATGTATTATTTTAATCCATTTATTTTGTTTATGAAACAGTGACATATGTTTAGATTGTGAAATATATGAGCCTTAAAAATCACTTTATTGAAGAAAATTAATTCCTACAATGCTGTCTGGGTAACGTGTGCACTCACCCAGTCAGTCACTGGCGGCACTGCCAGTCTTAATGTTGGGGAGGCGCACTTCCTACTGGCATCCACATAACAGTCTTGGAAAGAAGCATAAATGTTCTTTTTCTTAGCTCTAAATGATAAGGCTTTTATTTTTTCCTTCTTAATTCAAACATGTCCCCCTTCCCCTTACACTTTTTGTTCACATTTTTAAAAATATGTACAATGAAAGATGGGACCGAATATTTGTATAAGGGATTATGAAAGACCAATCAAAATTAAAACAAGCTAGTTACCTTTTCAAAGTTAGATATAGTAATTTGTTTGTCAGCAGGGAGATGTTTGGGTCAGCCCTGAGATAAAGTAACTGTCAGCAGTTATTCCTACAAGACAAGTAATTTCACTCAGTGTATTACTGACAGATTGCTCACTTCTCTGAATAACCAGAGAAAACAAACTTAATATTGTTACAGGCAGAGTTTCTGTCTTCATTAGCTCCAGAGAATGATTTTTATCAAGAATTCAAAACCCACCAAGCTTTAGTTGGAACATATTTTAACAGACTACTTCTTAAATGATGGTATGAGTGGTAACCCAAATGAAGGAGTTGTATATGAAAAATTTAAAAAATGAATATGAATACATTTTCACCTTTATTTGATGGACATTCTGTGTGGTTTGAAGAAGGTTAGAGGAAAGAAGTATAATTAAAACCTTTAAGTACTGAGAAAACCTATCAACCTAAGTTATAAGTTATGCTTAAATGAAGCAAAATCTTGCCAAGTTTACAAAGGTAGAAGAGAACAATTGGAATTTTTGCAAAGGTGCATATAAGCATATATTTTATTTAAAAGATATTGTCAATTTTCATGCTACAAGTAGAAAATGAAGAAGTGCCCATAAACATGGGGAATGCTCTATTTCTATTTTAGTTTCAACCTGAATCTTTATGATATTGTATTCACTGACTCATACTTTGTCTTATTTACAGTTGTAAACATGCTTCAGTGCTACAGAGGGATGAGAGGGTGAATTAACTTTGCTAGGCAGGCTTGGGAGGTTGTGATTCCTAATTGAAAAGAGGGTTGAATAAAGAGTTGATTAGAGTGACTGACTACTGGCTACGCAATGGAGAGAGAGAAATGTGCTGGTTCAAAGCATGTTTTGAGGATAGCAACCATGGGGCTGTACTTTGAGAGGAAATACTTGTGTTTTTCTTAATCAGTATCACTCACCACCTCTGATTCTCTTCTTGACTTTTAATAGTGTGGTAGAACTTGAGAGAACCATTATAGCTACTGCTAGATAAGCCTTGGGCTAATGAAATGTGCTATGTTGTCTTACATTTTCAAAATACCTTCATTTTCTTCATCTTTTTCATTGTAAAAAGAGTAGAATATATATCCCCAGGATCATTGTAAATAACAAATGGGATAATGAAGCAAATATTAGATTTCTAAAAATGTCAGCCAAACCATCATCAGAATAGATTAAAAAGAAAAAAATTGTAGAGAACGAATCTAATATAACCAGGTGGAAGTCTTTGAATTCAGGGATCTTTGTTTCTTTTTCTTATCATGAAATCCCCTACATTAAGTGGTACAGTATTTGGTAAAATGAATGAATTAATAAATTTCATTTTTGTGGCCATCTGGGACCTAAGCTTCTTTGAAAACTTTTTAAAATGTTTGATCAGTTGTTCTGTCTGTAAGAAGCATTATTCCACGTAAACAACTTTTCATTTCTAGATAGGCTTCTCAGGAAAACTTGCAGCTTCCAAGTGGGTCCTGGTAGAGGCTAAAAAAAATACAAGCAGATTTGAAAAGCATGCAAATTAGGAAGACAGCTCCTAGGTTTTGGAGATCTGACTTGTCATTACAGTCAAGGAAGCAGAAGTTGTTTATAATCACCCGCAAATTAAAGTATTGAATGAACTTGATTTTCTTTTGGAAATTTGATTTACATTTGGGTTTAAGTTAATACATAGAAGTTGGCTCTTCTTACATAGGCCCTGTTATTCACTATGTTTAAGTTATCTGATTAGTAGAGTATTTATTTATATGTTGAGAGCTGTTTCAGTAAGCGCCCAGGACCTTGGAATTATAAAACCTACACAGCCCCCCCCTTTTTTTGTACTGGGGATCGAACGCGGGTCCTTGTGGTTATGGGGAAGGTGGTGGAACCACTGAGCTAAATAAATCTTTTGTCCCCCTCTCTTAATGTAAGATTTTCACCAAAGTCATTTAACTCCTGCCCTACTAATTAATCCACTCAATAGGAAGCTCCCAGTGTATAGTATGATCAGCTCTTCATTACGTGTGGGTTCTGCATCCATGGATTCATCCAACCACAGATCAAAAATATTTAGAAAAAATTTTGCATGTGTATCCAATCTATACAGACTATTTTTATTGTCATTATTCCCTAAACAATACAACATAACAACTACTTTAATAGCATTTACATTGTAATAGGTATTATAAGTAATCTAGAGATGGTTTAAAGTATACTGTGAGGATATGGATAGGTTATATACAAATACTATACATTTTCTGTAAGGGGACTGGAGCATCCACAAAAATTGATACCTATGAGGGGGTCCTGGAAGCAATCCTTCATCCATCCTGAGAGATGACTGTACTTGCATTTCAGTAGATTGCTCATAAAATGTAATGGATCCTTAAATAATAACAGATATTCCTGTTCTTGTTTTACCAAATATATTTTAAAGTATTTTTGATTGATATTTCATAAATTAACCTAGACCTTGGTCCTTGGTACCTGTCAGTGTTTACATAAGAGCTGTTGACCTTGAGCAGTATACAAGCAAAAACAAAGTTAAGTGATAGATATGTATGAAAATATTACTACTTAAAATATATTCGTATTTTTAACTATATCAAACTCTACAAAATGCAAGTATATGGTGCTCATTTGAAGCAAGTTTGAAACAGAGATGCTTTTCACCTAGATATTCCTTTGTGGGATATCTGTCAAGTTTTTATTCTAATTCACCTTCTCATTTAAATTAAAGAAAGAATGAAATGTTACATGCTTTTAAAATTCTTATTTGAAAACACACTTTTTATCTTTGAAGTGGCTGCTAAAATAACATAATGCTACTGTACCATTAAAGCTGTATCAATATCTATCTTTAAGAGTTGATAAGTGATCATGAGCAGGAAAAACTCTATATAAAAACTCTATATACTCTATGATTTCAGATCTATGACATTCTGGAAAGGGCAAAACTATGGAGACAGTAAAAAATATCAGCAGTTGGTGGGGTTGGGGTGGGTGAAAAGGATGAGTAGGAATAGCACAGAGGTATTTTAGGGTTGTGAAAATACTCTGCATTGAGTCTGTAATGGTAGAAACATGTCATACATTTATCTAGATATATAAAATGTATAATACCTAGAGTGAACCCTAATGTAAACACAATGGACTTCAGACAATTATGTTAAAGAAAGGTCATCGGTTGTGACAAAGTGAGACTATATATGTATAGAGTAGGAAAGTATGTGATTGCTATACCTGAACCTCCTTCTTACTTTTGCAGTGAAACTAAAACTACTTTGAGTGTAGTCTTTCTTTAAAAAGTCTGTGATTAAATCCAAACATAACATTTAATCACTCAGTTATTCAACATATATTTATTTAGCACCTAATATGTGCTAGGCACTGTTCTACGTAACAGTGCTCAACGGGGAGCAATTTTCATTTCCAAGGGTTTGATTGACAATGTCTGGTGATCTTTTTTATTATTTTAATTGAAGGAGATTAAGGAGATTACTATGGACGTCTGTGGGTAAGAGGCCAGGTAAGTGGTGCTGAACACCCTGTAATGCCTTGGACAGCCACCTACAATGAGGAATATTCCAGTTCAGCGTGTCAATAGTGCTGAGGTTGAGAAAACCTCACATATATATAGTGGAGAACTATCAAGGAATAAGATACCCTTGTAGAATTTACATTCTAGTAAGAAAAGAGAAAATAGGGAAAGGAATACATAATAAATAATTGCTATTGCAAATCTTATTCATTAGAAATGTCCTCACCTATCTCTCTGCCTGAATCCAGATCAGCAGATTTTTTAAAACTAAAACCTACTTGATTGCTTGTCCTAAGTTTTTTGCTTCACTTTAATCTTCAAAATGAAAGCTTTTATTCTACCCAGTCAATAAAACTGGATGGGATCAAACCTGGGGCTTCATGCATGCTAGTAAGTGATCTGCCACTAGGTTATAGTCCCAGCCCTTGGGTTTTTAATAAGGGAATATTATTTTTGATATTAACAATAAATAAGTCTATCTTTTAGACTGGAATAAATATGAAATTTCATGAACACCTGGGAGCTGTTCATTAGCTTTTATAGAATGCTGTTTCCTGAGATCCCATAAGATATATGAAATCATTTTTGGCAGAGATCATATACTCGATGTATAAATCAGATATTATATAGGAAACCTGAATTTCTTACTAAAGTAAGGCAAAAGCTGGATATAAGAATAATGTAAATATTATGTACGTGTACACACATGGGCACACATATACATATGTATGTAATAACTATTTTACAGTTTAAAAAGCAATCTACATTTAGCCTTTATAATAAATGTGCTCTAATATTATCTCCATATTTTCAAGGAAGAAATTGAAACTCAGATGAGTAAAGTGTCTTGGACCATAATACTCATCTATCAAACAAAATAGGACTATAGTAGATGGTTTAAGTGTATTTTAAATTTTATTTCTCAGCCAGAATTTTTGATTTAAACTCTGATGACTGATAAGAAGCACAGTCATTTAGAAAATTTCTTGCATAACTTGTTCTTTTCTTATAGCAAAATTTAAATGAATTAAAGGCATTTTAATTAAATGATAAAAGGGAAAATTTCAATGTCAACATGACATTCTCATGATCCCAAAGAATTTCCATATTTTTCAGATTTCCAGCTGTATAGAAAAACTTCACATCTAATAGAATTTAACAAGGATAAGAACTACTGTGATAAAAACTGTCCTATTCTGTAGCTTTTTTTGGAGGAAAATGCTGAGAATACTTTTGCTGTGTGCAGAAGCACTATTCTTTGGAGAGTTTCTAAGGATGTCTTACAATTTCAAAGTTTTGATAAGTCTCCTGGAGTAGCTGGGGACTGTGTCCTTGGCCATCCCTAGCCTGTGCAGCCCTCTGAGAGTGTTCAGCAGGTTGCACGCCAGCAGAGGAAGCAGATGTTTGACCATGCTGGAATGGAGTGCCTGCTGCATCAGGAGCTGGGTATTCCTCTTGACATCTGGATGTTGCTGGGTTGGAATGTCTGCCTTAGGCCAGGAGGCTGCAGGAGCTGTGGGGCAGAAAGCACAGAATCTTTGCTGCTCTTTAAGTGATTAGTGCACTGAAGCAGCAATAATGTTGAATTATCGCTTGGGTGCTTTCTTCTCAGGAATCTTGGGACAATAGGAGAGTCAGGAAGGAATATTTAAAGGAAAGTCATGTTCAGAGTGACAAGACTAATTATAGAGTATTAAAGAGCTTAGTTTAAATGATTTAATTTACAAATAGATCTGGGCAGTGTATGAAACTTAATAGAGACTTTTCCAACTTAAAATGACTAACACAGAAACATTATTTCAGCAAGTGTCCAGTTTTAGAGTTTGGTCAGGTTGTGCTACAAAAGATATAGCATCTGATAAAAATAGAAAATATGTTAATACTTGTAGCTGCTAGGGAAATTTTCTCTAAGCTGAGGGGAAAGAAGTCTTTTAAATGAGAGATTGAATTAGATACTGGATTTAATTGTTTCACTTTATCACGCCAAAAACTGGTCTGTGTTTGCTACCCAAAGCTGAAACCATCTGTTATGCCAATTCCCTTTATGATATTTATTATTTAAGCACAATAGATGTGGAAATGGATAATTTAAAATGTTTAAAATATTTTGTGATGAACAGTTGTCACATTGTTATTTTTTGCCTTTTATAATTTTTCATTAGTGAGACTTCTGTGGTTGAAGAAGTCTTCTTATAAACAGATTATGACCATTTGTATTTACAGTAATGTATTGGAGAAGAATGCTGTGTTGCTTTCGCTTAACCTCTGAGAGTCTAAGGGGGTTATATTTAATTAACACTGGTGAGAATTTGACCTGAAAGGCTGTGAAAAGTGATGGAGCTGCATTTTCCAAGCTCTGCTCTAGTCAACTGGGAGAGAAATTTAAAAAAAAATTACAAAGTACTATTTTCTGAAATTCCCTCTAACTAAGCTGTATTTCAACAGGCCATTTAATGCTCAAATGGACAAAGGTATTACTTCAGTCATTGAATTGTATCAAACTCCTTCTCAGAGGCCCAGTTTAAAAACTCTATAGGAAAAGAGGTTTAGCATCACACTCCCAATGGATTACCACTCAGTCTGCTTGAAAAGAAAAGCAAATTAATAAAAATACATTTTAAAAATGCAGAAGAAACACTGTCACTGAGTGGAATAGCAAGTCCTCCCACCTCTGAGACTGCCCTCTGGAGTTGAGGAGAGTCTTAGCTGACAGCACACAGAAAAAGATACTCCTCTTGCTAGCATTGCTGTTCCCATTCAGTACATCTTCTTAAGGTGCAAAGAAGTATTTGCTCCATGTCCTAAGGGACAGTCCTTGCATAATGTATAGTTATGTTATTGGCTCCAACATAGCACAATAGAGAAATCAAGAGTGTAAGATCATGAGAACAAAAGAAAGAAGCTTTATTGAGATGGTAGATATGGCTAGATATGACCGATTTGGATGGAAATGTTTTGCTTTTCCATCCATCTATCAATGGCATTTCTTTGTTGTAGAACAAGTCACTCATCTGTAAATCACGTATGTTAGATCATGCTCTCCTAGTTTTGTACCTATCTCTGCCGGCATTTCCTGATTATGAAACATTATCACTAAATATAGACATACCTCACTATGAAAAAGGAAGATGACTATATATGTATTAGTTTATATGACCATTTATTGAGGCAACTTGTTACCATTCAAATAGCAGCTGATTTGCTCTCTTACGTGCTTTTTATTTATACATTAGTAATGCTTTCAGGTTTCAAGGAAGCAATGTTTCCTGGTTCCACATGACCTCTGCAGTTAAAAGAACTAAGTGACCATGAGCTAATTTCTTATGAATCTCACTCTGTTCATCTGTGAAGTCAGATAATAACATCTCCCATTGGGTTATTATGAGATAAAATTAAGTAAGATAATACAAAAAGCATGAATGCTGCATGACTGATGCTCAATAAATATCATTTCTTTCCATAGCTTTATACTATAATCTCTTATTCATTTATTAATTTAACAAATATTTTTAAATTATATACTATATACTTTAGGTACTCTGTTAAACAAGCAAAGCAACTTCCTGTTCTTATGGACTAGGGACAAAATCAATTAAATGAGCAACACTTCAAAGTGATAGGAACAGATGATATAGGGCTACTCACTTGGCATATAGGCATATAAATATACTCATTCATTAATTAACCAAGCTGTTGTATTTAGGGACTTTGAAATATTTCTGTCCAAATATCTGTGTCTGATGACTGCTCCCAATTTCAAGAAGCATGAGCTTTAGCACAGTGCTTTTTAACAAGAAATGATAGCCAGTTAGTTATTAAGATACTATGTATTGGACTTCCCACTAATCAAGAGAAAAAAGCCATGATACTGAAAGAAAGTCATAAACAGACAATGAGGTCCTAAAATTTCATAGATTTCTAGAACTTGAAAAGCCTCTGGAGGCCTCAAGCGTCAAGTCCTAACTCTATTCCTGGTCCCATGAGTTTCAGCAAATTAATCTTCCTGATACCCAAATACTGTTAAGCAGAGTTAGGAATAATAGCTCCCTAGGGCAGTTGTGAGGATGTCCAAGAAATGCCTGGAAAGATGCTTTGCATACACTCAAGTGCTATGTAATCTTTTGATTTTCTACTTGGAGAGACTGAGGCCCAGAGAGGTGAGTTAACTAGGTAGCCAGTTAGTGGCCTGAGTTAGTGTGTAAAGAATTGTGAGGCAACAGTGTAAATATTGCAGTCTGACTGACTCTTGTGCATAAATTATGGTCAAACTGAATTGAACACAAATAGGCCAAAAGGGCAGTATATTGCATGCTCCCACCTATTTTAGGTAGAGGTGGATGGGACATGGGGTTTAATATATACAAAATATATAAAATATATGTAATTGAATGTACAAACCTAATGAACAGTATTCAATAAAAACAAGTCCCTGTCACAGTGTTGGTAGTTATGTCAAGGCTGAAATTTAAATTTATACTGTATTAGCATGCTAAAAGGATTAATTATTTAATTAGTTCACACATACATTAAGTTCCCTGAATGTTTATTAAATATCTAACATAGTAAGTACTTTTGTCTATTTTGGCCTACTAAAATCAATAAAACTTGACCCTTGCCCTCAGGAAGCCCACAGTCTAGTAAGCAATGTGATAATTGGTAAAATAGATTTTATCAGAGTGAAAATGCTATAGGAGGAAGAAGTGTTTGATGCAGCCTAGAGAAGGACTAGTGACCTTCATGGATGAAGTGATGATAAAATTGAATCTTGAAAGGGAAGTATGTATTTATTAGGTTTGTGGGGAATTATGCATAATGACAGAGATGCAGAGGAGAAGTACTCCAGACAAAGAGAACAACCTGCCCATAGGTGTAGCAGTAATAGACAGCATGGCATGTTCAGAAACAGTTGGCACAGACTGAGGGTACAGGAGCACTAGTAAGTGAGACTGGAATGGTAAGCAAGGGGTCAGATCGCAGAGAACCTTTTATGCCACTCAAGGGAATTTGCAATGCATGTGGTAGACATGATTTTACACCATAAATGGTAAAGTGGTATAAGGTACAGTGAACAGCTTTATGGTATGATATTTCTCTATTAATTTGATCTCTAGTTTGCAGTTCCCATTACCCTAGATTTAATAGTTAGGGAATTATGTTTGGTAAGATTGATAGTCCCTTTAGTACAATGGTACCCTGTAGCAAGTGAGACTGTACAAATAGTGTAATGATACATGCTGAATAAACAAAACCAATTAAGACTGAAGGAAAGCCAAGGCCCAACCATTTCCTGGGGATTTGGGGAAATCGTGTAATCTGCAGTTTGTACTAAACCCAATCATATTTAGCACATTGCTTTCAGTGAATGGGTCTTGATACTATATATTCCAACCAAGTGATGAAACAAGAAGTAAAAAAATCTATAAAGAAAAGCTATGGTTCTTCTGATTGTTAATGCCTTGTAATTATGCCCCTCTCTGGAATAATAAAATGTTCCTTGGCAGAGGTCAGGATCTCTGCCACTGACTTATTTAACAGATCTTCTTAGCATCTGTCCTGCAGACTGGGCACTTTATTAGCAGACAAGAGACCTAGCAGACTTAGCCTGCTGTGTACCTTTTTCACATTCACACAGCTGTGGATTAACTGAGACTTTCCAGAAGAGGACCGACCAGAAGGGACAGTAATGTTATTGGCTGATTGTAAAAATATGAGTAAAAAGAGCAGGAACAAATGTTGCTTGAGTACAACTCAGTGTTTTTAGGGTGACAATTACCAGTCTGTTTTAAAGAGGAATAAAGGCAGCTATTTCACTAGAAAAGGAAAGTCTATTCATATCTGTGTGGGAACCTAATCAAACTCTTGTTTCCAATGACGATGACTCCACAGTTGCACCAGGTCTGCGACAAGAATGCTTCTTTTGTGTACCAATAATGTGGAAATGATAAAATTTCCTTTAAGAGACATATGTGTTTACATCATGAGATGTGTTATTTGACAAAATGGTTTGTTCTTCTCATATTTTCCATACAGAGTTTCATGCTGGGTTGTCAGACTGGAAATCTTTGATTAACTAGAATTAGTTACTGAAATAAAATAGACAGTTCTGTTTTATGATTCATCTTACTGAGCTATAAATTATTGTAAAACATATGAGGAGTGACAGATAGAAGTGCTGACTTGACCCTCTGACCCACAAGAGGCACAAAAACATAAGATTATTCCTTCAGAGAGCTGCATAGAGACATAAATATTCCATGGTCCACTTGGAATTATGCCCTCTTAACAAACTAAAGCTGTGATTCTGCATCATGTAAAAGAGTTTTCTAGGGATGTCATGGTAGTCTCTCAGGAGATAACTGTGGTATAGAGAAATTCACCTTAAATTAGGCCTTTGAGGGCTCAAAGAGTTTCCTGTGTCCAACAATGGGCAGTTACAACAAGAACAAAACAAAGTTCCTATTCCCTAAGTGAACTGCCAAGGGTAGTTTTGTTTTTCTTTTTCTAGAGAACTGGTACATTTTATGTATTTCAAAGCCATGTTGGCTCTTAGTGTAAACGTCTTAGTTCAGTTCCACACAGCTTTTGGATACTAGCCCCAGACAATAGGCTCCAGGGGGAGACATCACTAAATGCACAACAGAAACTCCATTAGCCTCAACACTTCCTGTGTTACAGGGATAAGTGTCTATTCCATTCATGGTTATTTTTTAATTTTTAGTTACCAAAGGACCTCTTTCTGGAGCTTCACTGTGAGAAAAGCCTACCTAATCGCCCCTAGTCAAAATTAATTGTTCCCAGTGATGGTGTTTCAGTAGTAATTTGTAAATGCTTATCATATTATGTTTTCTCCTCTTCCTCTTTCCTATCTTTGCTGTGTGACAGCATATCTTTGCTGTTCTGACGGTGTGTCTAATTTTCATATTTGTATCCCTAAAAAACTTTTGCTAAATTATATAAAAATACCAATAAGTAATTGATTTCCTCTTTTCCTTTCTTTCTTTCTTTCTTTCTTTCCTTCCTTCCTTCCTTCCTTCCTTCCTTCCTTCCTTCCTTCTTTCTTCTTTCTTTCTTTCTTTCTTTCTTTCTTTCTTTCTTTCTTTCTTTCTTTCTTTCTTTCTTTCTTTCTTTCTTTCTTTCTTTCTTTCTTTCTTTCTTTCTTTCTTTCTTTCTTTCTTTCTTTCTTTCTTTCTTTCTTTCTTTCTTTCTTCTTTCTTTTTTCAGTACCGGGGATCGAACTCAGAACATCGTGCTTGCCAGGCAGGTGTGGTGCCATTGAACTACATCCCTATATTGAGTCTTTATGGTGTGCCTCTGTTCCAAGTGTGTCATGTGTGTTAACTCATTTACTCCATAAAACAATCTTTTAGAGTAGTTTCTTATTATCTTTATTTTACAGCTGTGGAAATTTAAGGTCTAGAGAAATTAAATAGCTTGCTCAAGATCACACAGTGAACAGTGGTTCTGACTAAAGAATGTGTACTCTTAATCACTATGATATTTTGCTTTTCATAGCAACTTATAAGACTTTATTTTTATAAATTTCTCCTTTATTCCTTTATATAGCCATTACCTGCTACAGGATATTTTCACAGTGGGTTATTGAGCTATGTATCAGTATCATACGTAGTGACAAGAAAGCATGTTGTATGCTTATTACCCACTATTTGAAAGATTTTTACTATGGCTGCAATGTACAAGGTATCATTCCTTTCTGCTAATTAGAGAGTAAGCCATAGGTATTACTGTATGATACAGATGGCATATTTACATACTGCAAAATATGCTGAAGTTCTCCAGTTGGCAATAGTAATAATTTGCTATTTAAAAAGTGACAGCTAATGGAGATAGCCCTGAGGTACAGTAAAACATTTATTTGAATTTTTAAAAGTATAGGAAAAAAGAGGAAATTAAGAATATATTTTGCGTTATTCCTTGCTGAGTTTACCTGATCACTTTTTAAATAAACTCAAAATACTTCCTTGTTTCCTGCAATATTTATAACAAATACAAATTTTACTTTAGTAATAACATGAAATTTAATTTTAATATGTCTGTACATTTCATCATAGGTATAAATTGTTCATTACTATGATTCTTGTGTTACATCTTCCAAAGTCTGCTGTGAAATTACAGCCAAGTTCAGTTCAAAAACAGTAAAAATATCCCTATAGTAAACATTCACTTCCAAATGGCAACATTTGTTATGTCCAGTGATTAATGTTAAAAAAATAGTATTTAGGAAATATTATACTTTCCTTTCATGAAATTCTGTTTTCCCAAACATATATTTTTAACAATTTAAATTAGACCTTTTTAAAGTTACATAGTTGCCCATATTTGTCTTCATTCTCTGTTGGTTTGGAAGCTTTATTATGGATGGAATTTGAAGGCCATAGAAACTGGGCAGTTGTAGAATATTTTTGAAGCAACAGCATCTGGCTCCTTGGCAGTTATCATGGGCCAAGGCAAAGCAGCCCTGGCGTGCCTCCAGTTTCCCATGTGGGTATTGCTGAAGGAGTTCCAGGTCTGCCATGTTGTTTTAATGGTGTTTCCTAGAAACCCTGAAACCCACACTAGAATCCAAAGTCCATGTCATAGCATAATAGGCCTCCATGATTTGGCCCCTTTGCTATCTTTCTGACACCTGACATAATACTCTTTTCCTTGTGCACTCTAACAGAGGTTCCAGCTACACTGGCATCATTGCTGTTTCCCAAACCTTCCAAGCACAAGCATACCTTTGCCAGAGGACTTTCTTTTATACTTTTTCTCTACCTGAGTGCTATTCTCAAATAATAACATGGCTTACTTCATTTATGCTTCTATTCAAATGTTCCCTTCTCTGAGTTCTACTGATCTTTATATTTAAGTCCTGAACCCCACCCTGTACTCACATACCCAAATACTTTATATTTCACATATTTCACATAGCAGAAATATGCAGAGGGTCTTTTCCCCACTGTCTTCCCCAAATTCACTGCTCACTTCTGCTTTTCCAAAACCTAAGTTCAGTAGTGCCTGGCTCATAGTAGACACTCAGTAAATAATATTTTGAATGAATGTATGAAGTAATGAATGATTTACCTTTTGGTTACATAGAAAAGATGCTTCAGAATACCAAGAAGCTGACATATACTCATGTACTAAGAGTATAATTCAGTACATGAACTTAAAAATATATACCCATTAAAATTTTTCTCATGACTCTTATTTTGTGAGAAGTAATTTTTAAATTTCAAATCCAAATTCTGAACTCATTAATGAGTTTTTATATCCTGTTAGTACAGTCAAACTGCACTTGTTTAAGGTCTACCTGACGAACTACCCTTTGTGACTAGAGAATTAAATAAGCATTACAAATGCAAGCTGTACCACTTGGAGCACTTTCAGAGAACTGGATCTCTTCAGTACTGCCTGCCCAGCTCTTGAAAACAGAAGGAAAATAGGTTCTTTCCCATAATACTTATTTCCAACTGCCCTCATTATCACCTCTTTGAATATCTTGCTTCAAGAACTAAATTATTAATTGTTTCAATGACTGAACTTTTATTTCTATAAATAAGGCATTATATATTTACATATTTTATTTAGCACCCTCAAAGAGGAAATCCTTGGAAAAAGCAGGGAGAGGTTGCTTTTTTCTAAAAATAATTGGGGGTTGCTTTGTTTATTCTTATTTGCATGTTGTAACTATATTCCCATAAGGAAATGCTCTTCTGAATGCATTCCAATATTATTGGTGCAAGCAGAAAATAAATTCCAAATGACTTTTTTTTTTTTGTAACAGAAGATTGGTGTTGTGTTATGTGATGGATTCTGATGCTTTAAAAAGGTATCTTAGTGTAAGGATAGGACCTTTGATCTGAGTCTCTCTTCTACTCTCTTTCCCTTTTTATGGCTTTTGTTTTCCTCCATGCCCAACACATCCCCTGCCCTATCAGTACAATGAGTTATGTCAGAGGAGTAAACTACCCAATGCTTGGGAAAATAGGCAAGAGGATCCTGAGCCAGGGAAACTCTTTCAATTCATTTTCCTTTATTTGACATTCTTGAGCTGACTGCAGGGAATAATGAAATGAATTAAATAGGTCCCGGTTCTCAATGGCTTACAGTCAATGCTTGTTCCATTTTTTAAAGCTGTTTTGGAAAGGCCATTAGCAGAATTCTCAAACGAGGGTGAAATAGACACATTTTTGGCCTTTTATGTATAAAACTTTAATTTAAAAAATCTGAAAACACCTTAACATGATTATAATTACTGTAACCTAATTACTGTGGTTGCACTTTTATATATGTACATTTTACAACAAATATTAAAATAAAGTTCTATAATATAAATCATCACTGGGTACCCATGGATTACTTTTCAAGTACAGTCAGGATAAATTTCTCTATGTAGCCCAAGGAGAATACCAGAAAAAAAATACATCTCTTTTATGTAGAACTAAAAGCTCTAATGTGATGTCCAAATTATCTTTTTGGTTGGTTCCTTAACAGAAGACATGAGTATATAGTGAAGAATGGATGGGGAAAGTAGGGAACTTGGGTTCTAGATTTCAGTCTACCTACTGCTCACCTGCTAATATTTTTATGCAAATTACTTGCCTTCTGTGGGCTTGGATTTTCTTCATCTGTACAAGCCAAAAAAAATTAGATGTTATTCAAAATTATTTCCTCTGCTAACATTATGGTATTTGGTATTTCAAAGAAAATCAGTGCTTTACATGAAGTCTCACACTTGTGTCAGAACAACAGAAATGAAGAGAGATTGCCTCCACTTTTGGAGGTACTTTTGGAGAGGGTTTGAGGGAAGGAAGGTAAACTAAGAAAAGGATGTAGGCAGAAATGATAATAATTCCAAGAATATTAGAGGCAAGATGAAATTGAAAGTTAATGAGAAGTACTTTTAAAGTCTTTCAAATAACTATTTTAAGCTCTTTCCTCACCCCTCTTTCAGTCTATAATACCTGTTAACTGAAATATGTTGTTTTCTATGCTAAATAAGCACTAAATTAGACTGCTTAATTAGCCCTGTCTCTGTTTCCACCTTCTCACAGCTGAGCTTGTCCAGCTTTAAGGCATATCTTACTTAGTAGGCAAAGGAATGACCATCAGCATTGTTTTGAAAGTGTAATAAAACCCATGGTATCCCTGAAGAACTAAGATAAGTTTGAGGCCTGTTGACAGAATCAATCAAGTAAATAATGACATTTCCTTAAGGATGTCTCCCTATGGTACACAAGGATTGGAGCTCTTAACCTGGGTAGCTGGGTTAGACCTAGAGTTCTGAAATATTAAGTGGAACCATAGAGAAAATAACAGGAGTAAATATAAAGGTAAGGGTTGATATCTTTTGGCAGCACCAGTAGATCTGTTGTTGTTAAATATTTTTCCTTCTCTTCCTTTGTTCATTCTTCACCAATAGACAGGTTATATTTGAGGGAGAAGTTTATTTCTTTTTCGCTCTGGGCCAGATCCTCTGGGTACTGTTTATTCTCTTGCTAATTGAAGTTTAAAAACATAGTACTCTACCTAAAAAAGAATTTGATATACAAAGTTGTGCTTGCTTATGTACTGTCAGTTTCCATATACTGAAGCATAATTAGTGACAATTTAAATCCTGTCAACGTGTATTCTGTCATTTTTCTTATTTGTACCCATACTTTGCATAGTAATTTTTTTACCCTATCACTATATTAAACTAAGATTTTAAAAAATGTCTTCTTCTGTGACTCAAAGATTGATTGGAGAAGAGAGTTGTCTAGAGCAAAATTGTGACCATTACTCCTTCAAGATAGCTGGTGGAACCACAATTTTCTTCATTTGAGGATTGTAAAATGCCATTTTTGAAAGAATGGCCACAAGATATCTGGAAATACAGTTTGCTATTTGAGAGTTCAAAATAGCAGAATCACATCAGAATCTCTCTTTTCTTTGGACAATAAACCTTGTCTGGTAGCTAGGACCAGGAAATAGGTTTCATTGTGATTTATTGTATAGTTTATTTAAAATAATTTAAAAGCAGAAAGAACATGGACTTAAAGTGAGACTGACTCTAAAATGAATAATTATTATTATCTTCTGTAACTAAAATAATAAGTTAAAATACCTAGAGTAGTGCCTTAGTATTTAATATATATTTATTAAATTTATGAATGAATGGGAGTGATGATTGGATAACTGGCTATGAGGTTATTTGAAAATCATGATTATGAAGAAAAAAAGCCTTGTATCTTTTCTCTATGGCATTCTCTGTTGGAGATCTTACATTATTTTATCATAGAAAGCAAACATAAGAGATATTTTCACATTATGATGAATATAGATAGATTGTAACACCACCTGTTATAATTTGACATCAGTTTCGCTGTTTTGGGACAAATCATGCGTCTCTTCTCAAATGCAACAATAGTATAACATGACTTCAGCACAATAGATAGGCCAGTTGTGTCCTGGCAAACCCTCAAGAATTTCCCCAGAAGGCTGAGTTTGATTGGTATAACTTACTGCTTTGTATTGAATCTAAGTAGGCATGGTTATTTAAGTATTACTTGAATCCAGATGCAAGAATGGCCAATTGTTAAGGCTTATCTTAGAACACAGAACTCCTGGAAACATTATTAGAAGTTATATGAGATGTAATCAAAATTTATGGTGAGTGTTTAAATTTTTAAAAACTTAGTACAGTAAAAAATATATTGCCATTAATTCCCCTCAAAATATTTCCCATTGTTTCAAAAACACTTATCTCATTGTTCTTGCCCCTTTCTGAAGCAGTTTTGGAAATTCTTTTCCATGAATGTCTTTAGGAGATCTGATAAAAAAATATGGTGAATGCTACTGCAGAGTGTCATCTACTGAAAGGCAGGCTTTGTAAAAATGTTACAGTGTGCCTTTATCTGCCTTATTCACTGGATCTGGTACCATGTGACTTCTGGCTCTTGCCCAAAGCCAGAATGATCATAAAAAATAAACATTTTTGAATCAGTTCAGGACATCAGGGCAGCCATGACAGTGTTAATGAAGACACTCATGAAAGGGAACTTTCAGAACTGCTTCAGAAAGTGGCATGAATGATGGAATAAGTGTGTTCAGAGTGAGCGGTAGTATTTTGAGGGGCACTAATGGTAATGTGTCTTTTATTGTAATTTTTAAAATTTGAACATTCATCAAATCCTGTGTTGAATTCTTACTCCTAAGAGTATTAGGAGGAGGGCCTTCATGAGATAATTATTCATAGGTGTAGAGGCTTCATAAGTTAGATTAATTCATCAAAGAGGCCGAGAGAGCACTGAGTCCTTGCACCACCAAGTAAAGTCAGAGAGCAGATGTCCACCTCTGGAGAGTAGGCCCTCACCAGACACTGAATCTTCTGGTGCTTTGATCTTAAATATACCAACCTCCAGAATTGTAAAAAATAAATTTCTGTTGTTTCTTAGCCACCTAGTTTATGGCATTTTTTTTGTAGCAGCCCAAATGGATTGAGCCTACAAAAGCCTACCACTCCATCCCACCCCTCTTCTCTTGCCATTCTCCTTGTACTCAGCACTCCCATCATATTAGCCTTTTTTAAGTTCCTCAAAAACTTGCCTCTCTTTTATACATCAGAGCCATAATAGTTGATGTTTCTTCTTTCTAGAACTTTTCTTTTGTCAATCTTTTCACCTAGGTAAATTTTAATAAAATGTTCCTTCCTTGGAGAAGTTATTCACATCCTGCAGACTATATTAATAACCTGTGTTTGATGATCTTTTGACATTATGTACTTTGCTTTCTCGGCAGTTACACTCATCATAATTTCATAGGCATTGTCTAAGCATTTATTAATACCTGTTCCTCATGTGAGCTCCTTTAAAATGGGCATCATTTCTGGATTGGTTTTTGATGTACCTCCAGAATCTAGCACAAAGTTTAATTAACAACTATTTAATAAAGATCTGTTAATGCACCAATTAATTCTGGAAATGTCCTTGAAAGATGTAAACATTTATTATATATTTATTTATAGTTTAAATGATACTCTGGCAATGTTGAAGTGAGAGCTAGAAAGTACTTCTAGTTCCAGTAACTAATTATATGATCTTGGGAAATCTACTTTTGCTTGCTAGCTCTCATCAGTAGAATGAGGAGGTCAAACTACCTTAAATAATGTGTTAAGGCCCTTTATTTCCATGTTGTAAGTATATCCTTATTCTACTTACCAAAATTTTAATGGTAACCACTTAAACACCCACTAAATAAGATGGAATATTTTTAGCCATAAAGTAAAAGCATTGCTTAAAGTATTCCTATAAAATGAGTAATTTTGGAAACAATATTTAGCTAGGTTCAATTTCGCGTGTATGTACCACATATCTCATATGTGTCTTAGGTAAGGAAAGAATTCAACATCCCAGTCACTGAGTACTTTTCAAAATTGAAATGGAAAAATATTTATTTACAAAGCAATCTTTACCAAAGTGTAAATGTTTGTAAGACTTCTGCTAATCCTATTATAAGCTTTAGTGTGTTGTTGATTTCTTATACCTCAACTGTGTTTAGGAATGGATATTTGTTATGACTATTACGACTATGAATTATGGTATGAGAATCCTGTATGGAATGATACTTTGCAAACCTATATGTAATAGTTAATCAGTCTTTAACCTTTTTTCTTCCTAAACCTTTAGTTTGCAAAGGGATTTTCTAACTGAAGTTATTTGGTTAGAATAACTAGTATTTTTATATCCTTTTTAAAAGGCTGCAGTAACATTTAGAGAAACTTTAAATTTTTTAGTAACTAGACTGAAAAAATTATTACTATACCTTAGTTATTGCTCAAAAGCTATAACTTATATTAGAAGAGTTTAAGTCAAGTTAGTGAAGCTAGTGTATGACAAGCAGCTCTCTAGTAAATATTTTATCAAATTATTTCAAAGAACTATTTCTTCTGAAACAATAAAATCTAACTGGAATTGAATTTATTTTCCTTTTTTTTAAAACTCAACACCATAGTATTATTTATTGCATATGTAATAAATATAATCATGTACCCCTTCAGTTGCCATATCTATAGACACTCTTTCCTAATGTGCAATCATTCTATATAGTATGTTAATTTAGAAAAGACTGATTGGGCGTACATTATTTGCAAGCCACCATTATTGGTGTTGAGCATTCAAAAAAATTAGATTGATCACGTCTTCAATAACCTTGCAGTCTGTCAAGGATAGTAAGATGTGTGTGTGTAACTAAACTTGGGTTAAAAGCCTTGATAAGCACCGCAAGAAAGGAATAAATCAAGTGTTAAGGATCTATATTTTACATCTCCTCCAGGGCTATATCCTTGGTCCAAGACTTTGAATCTTCCTCAGCTCCTAACACAAAGCCTTGCACATAGAACGCATTCAATTGGTGTTAGCTTAGAAGGTGAGCTGTGAAATTGTTTTGTAAATTTATGCCTATTCAGTGAATGACATTCTTATTAACCAACTGAATCTAAAACTTCAGTCTAAAAATATTATCACTAAAATAATGTTTTGTTAGAATTGTTTTAATTTTCATGAGTACCTTCTATCTTTTCATTGTACTTCATTTCTAATTTTATTTCAAGGCTCATTTTACTTAATCATATATGTTATTTTAATGTTCAATTTACCCAAATCTATAAGTTTCATGGAACATGGCTATACTTCTTCTACCTGTATGGTATTAGTAATCACAACTCATAAAAACCAGCTCTGACAACTCTTGGCATTTGTGTGGTTTTTGCCTCTGTTATGTACAACTTACTAGAAAAAGGTATAAAATAAATGATTGTCAGAACTTAAGAGAAATTAATATTTCCATATTTCTAAAAATCAACTGCAACTGTATTGTTCAATCTGAAGGTTGACTAAGTTGAGTCAGCTTTTTCAAACTAGATTTGTTTCCAAAGATTTTTCTTTTTTCACTAGTTGAAATTTTCTAAATAACCAAGATTCAGTAAAATAAATGGGCTTTCTTTTGATCTTCTGAATTGCAGAGAAAAAATGAAGGCATAAATGATGTCTCCTAAATCTTTTAATGATTCTTCAAGCCATGAAATATTAGATGTATAAGGAAGATGACATGTATTGTGTATTAGATTTAAGTAGGATATATTGGTTATGGTACCAGCTACTATATAGCTATTATCTTTTCAACCCTTAGCCACCTCTGTCAATTCCCTTCAGCGTGGAACTTTTCTTTGCTAGCTAAACCCAAGCAGAAATTTTACAGAAGCTTCACCTACTCCCCTTTCGAAGACACTTGACTAAATTTCACACAGCAGAGTGAAAAGAAAACAAAAAAGACAGCTTTTCTTTTGCCTAACTTCTAGCAGTTTGACTGTACTACTTGTGAATTTTTCTTGCCACTGAGTCATTGCACACAGAATTATGAAACTTTAATTTCTTTAGAGGCTTGTTCTATTAGAAAAATTGTTCCAAAGAAAGCAAAAATCTTGACATAAACACACCTGGCTCTTGCAAATTATTCTTTATTAAGCTTTCATTTAAATACATGTGCTGAAAGGTCTGTTTTTGATTACTATAATTTTTTTTATTTGTCCATCTGAATAATAGTAATGTCGGAAATTATACAAACCACCTGTTTTATTACCCTACTAATATGGCAAAGTTTGAGCTATTTTCTCTGTAGTTGATGACCTAGGAAGCTTTCTATTTATTATGATAGAAATTTGACTATCGAGGTAATAGCTTATTCTTGATTATAAAAGGAAAAGAAATTATTTGAATGAAGTTTTCAAGCATCGAGGCATCTGACTTATGGTTAACCATAACATATTAACACATTCATTTATTGCTCATTTTATGCAAATCTGAATATGGCAACAATTAAGGGTTTTAAGTGTAAATCTTCAGGAAGAAATAGGAATAGAGGCCAAGAAAGTTTTTGGAATATTTTGGAGTATGAGAAATGGATAGATGACTTACAACTTTTAGTAGGAAAAAAAGCTGATACGTAGCTTTAAGAATGTAAAGCCAGGGCCAGGGATTTAGCTCAGTGGTGTGGTGCCTGCCTGGTAAGTGCAAGGTCCTGAGTTTGATGCCCAGTACCACAAAGAAAAAAAAAAAAAAAAAGAATGTAAAGCCAAAAAAATCAAGCTCATATGGGAGCAGTTTTTGAAATATTTAGAAATTGAAGACATCATATATTACTGAAAACAAGGGTAAAAAGGTAAATTGTGCACATGACTGGTTGAAAATATGTATAAATTTGATCCCTCTCTAACCTTATTCGACCTGGTAACTACCATCCCTTCCTCCTAACCTCCACCACATGACTTGCCAGAAGACTGAAAGTTTTTTCTCTAGAGAAGTTGAACCTGACAGGTTTTTTGTCTTGGGAACATCAAACAGACTGAAGAATGAGTAATTGTGCTATTTTGAAAACAAGAAGGCTACATGATAGGCCAGCCAGTGAGGTCTCCCGGTTTCTGGCTCACATACTGATGGCATACACACCTATCCTGCAACCAAGAAAAGAATCTGAAGATGACTCTATAGGAATGGTCCAGTATAAGAGAAATGACCTACAGATAATGATATTTGAGATTCCCCAAAGTAAAATCCCATTATCTGCATTATTATCAGTCAATAAATCTAAGCCCAGACTCAGACTTTTCAGTAAACTTTTGAATTTGTCTTTCTCAGAGATGAATAAAAGGTCAGTGAACATTAGAGACCTTAGGAAAGTCTCTAATGGGAAAGAACCCAAAGAGTTTTAAACAAGAGTCAATAATGCAGAAAATAGAAAACAACAAAAAAACTCACATTTATTATTAGTATCCAGTAGAAGAAAGAGCAGGATGCTATAAAAAGAAGCAGAGAACAAGTGTACCCAGAGATATAATAATAGAAATTTTCATAGACGTCTTAGAAGATGTGGTTGAAAAAATATGTCATAGAGTACAACAAAAGGTCAAAGATTGGCAAATACAAATTAAAAATAAGAAAAAGAGAGGGTCAATGAGGAAGCCCAACATTTATCTAGTATGAGTTTAAGAAAACAGAGAGAGGAAATTTATTAATGAAAAATACCAGAAAACTTTCCTAACATTGAAGCACACAAGTTTATAGGTTCAAAGGGCTGGCTGAGTTTCTAGAATGTGGATGTAAAAACCATACATGGATGGACCCAGTAGTGAAATTTCAAAATACATATTATAAAGGGAAGATCCTAAGGCTTTTGAGGGAGAAAATAGATTCTATACACAGGATCAGGAATCAGAATAATATCCAACTTCTTTAGCAATAAGAATAAGAAGACCACAGATTATTGTCTTTGGAATTCTGAGAGAATTATTTTCAACTTAAAATTCAAGCTATAATCAAGTGGAAGAATATAATAATAATATTTCTAAAGATACTAGTCCCTAAAAAATTAACCTCGCATACACCTTTCTCAGGTAGCTCCTGGAGGATGTTCTCCAACAAACAAACAGTTTACCAACAGACAGGGAAACATGATAGGTCAGAAATGGGGAAACCAGGGGCATGAAGGAAGCTCTTTGTTACTTTATTCAAATTCAGAATCAAATGGGCAGCTCCTGTGCTGGTAAAAAGAAACTCAACTCACTATTTTTATTGTGGCAAATCTGGCAATATTCTGTTGAAGATCATATTATTCATATGCTGTCTAGAAATCGGACCCCAAGGAGAGAGTGACCATCACTGGGCCTCTGGAGTTCTGAGGGCAGCAGTCACCAGGAGAATCAGATCCCAGGGAAGCTCAGTCAGTGCAGGATGGGAATGATGTAGTCCTTCCAAGAATATAGGAAAGTTCAGGTTAGTTTCTGAGTTAGGAGTAATAAAATTACATGAGTGGATATACCAGACATTTAAAGAAATTTGTACAGAGAATTCAGGCACTAGAATCTTAGAGACTAGTCAAATTCATTTTTGGAATTCAGGACACTGAGTTCTTCAGAGATCAAATCCTTTTTCCAGGGTTGTAATGTTAGCTGCTGAAAGAAACGGGTATAGAACCATGATTCCCACACAAGTGCTCTTTCTGTTGTATTGTTTGTTTTTGTTGTTGTTTGTTTTGTTTTCCTTTGTAAAAAATAGTAATGAATAACTGCAAGGCTGTCAGAGAAATAGTTACCTAACAATATGGTAAGTATTTTGTTTTGTTTTGTTTTTTCTGAAACTCTGTTTCTGCTGCATTTAAAGAGATCAATGTTTGTCTTCCCTGTTTTGCAGCAGCTCTACGCCGCTCAGCTGGCCAACATGCAGGTGTCACCTGGAGCAAAGATGCCATCAACTCCGCAGCCTCCAAACACAGCAGGCGCCATCTCACCTACTGGGATAAAAAATGAAAAGAGAGGGACCAGCCCTGTAACTCAAGTTAAGGTATTTGCTTTGCAGGATTGTGGAAACAGTTTGGAAAATAGCTTCCCAAGAAAGGTAGTGAACCAGGATATGCTAGGAATAAACAGCAGGAACCATAGCAACATAAAGGATCCCCAAAATGCTCTTCTTTCTGGTACATTTCATGATTGAGCATTGAGAAACAGGTGTTCTCCTTTTGATAACAATAGTGCCATATTGTGAGATCTTTACCTAAATCTGAAAACACATTTCTCACAAAATTTTCTCCTTTGGATTCTGGCTTTTAATTTTTAATGTTCATTGGCATAAATGGCCATGGTTTTATTGCCAGACTTCTTCATAGACTTGTGACATTTTCTTCCATGTTTCTCAGATAGGTGGGGACAGTGTGTAATACCAGAGAAGGAAGATCCTGAATTCTTAGATTTAAAAGGGGAGATAATAAAGAATTTAATGCTGGGATTTATACAGTTTGTTGATAAAGGTCTTCTATATAAATGGCAGCTCTGAGGAATGAATGATCATTATTTCATCGTGCCTTTGATGCCATATAATGATTATAGGATGAACAAGCTTCTCAAGCTATGGCTGGGACACTAAAAGATGCATTTCCCCATTGATTTTCAATGTCTTGAAACTGGGCATTAAGGAGGTACTTAGCAATAGAGGGAAATTGATGAGCCACTCCAGCTTTGTTCTGTAACTTGTACCTATAGATGATACTGGTTTCTTTTTATGATTGCATTTGCTTTATATATTGAATTACTAAAATCAGATAGTTCAGAGAAACAATTGTTTTATATAATTGACTTACCTACTTGGACTTGTATGCTAAATGCAGATGCTTTATTATGATGTGGCAAAAGTATTGCATTTGGAGCATTTTTGTAACAAGGAAAACAGTTGAGACTCAGCATTGTATACTATACAATCACTGAACTTTTTTATTTTCTAAAAATTGGAAGTAGGAATTTTGAGATTTCAGAGAGTCTTGGAAAAAAGTGGACTCCAAAAATCAAAGATCAAAATGCAGTAAACTGTTAAGACTGTCTGCCAATGGTCCACCCTCCAAAACCACAGTTAATGCCACCCATTCTTTTAGAGTATTCAACAAAATTTATTTATGTTTTGCTGTTAGAAAAATTGAAATGTGACAATAGAAAATTTACATTTCAGAAAACAGTATTACTTATGGAAACAGGCTATTTTGGATTCCAAAAGTTTGTGCTTGTGATTAAGAATCAGAACATTCAGGCTGAAACCAAAATACTTGGCTTAACCATAGTTGTTAGAGTGTATCAAACATCAATGACTTGAACTATTTAGTATTAAATATTTTAACATGAAAAAGTCATTTCATAAGTAAGTTAGCCAACTGGAACTGCACCAAACCAAGCCTTTGCTGGATGAGTAAAATGTTCCCTGGTTAAATTCTAGTGTATATCTGCTTTTACCATTCCTTGCTTGTGGGCCAACTGAATTTTATTACTCATTTGACCACATGCAAATTCTTAAGGAGTTCTCTATGTAATTTGACTTGGCTATATTTATCTTAATGACAAAGGAATCATTTCTCATACTTAATTGTAGTATAGGAGGGTAAAAATATATAAATGAAGACATAAACCAAATGTTTTAAATTTTAAAACAGCTCCTATTATTGAAGTACTTTAGAAAATAATCTCATAGTTTGCTAATTAGAAGAATTAGGACCACCAAAATCTCTCATTGTTCTCTCTATAGCCATTGCTTTTCCTCTATATAACATAATTGTTTATTTTAAATTCAAACATTATTGAGAGCAAAGTTTGCTGAAGGTAACAAAAACATAAATGGTCTTATGTATTTTCTTTTCCTCAGAATTTTTATCTGCTGTAACTATTAACAACAGAAGTCAGTATATTTCCATTCAAATACCTATTCTACAACTTTTACTAGCTGTGTAAACTTGGGCAAGTTAATTTCTTTTGGCCTTAGTTTTCTCTTCTTTACAACAGAAGTTAATATTATTATGGGTCTTAAATGAGACAATTGATCCTCTAGCATATAACAAGGGTTCCATAAATATTAGTGGTAGTGATGATACTCATGATGGTAATAAAGGAGGTGGTGTGGTAGTTTTAGTGGTTAGAGTTGAAATATCTCGTAGTTTACTTACATGCTGAGAGAGATCCTAACTAAATACTTATTTCCATTGTCAATCAGATACAATTACTTTCAGATGTTTATAAAAGGAAAACAGGACTGTGATCCCTGTGAAAAGAGAAACAGTGAAGGGCTAGACCTGTTCCATCTTACTGTCTACAGGGAGTTTCTATGCAACTGTGTAGTGAGTTTGGCGGGCTCCCTGAGTAGAAGGAAGGAGTTCAGAGTTTAAGGGTGCTTACATACTTAGAATGTGTGAGGTAGGGTACCAGAGAGGAGACGGCTGCACACAGCAAAATGCTGAAGTTTTGCAAAAGAGTCCCTGTATGCTGGGCGCTGATTAGCACATTAATGTGAAAAAACTAACTGAAGTCAGGGAACAGTACCAGAATGTAGCAGGCAAAATAACTACATGGCTTACAAAGAACCATTGCATTTCCATTAGTCAGAGTACGAAGATCTCTTGACACATAGGGCATCAAGTAGAGTCCCAAGAAGAAGGGTATTACCTCTTAGTGGGACTAAATTATCTTAGATTAATGGATGTTCTGAACCTACTTAATGTATCTAAAAATCATGCCTCAGAAGAATCAAATTGTTCTGTGTCTCAATAAATTTGACAAATATTTAAAGAAATGCATAAACTCCAGCATCCAACATTATAAAAGCCACAATGTGTAACTTCTGTTCAATAATGACCAGGCTGGCAAAACAGGAAGAAAGTATGAATAATGTAGAGAAAAGGCAAACAGTTTCAAACAGACCCCAAATGATACCAGTGATAGAATTAATGGATAAAGTATTAAAAATCAACTGCTATAGAAGACCTCCAACTAAACCCATGTGAAGAGGTGGGCAAATTTACTCCTTATCATAAAAAAACATTTAAAGCTGGAGGAGATTGACAAAAACAATCATTTCGGCACTCTGGGAATTAAACAAAGGCATATATATACCTGAGAAAACATTTATGCTTCTTATGTGTGAGAGTAGTGGGAATCTGTGCATTTTTTGCCCAGTGCTGTTTTTGTCCCTGCTCTGAGGCTCAGCATAGAGTTTCTGTCAGGCTAAGGCAGGACCAAAAATAGGGATGCCACACTGGAAATGGATTCACTCTACTGGGAATTGGTAGATGATGTCCATGGCCAATAACATTGTCGGTAGAAGTGGCAATCATTGAATCATAAAAATAAGTAATACATTAGAGCATATTTAAAGCTGAAAAATATATTATAAAGTCCATATGTTCAAGAGGATAGAAGAAAATATGAGTATGATAAGGCAAGACAAATTGTCTACAGATGATAAATAATATAGTGTTTGAGATGAAAACTACACCGATTATAGCTTACATATGGCAGGAAAAAAATTAGTGAACTTGAAGACATAACAATAAAACTAGCCAAACTGAACCATAAAAAAGATGGGTCAGTACTGGGAAACAGCATTAAGGGTCCTAATCTATGCAGTTGGAGCCCCAGAAAAAGGAGGAAGGAACAGAAAATTATACTTAAAGAAATGTCTGAACATTTTCCAAATTTAGTGAAAAGTCTAAACTCAGATATTTTTGAATCTCAGTAAATTCCAAATAAAAGACACATGGAGAAGACTAACCAGATACCTAGATTGTACATGATTATTATTTAGATATGGGTAAAGGAACTAACTAGCCTATTAAATATTTTTTGAAGTAAGGGCAAAAGGAAGTAAACTACAGTTAAGCAAATCAGAAAATTTTGACATCCATAATGCATATAACCATGTTTCTTAAGAACATGTCCTATTTTTTTTTTTTTTTTTTGGTACAGGGGATCGAACTCGAGTCCTTGTGCTTGCACAGCAGGTGATGAAACCACTGAGCTAAATCCCTGGCCCAACATGATTGCAACATAGACATGACAGGTTGCCTCTTTCCTACAAGACCAAAACAAAAAGAAGCAATCAAGCATTAACAAAAACCTAAGATTATTACTACATTATCAAATAAGTGACCTTTTTTTTGGGGGGGGGGTGAGACAGAGTCTCGCTATGTAGTTCAGACTGGCCTTGAACTCACTATGTAGCTCAGGCTGGCCTCGAACTCACAGAGATCCTCCTGCCTCAGCCTCCCAAGTGCTGGGATTATAGATGTGTGCCATCACACCTGGCCAAGTGACTCATTTTCTCTGGTAGTTTGGCAGAAAAGGGATCTGAGACTTGGAGTCCAGTAAATTAGAATTTGAATTCTTTCCTTCATGTATGACTTTGAAGAAATGATTTTTATCTTTCTGGTCTTCATTTCTTTATTTATAAATTTAGAATGATACTACCCAGGTTTATGGAGTTATTGATGGCTAAATGAGCTAATATATATGAAAATGCCTGGCACAGTGCTTGATGTATAATCACTTCTGTGTTCATGTGATTTTATTTTTCTCTTTCCAGTGCCCCTTCTCAAATAATATTTTCTGGCATCTCTTTTTGTTCATCCTTAACCAATGATATCTTACTGGAGGAGACCTTAGGTGTCATTTAATATGTGGTGTTCTTTTCACAGATGAAGAAATAGAAATTCAACAAGACCACATGTTTCCAAGGGAGACAATATTCTATTACCAAACTCTATTGTGTATTTTAAATAATGACATTAATTGCAATTTCTCTGTGCCTTCCCAGAAGCAAAACAGGAGTTAACATTTGCTGACAATTTGATTTTAGAATATGGTCATATTTTAACCAAATTTCTAGAATGATAGAAGTATTGTTACAGGTATTTTATGTGAGGATAAATGAGACAGTATGAAGGCAAGGAGCTTAGCTTTCAAGTTCCTGGTTGAACTAATTACAAACTAGATTATCTGAATACTGTATTCAGTGTAGAGGGATATGCATCTTAAAATAGACATTCTGTAAATATATGTAGCAAAGACTATAACAAGACATCACTTTAAATATGAAAAATAAATTGTGTGTAGCATAGTATGTAAAACATAATTATAATGTGTGCTTGTTTTTTACAAAAATTAATTTTAAACATGAGTAGAGACCAGAATATAGATCACAAAGAGAGCTTACACCCAGAAAGCCACATAGAACCCATGGTGTGGCATGCGGCTGTCTGGGCGGGTCCCCAGAGATCAGAAGGATGCTTTCCATGTTTCCATTTTTAAGTACTTGCAATTGTTTGATTTAAAATATATATTAAAAAATTAGCTGCAGAGACTATTTATAGTTACTGGAACTTTTCAGAGAGAATAACAAAAGCACTACAGAGCTACTGAAATTTTAAATAATTCTTTGTAAATGCCCTAGGTTAATTTAGATCCCTGAAAACACATTAGGAAATTAAGCTGTAATGTGAGCTAATTCAGATTTTAATTTGGCAAAAAGAATGATCCAACTACACAGTTAATGTAAATAGAAGCATAACACAGGGAAATTAATGAGGTTTCCTTCCGATGAATCTTCAAGGAGGTAGATAATTAGCTTCTTTTGTTATTATTGTAGGAGAATGTGGCATTGTCTCTGAGGTGTAAAATAACTGTGGCTTACTAAGTGATAATGTGCTTCATTTGTCTTTTAAAAAAATAATTATTTATGTTAAACTCTTGCAGGATGAAGCAGCAGCACAGCCGCTGAATCTCTCATCCAGACCCAAGACTGCAGAGCCTATAAAGTCCCCAACATCTCCCACCCAGAGCCTCTTCCCAGCCAGCAAAACTAGCCCTGTCAATCTGCCAAACAAAAGCAGCATCCCCAGCCCCATTGGAGGAAGCTTGGGAAGAGGATCCTCTTTAGGTAAATGGAAAAGTCAACACCAGGAAGAGACTTATGAATTAGGTAAAAGAAAGCAAACCTGTTCAGTGATGACTCATCCTTTTTCCAATGTGTTCCTTAGTAAAAGATAACACTCTTATCTTTCTACTTAAAAATAGCTCAAATTAGTATTTGGGTGATTAGGACTTTTGGAAAATGTCATAATATAGATCCTGGGATGGGTTTTTTCTATGGTGATGGGTTAGATTCAGCAAATCTCAGACTTAGGAATTTCTGTATTTAGTCAGTGCTTTGCCCCTACAATATCTCTCTAAGGGCCCCAGGACCTGGCCTTAAAGCTGCTTGTCAAAAGGGCAAAATTTCAGGGCTGGGGATATAGCTCAGTGATAGAGTTCCTGCCTAGCATGCACCAGTCCTGGAGTTCAATTCCTGGTGCTAAAACAAACAAACAAACAAAAATTTCTTTGAAATTTTACTCCAAGGATCTCTAGGGGTATTCATCTCTCTTTATAAAAAGGATGAGAGGAAAAACATAGATTTGAGAATGAGACAGGCTGGGACTGAAAACCTTCACCAACTAGCTGTGTGACCCTGCGAAAGTTATTTAATATTGTTGAATTCAGTTTCCTAATCTTTGAAAGGGGAATAATATTGTCTAGTTTATAAGTTGTTATGAGAATTTTTAAAAAATGCGTATAAAGTGCCTAGCACAGAGTTTAGCACCTAGAATGCATTCAATTTTAAAAGATTAGGGTTAATGAATATCAACACATTTACATATATACAAGAAATAAAACTATAAATATGAAAGCACTTATCAGTAGAAGAGTGTCAGAAAGTATTAATATTGTTACTATATTCTGTAGGCTTCTTAATTTCCAAATAAAAAAGAGATTCAAAGGGATTAGGGACTAGATCTAGCATTTCTTCACTATGTTACCTTCCTTGTATTTTGGGGTCCTGATTCCTGGAATTCTTGCTATAATAGAATGATGTGTAAGCCATTTATAGTTTAAAAACACTTTTGGCTATTTGGTCTCATTTGGTTTCTCATAATAATTTTGTGGGTTGGATATTTTATTATTATGCTCATTATACAGGGAAAGTACATTGTGGTTCTTACTGATAGAATGATTTCCCCACAGTCCTGAAGCTATTAATTAGCCCAAACAGGACTAGAATCAGGGTCCTTTTATATAATTCGATCCTCTTTATAAACTCACAGTTGGGATATTTGCAAAACTGAGCTGGGTCTAAGTGAATCTTTTTAATGAGATATAAATCTTCCTCATTGAAATTTGGGACAATAGGATCTACACAGCAGCCTATTCTTATTTTGTGTCAGGATGTCTCTCTCACTTAGAGACTCAGAGACTTTTACCCTAAGTCAGTGGTGTCCATGTAGAAGAGAGAAGTGAGTCATTTCCAGTATGTGAATATGAAGAATATCCCTGGGCTGTAGTTTTAGATGTTGTGAGATGAGAGGAAAAAAACCAACAGAAAGATAAATAATGCATCTTGAAATGGTCCTCCTATAATTCACTTCTTTATTTTGTTTGGAAAGCATATTTTTATGGCACTGCAGATCTTGAGAGACGGAGATGACTATGTCACTAGCCTTGCCTGTTTTTATGGAACTTCAGCAGAGCATATTTGTTAGGTCATGAGCCAGATGGTCTGAAGTAATAGCACCCGTAGTTAGACAGCACTCTTGTCCAGATAGTATTGGGTAGAAATGGTCTTTTTTATCAGAAAAGCTCTAAAAATATCACTTTTCTATATCTTAAAAAATAACTGACTTAAAAAATTATTTTGATAATCTTGGGAATTTTTTCTAAACTCAAATGCATGTACATATGCATTGCCTATACAAGACATGTGATGTGAGCTTTATTGTAGTCTGGTTTCCTTTGTCCCCATATCTATGTGAGGTGTCCACACTCACCACATAAATACATATGCATGTACACATGTACTATGAAATGTGCATACTAGGCCTCAAGCAAGTGGATCATGTTAAAATTTGCCACAGCAGCAGAAACCTATTGATCCTCAAACAATTGCCTTCTTTTTGTTTAAAATTGGAAAAATTATTGAAAGTGTTCACCTTATCCACAGTAAAATGCAAAATATGAAGAAAAATTTGTTTCATTTTGAATTTTTATCTCTGCATTGTGTGGAATATAATGAAAGCAAATATTTATTCTCACTTTATTTGAGTCTTTGTACTTATGTGAAAACTATGCCCACATATATTGCCTTGCTGTCATGAAGACAGGAAGCTGAGAGCAGTGGGTGTTCGAGCTGGAGATAGGGAATGGGTTGTCATTCTCTTGGTAAATAACTGAGGCAGCATGATGGGAAGAATGCTTCATTAACCAGCCAGCAATTGGGGAATGGAGAGTGTGGCGTATTCCTTCCTGCCCCCTTGCTCCTGCAGTGGACACATGAATACACACATACAGATGTCACTAAAGTACACATGTAGCCTCACAGATTTTTTTTTCCTGCTAGGCCAGAAACAGCTTTGCTGTATGAATAGACTAAACATAATGGGGAGCCTGGTCTCCCTTCTCTTTTCTTACTTGCTGCTTCCCCACAGAGGAAGCAATATACACAAATTGTGGGTATAATCAGAACAGGTATTAGATTGGAATCTAGGAACCTTCACCTGTTAGAAGGTAGGTAGACAAAATGTACATTGAGTGGAGCTTTGGCATATCCTCCAAAGGCAGAGAGAGAGAGAGAGAGAGAGAGAGAGAGAGAGAGAGAGAGAGAGAGAGAGGCACACATACACACAGCTTTCAGCTTGGTTGCCCTGGCTTTCTGTGCTCTGTGCGTAGTGTGGTACAGATTTCTTAATGACAAACACACCTCTGTTCAGAGAATGCAGTTCTACAGGGGAGTGGATAGTAGTGGTACTTTTAAAGAATTTAACCCTAATAACGCATCCTGTGTATACAGATATCTTGTCCAGTCTCAACTCCCCTGCCCTGTTTGGGGATCAGGACACAGTGATGAAAGCCATTCAGGAGGCTCGGAAAATGCGAGAACAGATCCAGCGGGAGCAACAGCAGCAACAGCCACATGGAATTGATGGAAAACTGTCCTCCATGAATAATATGGGACTGAACAACTGCAGGAATGAAAAGGTAACACTTGCTTCTGTCCTTCCCTGCTTCTGCTAGACGTATTGGCTCACTCTAATCTGACTCTTTCCAGGCTCTCAAGTATTAACCTGGAACCCAGATTTAGTTCTTTAGCATAAGGGCAGTCGTATTTTACTCAAATTTGTCACTTAAGCATTACTGATGATTAACAAGTACACCTTTCCCCACTTAGTGTGGCTTGCCTCCTAGGTGCCCAACCTACCTGTCTTTTGGTGCGTGTTTCTGTCACATTCTGAAATAATTAGAAATGTGCCATAATAAAGAGTATAGATGAGGTTAATAGAATAAGAATAGACTATCAGGGTATTAAAAAGGGAAGAAGCATATATGATTACAATGAAGGCTAATGTGGTACCACAACTCACCATTAACTTTAATATTGACTTTCCTATCAACTAGGGCAAAAAATAATTTTCAAAATGCATCTATTTATTGTTTGAGTCAACAAATCATTTTTCTGGTACCTTTTCTATGATAGACCCTGGTCTGGGTACTGGAGATATAAGAGTGAGTTAATCTGATAAAAATTCCTGCTCTTATACAGCTTATATTCTCATGGAGGAACATAACCGTGAAGACATAGGTCACTAAACACATAATATCAAGGGGTAAATAAATCCCATGAGAGAAAATCGAAGCAGGTTAGAGTAGTAGGGAGTGCTAGGGTGGTTACTGTAGATGGGATGGTAAGAACCCCCTGGGGAAGTGACATTGAGTAGAGGAGACCTGAATGAAAGCATTCTGACAGCTTCTTGCTACCAGGGTGTCAGGAGACGTGGCAGCGAGGACATATGAAGTAAATGCAATAGCCCAGGACAAAGCATTTTAGACCTGGTGGACCCTGGAAGGGATTTTTGTTTTATCCTGCATGTGATGAGAATCCCTAGACAGGTTCTGTTCATGGCATTGACGTGTAAGACAATCATTCTGCCTTCTGTAGAAATAGGCAGACCAGCTGAGAGGCTATTGTAGTAGGGTAAAATTTTTGATTATCTAACTCATCTGATAGAATGAAACATGCCTTTTTTAAGAGACAAAAATACTTACCCAGGCTAAATTGTGAGTTTTTTTCCACACGGATAGGACTATTTGGGGACAAGTGAATACCATGGTGGGTAATGTCTTTGGTAGAAGTTTTAGGGCAATTTTTAAAAGAATTCCATTCATGTTCATAGATTAAAATATTACTTATTATTAACAAAGTCAGAGCCAAAGCTTCCTCTTTGTTTCAGTCCTTGTTAATTCTAGCATGAAATGCTATGGCAGAATCTCATTAATCAGAAAAAAACTTGTAGTTTCTCTAATTCCTAAAAGGATTTTTAAATTTGCATATTAAAGAAATTAGAAGTATATGGTCCTGTGTGCTGTTACCCAGGGACTTGAATACATAGCCATACTAGGGTGTTCATTTTCCTGTGTTTCCTTTTCAAAAGGTATGGTGACATGATGGTATGGAATCATGGATGTATTAATTTCTTAGAATCAATAAACAACCACAAGCCAAGTTACTACATACAATAGAGGTTTATTCTCTCAATTCTCAAATAAAGGCCAATCTCAAATTAATTTATTGCCAGGGCTCTAGAGGAGAATCCTTCCTTACCTCTTCTTGGCTTCTGATGGTTGCGACAATCTTCACCCCTTTTTGGCTAGCACCTGCCTCACTCCAATTTTCAGGGTTGCCTTCTGTGTGTGTCTGTGTGTGTGTGTGTGTGTGTGTGTAAATCTCCAAATGGCTTTTTCCTTAAATGGATACGAGCTTTTGGATTGAGGGCCCACCCTAATCCACTGTAGCCTTATTTTAACTCCATTACAACCACTAAGACCTTATTTCTTTTTTTTAAATTAATTTATTGGCACAGTTTAGATATACAATACAATGACAATTATCATTGGAAATTTGCACCTTTACATAATCTCTCTTGGTTCTTATTTTTTCCTCATTCCCCTGCCCTCCCTTCAACCCCTCTATCCCTCCCTATTTACAAAGACTTTGTTTCCATTTTTTCATTTTCTCACATTATTCCATTCCCTTCTTTCCTTTCCCCTACCCCTCCCACCTCTCCTTCCCCTTTGTCGCTTTTCTTCCTATTTCACATTATCTATTATACCTTTTCGTCCTTATTTACACTTTCAGTTTCACACACTAGAGAAACTATTCGGTATTTACACATGTGTGTACTATTTATTTCACTTAAGAGTATCGCCTCAATGTGCATCTATTTAGCTATAATTTCTCATTTTTTATGGCTGAGTAGTAAGTACTCCATTTTATTAAAAAAATACATTTTCTTTATCCAGTCTCCAGTTGATGGGCAATTGGGCTCCTTCCAAGTTTTAGCTATTACAAATTGTGCTGCTATGAACATGGGTGCATAAATATCACTGTGGTATGATTCTTTTAATTCTTTGGGGAAGATACCCAGCAGGGGAATAGCTGGGTCAAATGGGACTTTCAGTCCTAGTTCTTTGAGGTATCTCCATACTGATTTCCACAGTGGTTGCACCAGTCTACATTCCCACCAGCAGTGGAGCAGTGTTCCACTTTCCCCACAGCCCTGACAGTATTTGTTATTGGTTGATTTCATGATAGCAGCCATTCTTTCTGGGGTGAGGTGGAATCTCAGCGTTGTTTTCATTTGCATCTCTCGAATGACCAGTGATGTTGAAAAAATGTTCAACATTTTTTAAATAAAATGTTTATTTTCTGTTTCTACTTCTTTGTCTGGGAAATGTGTGTTCATTTCAGATGCCCATTTTTGGATTGGTTCTTTAAGTTAGGGAGGTCTGACTTTTTTAAAGTTCTTTATAGATTCTAGATAGTGGACCTTTGTCTGAGGAACAGCAGGTGAAAATTTTTTTCCCACATTATGGGTTGTCTCTTCACACTTCTGGTGCTTTCTCTTGGTGTGCAGAAGCTTTTTAATAAGAAGAGATACCAATTGTTGATTCTTTTTGCTAGTTCATGGGAAACTGAGGCTTTATTCATAAAATATTTTCGTACATCAATGTCTTCAAGAGTTCTACCTAACCTTTGTTCCAGTCAGTTCAGTGTTTCTATTTTAATATTTAGATCTTTAATCCATTTCAATTTTAGTTTAGTGCATACTGAAAGATATAGGTCTAGTTTTAATCTTCGGCAAGTTGAAAACCATTTTTTCCAGCACCAGTTATTAAAGAGGCTTTCTTTCCTCCAATAAGGGTGTTTGGCTCCTTTGTTGAAGATGAGGTGGCTAAGTGTGTCTGGAGTTGTTTCTGCATCTTCTAATCTGTTCCACTGGTCCTCAGGTCTGTTTCTTTGCCAGTACCATGCTGTTTTTTTTTTTTTTTATCACAGTAGCTTTATAGTATAATTTCAAGTTGGGGATTGTGATATTCCCTGCCATGTCTCTGTTGCCTAGAATTGCTTTTGCTATTCTAGGTCTCTTCTTCTTCCAAATGAATTTTTGGATTTTTTTCTCCGGGCCCATGAAGTATGCTAGTGGGATTTCAATTGGGGTTGCATTGAATCTATGTAACAGTTTTGGCCATCTTCACTATGTTCATTCTTCCTACGCAGGAGCAGGGGATATCTTTCCATTTTCTGATATTGTCTACAATCTCTCTTTTCAGAGTGCTGTAGTTTTCAGAGAAGAGGTCTTTGATTTCTTTTGTTAGGTTAATTCCTAGGTATTTCAGTTTCTTGGATGCTATTCTGAAAGGAATTGTTTGCCCTATTTCTCTCTCAGTGAGTCTGTTGTTCATGTAGAGGAAAGCTATTGATTTTTGTGTGTTGACCTTGTATCCAGCTACTTTACTGAATTTGGTTATTAAGTCTAGAAGACTTTTGGTGGAGTTCTTGGGGTCTTCTATGTAGAGTATCATGTCATCTGCAAATAATGATAATTTCACTTCTTCATTTCCTATCTTATTCCTTTTATTTCTTTCTCTTGTCTAATTGCTATGGCTAATGTTTCCAAGACTATATTGAACAGGAGTGGTGATAGTGGACATTCTCGTCTTGTTCCTGGTTTTAGTGTAAAGGATTTCAGTTTTTGACCTTTTAGTATGATATTGGCTGTTGGTTTTTCAGAGATGGCTTTTATCAGCTTGAGGTAGAGACCGTCTATTCCAATTTTTTGTAGGTTTTTTTATCATAAATGCATATTGGATTTTGTCAAATGCTTTTTCTGCATCTATTGTGATGATTATATGGTTTTTGTCCTTAGCTCTATTGATATAGTGTATTACATTTATTGATTTACATATGTTGAACCATCCCTACATCCCTGGGATGAATCCCATTTGGTCAGGATGTATGATCTTCTTGATGATCGTCTGCATTCTATTTGCCAGTATCTTATTAAGGATTTTTGCATCTATGTTCATTAGTAGATTGGCCTATAGTTCTCTTTTTTGGTTGGGTCTTTCTCTGATTTGGGGATCAAGGAGATGCTTGCTTCCAGGAGTGAATTCGGGAGTATTGCTTCCTTTTCAATTTCATTGAAGAGTTAAAACAGTAGTGGCAGTAGTTCCTCTCTAAATGTCTTGTAGAATTCAGCAGTGAAGCCTTGAGGAACTGGGCTTTTCTTAGTTGGTAAATTTTTAATTATGTTTTCAATTTCATTGATTGATATTGGGTTGTTTAGAATTTTTAGGTCTTCTTCATTCAATTTTGGTAATTCATATGTATCTAGGAATCTGTCCATTTCTGTGTTTTTCATCTTATTGGCATATAGGTTCTCGAAGTAGGTATTGATGATCATCTGGATTTCAGCAGGGTCCATTGTAATTTCATCCTTTTCATTCCTAATTGCATGGATTTGGGCCTTTTCTTTCCTTTTTCTGATAAGGTTTCCTAAGGGTTTGTCAGTTTTGCTCATTCTTTCAAAGAACCAACTCTTTGCTTCATTGATTTTTTTGTATCTTTCTCTTAGTCTCCATTGCATTGATTTTTACTCTTATCTTTGTAATTTTCTCCCTTATATGAGCTTTGGGTTTGTCCTGCTCTTCTCTTTCTAGAAGCTTGAGGTTCAGCATCGGTTGTTTAATTGGGCTCAGTCTGTTTTCCTAATATGTGTATTCACTGCTATGAATTTCCCTCGTAAGACTGCTTTCATTGTGTCCCATAGATTCCAATATGTTGTGTTGTCATTGTCCTTTAATTGAAGGAATTGCCTGATTTCTTCTGTGACCCATTGGTTATTCAGAAGTATGTTGTTCAATTTCCATTGTTTATGAAATTCTTGTGGTTTCTTTTGCTATTGATCTCCAGTTTCATCACACTATGGTCTGATAACTTCAATTCCTTTACAATTACTTAAACATATTCTATGTGGTCTGTTTTGGAGAACAACCCATGTGCAGCTGAAAAGAATGAGTATTCTGATTTTGTGGAGTAGAATACTCTGTAAACATCTGTTAAGTTCATTTTTTTCAAGAGCTTGATTGAATTCTAGTATATTGTTGCTTTTTTTGTCTAGTTGAGCTATCTATTTATGACAGCGGGGTATCGAGGTCTCCCACTACTATTGTATTAGTGCTTATTTGATTTTTCATGTCCGTTAGTATTTGTTTTGTATAGTTGGGTGCAATAGTGTTTGGTGCATATATGTTTATGATTGTCATCTCTTCCTCTTGGATTTTTCCCTTTACAAGGATGTAGTGTCCTTCTTTGTCTCTCTTAATCAGTGTTGGCTTGAAATCCTCTTGATCTGCCAAGAGGATAGCTACTCCTGCTTTTTTTCGGGTTCCTGTCACATGGTGTATTGTTTTCCATGCTTTAACTTTCAGTCTATGAGTTTCTTTTTGAATTAAGTGTGTTTCTTGTATGCAGCATATTGTTGGATTTTGCTTCTTGACCCGTTCTGCCAGTCCATTTCTTTTGATTGGTGAATTGAGACCATTAACATTGATGGTTATAACTGATACATATTGATTTATCATTGTCATGAGTTTTTCTTTTTTTTTTATTCTCCCCCTTTGTGTTTAATTTCTTGTCATGCCCAATGGATTCATTCTGCTGGGCTTCCTGGGGTTGTGACCCTTGTCTTTTCCTAGGATATTGTCTAAAATTTTTTGGAGTGCTGGTTTGGTATTCATGAAGTTCCTCAGGTGCCCTTTGTCATGAAAGTATCTTATTTCTCCATCAATTTTTGAAAGATACTTTTGCAGGGCACATCAATCTGGGTTGGAGGCTGTTTTCCTTTAGGGCTTGAAATACATCACTCCAAGATCTTCTTGCCTTGAGGGTTTGCGTTGAGATGTCTGCTGTGATTCTGATGGGCTTTCCTTTGTATGTGATTTGTTTCTTTTCTCTAAATGCTTGTAGAATTTTGTTCTTCTGTTGAGTTTCTGGAATCTTAACTATTATATGTCTATGTGTAGATTGTTTTTTTGATCAAGCCTAGTTGGAGTCCTATATGCCTCACTTATCTGTATGTCAAGTTCTTTTCCCGGGCTTGGGAAGTTTTCTGCCATCAGTTCTGTGAACAGTTTCTTATGTCCTCAGCACTCTCTCCTGTTTCTTCATTGAGTCCGATTATGTTATGCTTCTTTGCATCATCTAGCAGCTACTGGATTGATTTCTCATGGTCCCTTACAATTTTAAAGCAAGTTTTCTTTTCCTGGTCACTAATTGCAATCTTATCTTCTATATCTGAAATTCTGTCCTCACATTGGCTCATTCTGCTGCATAAACTTTCAAAGGAGTTTTCTTTTTTTGTTTTTGGTAGTGGGGATCAAACTTGGGACCTTGCACTTGTGAGGCAGTCGCCAGAACCACTGAGCTAAATACCCGGCCCTCAGTGGAGTTTTTAATCTTCTGGAAGTCTGTTTGCATCTGTTTTATGGATTCCATTTGTTTCCTATGTTGGGATTCCATCATGTTTCTCAGCTCCTCTATTTTTTCATCTGTGTCCTCTCTAAATTTATTAATCATGTTTTGCACTATGGGCACAATCTCTGAGAGATTATTATCTGAGAAATTATCTATCTGATTTCATTATTATCTGAGAAATTATTTCTGATTTCATTTTTTCCAGATCCTCTTTCATTGCCAGTTCAGGGAGTCCAGGTGGTTAAGTATCAGATTGTTTCATCTCATTTCCCTTTGGGGTTGTTTTTGGTGATCTGGAATTGTGGCTTTGAGACTTGTTTCCATGTCTTCTCATTTCAAGGGGAGTGGGGGAGTGATGTATGCTAGTGGTGCCCATGCGACTCACCTCCTCGGTGCTGGGGGCAGCTCTACTCCTAGATGCTGGGGGTGGTGGTATGGTGGCCCAGAAGGTTCACCTCCTCTGCACTTGGGGCAGCTCTGTTTCCTGGTGCTGGGGGCGGTGGTCACTAAGACTTTATTTCAGTGTAAGGTCACCTTCACAAGTACCTAAGATTAAGACTTGAATATATCTTTTGGCGGGTGCATTTCAATCCATTACAGCAGAATACACATCAAATCAACTTCTAATCCTTGATTGTTCTGCTATATTCATGGGGCACACTGGGAGACAGCCTGGATGCAAGGGACTCAGGAGTTTGTGAGGATGGAGTTGTGATGGGACTCGCAAAGCATGTGTGATCAAATCCCTCCCACAGATTAGGAAATTTAGCACTGCAAGAGTGTTGACTTTCCAAAACTTAGTAAGGAATTTTATTTTACCCTCACTGCACTGAATTACTGATATTAATGTGTGTGTGTGTGTGTGTGTGTGTGTGCTTTTTTTTGGTCCTCTTAGAATTGATGTGTATCCACCCTTTTCTTGATAAATTTGAAGGCTTATTTGTTATTGGAGACTTTGAGGAGCCCCATGGCATATCACTTTTATGAGACAAAACCATATATGCCATATATATACATAATAATCTGGCAGTGTGTCTTTCGGTGCCTACTAAGCCATACACTTTTGTACACTTAAGGTTAATCTAGTTTCTTTTCAATAACTATGTGATCCATTTCCCCAGTACGTGTCCTGTCCCATGTGGGAAACTTGGCAGTGGGCTTGCAGGCATTGGGCTCCTCAAGAGCTGCTTCAATAAATGGATTTGGATAGGGAGTCATTTCTGTACCACAGAGAAGAAAACTTTTGGCCCTAAACATCTCTGCTGCTATGAGATTAGAGATAGTCATTTTTAAATATAAGGTAGTTTTCCAATCAGTGAAAATACCACGAAATAATACATTTAATTTTAATGTGAATAAATTTTAAGATCCCGGTTTGTGACATGGGTAAGTGAGTAAGTTTTGGCACAGGGTTACTGAGTGGAAAATTGGATTAAAAGAAAGAAAATGGTATATGTTCCAGGAACTACCTCTTTATAATTTTCAAAGGGTTAATCCTAAAGTTAATTTGAAAAGCATGCCAGTGATTTTTTTTTAATTCCATCTTTTAAATTATTTTTTATTAGTTTTCAAATGAAGGCTATATTTTACTGAAAATTTCAATAGTACAGAAAGATATATGGTGAAAAAGCTAATCATTCTTTTTGCTCCATTAGCTACCATTAATTATTCAGGAATTTTCTTTGAGTAGTAACAATTATTAGTGATTCAGAAATTTTCTTGGCATAGATAAGAAAGTATTAATGATTTTAAAAGTGTATGTGCTCACTTGGAACAGTAGTCACTGAGTTGTCACTTATGAGCAGTCTGATATTTGGCAAGTTGATTAACCTCTCTGTACCTCAAATTCTTCATCTAGAAAATGAGGGTAATAATTTGAGTTATATTAAAATAAGATATATGTGATTTCAACTAGCTCAGTTCCCGGCACAGCATAGGTGCTCCCTTAACTTATATTTCCCATACTGTTAAATGAACCCATGAGTAACTGAAATGTATAGAGCAAACACAGTCATCCCCACTTACCTGCAGGAGATATGTTTCAAGACCCCTAATAGATTATAGCACCAAACCTGTATATACTACAGTTTTTTTCTAAACAGACATACCTTTGATAAAATTTAATTTAGAAATTAGGTACAGTGAGACATCAGTAATAACTAATAATAAATTAGAACAGTTACAATGTATTTTAATAAATTTTATATGAATGTTCTCTCTCTCACTGTATTGCATTTCCCTTCATCTTCTTGTGGTTTGGGGGAAGATATCATGCCTATGTGATGGGATGAATTGAAGGATATAGGCATTAAGAGTTACTTGAACACAGCACCATATTTCGACACTTGATCTGATGTGGAGCTGGCTACTAATTGACTGATGGATAGATAGTGTATATAGCTGGGTACACTGAACGAAGGGATAATTCATTCACATTCTCAGTAGGATGATGTAAGATTTCATCATTCTACCTAGAATGGTATACAATTTAAAAATTTTAAATTATTTATTTCTGTAATTTTTATTTTTTGGTACTGGGGATTGAACTCGGGACCTTGTGCTTGTGAGGCAGGCAGTGGAACCACTGAGCTAAATTCCTGGCCCCTATTTCTATAATTTTAATGTAATATTTTCAGACTATAATTGACCACACATAACAAAAAACCTGGAAAGCAGCAGAGATATGGGGAGATAACTATGTACTTAAACACTTTTTTTGCAAAGGTTTCGTTATGCAGAAAGGGAGGAGGATGTTCTGTTGTTGGCCACTAAGTTCCTCATCATAGCTAGAACATGATGTAGCTCTTGGCATGTTTTCTGAGTGTGTTCCCAAGTTTGTTGTTGTTGTTGTTGTTGTTGTTAAACTTGAGGGCCTGCTTCACCTTCCATGGTGCATCAATTGTGTGAGACAAAGCTGCACATACCTTTTGAAACATATCCCACATAAACTTGCTATACTTGGTGAGGCTATTATAACAAATACTATAAACTGGGTAGTGAGACAGCAAAAAATATTTCCTGCAGTTTTGAAGGCTAAAAGTTCAAGATTAGGTTGACAGCATGGTCAGGTTCCTGTGCGGATTTTTTGGCTTGTAGATGGCCACCATCTTGCTTATTCTCACATGGAGGAGGATGAGACTTCTGGTCACCTCCCCTTCTTAGAAGGGCACTAAGATAGGTTACCCTCATGATCTCATCTAATTCTAATTACTTCTGAATGCCCACCTCGAATTACCATCACATTGGAGATTAAGGCTTCAAATGGATTTTGAGAGGACATAAAAGTTCAGTCCATAGCACCATGTAATTTTGAATTTGTATCATTAATTGAAGTTCAAATGTGGACACTATTAACTTCAAATTCTACAGATTAATTTTACATTATTTCTAATTAAATTTTTAAAATTTGGGAGGAAGAAGTCTGAGATTAGAAATGTAAAACTATTTTGATTTATAATACATGGGAGAAAGATGACAGGTAAGATTAACAATGGAAAAAATAAACTAAATCTATAATTTTACTTAAAACATATGCTGAATATAACTGAGCCCTTATGGTAACTTGCAAAGTGGTTTCTACAGAACTAGGAAACCTTCCTAGTTGAAGCGAATCATTGTCTCAGTAGATAACTTTACTGGAGTTGAATTTGGGACACCGGAAAAGTCCATTATATTTATGTATAGTATATTCAAGAGCTGTTCTTAACACATTCTCTGTCTGGAATAATGACATTGTTTTGAGCAAACATTTTGTGATTCTGTAGGCTTTGTTTAGTGCCTGGAGTGGATATCTATCCTCACTTGTTAGGGTAGTTGCAATTATGATAATAAATCAAGGATAGTACTGTAAGACTTCTGTGAGGATAGGTTTGGCTTTCTTCTGATGAAAATATCCAGCTTAATTTCATGAGGTCCATGGCAGTACTCATTCTTCTGAGGCAAAAGGGTAGTAGGGTTGGGGATTTAGCTCAGTGGCAACACACCTGCCTCACAACCACAAGGTCCTGAGTTTGATCTCCAGTACCGGAAAAAAAAAAAGGTAGTTATATAATGTGCGGTAAGCTTGGAAAGTGGATTATGACAAATTGCCTTTAACTGTCTTCAAAATTATCCACCTTAGAATTATTATTTCAGTTTTCTTAAATATAAAGACCGATAAATTAAACTTAACAATTGTTCTTTGTAGCCAATAATACAGTTTTAGTGTTTCACAGGTTTTTTTTCACAAAACTTTATAATTTATTAAGCATCCTTCTCTCGTATTTGGACATTCTTTTACAAAGGAGTGTGACATACATTTGGATTACCTGGTAAGCAGACCAGAGATGGAGTTTAGTGGCAGTTTCATTTGGAAATGTTTCTGGGATTGTGGAAGGGAATGTGCAAAAGCAGTACTGTGCTGTGATGTAGCTAAGTCCTCAGGGATCCCCATAGGAAGCTTTGTGGTGGCCATGGCCATTCAGGATCATCCCAAGTTGAGATAAGAGGGGGAGTTTCTGTACTTGTGTCAACTTGGATAAGGGCTACCCTGGGGAGAGGAAATGACCTTGGGTGAGGTGACTCTCTTCAGGTGAGGCCATGCCAAATAGAGCCCGCAATTGAGGGCTAGCCCCCAACAGCATTCCCACCATCCAAGGGAATAAATATTCCAGCCCTGAAGTGGGATCTGGGCAGAACCATCAAGTGTCCACTGTTGCATGTTATGTTTAGAACATTAGATATGTATGAGTCAGATGTTGCATGTATCATCAGTGTGGGCTAACATTTACCACATGGGCATAGGGAAGCTTGTGTCTTTATACCATATACAGGCTCACTTATATGTCCAAATGAATACATATTTACTCATGGTGTTTCACTTTATTGGGCAAGTCTCTATTTTGGCGCTTTAAAATGAAACATTGTTGACTTGATTGGCCAGAACGGCACCAATGGAGTTGTTCTGGTTGGCTGTGCTATGAGGTACTTAAGGTCTGTTAAATATATAGATTGTTGGGACAATAGACTGTAACGGCACCTTAGGAGCTGCTATGGTCCATCATTTCAACATAGCCTTTATGCATGGATTGTGAGTGTCCTACCAGCAGAAATATCAGTTACCTCCCTGGGTTTTAGCTTTTCACCCCAAGAAGATGGGGCTTCTCTATGTCTGCTAAGTGCCAGTGCAATTAGAGCACATTATAGGCTAATTACTTACCAAATTTTGTTGTTTTGACATCTCTGAGGTACAGAATATTTTATTCAAGACAATAAGTGGCAGAATTTTAATCAAGGTGCTTCTAAATGTCCTCGAAGCTAAGCTAAGGACATCTGACTACAAGAGAGGAGAGGCAAGGTGGGCCTTCTTAATGAAATGATCTATGTTAAAGTGTGTTCTTTAACTTTTCTGACCTTAATGTTTGCATGCTGACTTGGTGATTAATGCACTTTTTTGTATAGGTATTACATAAGCCGATCGATTACCTACAGCTGGTCGTAAACTGGCAGATTACACATCCATGTGCATATGACCTGAACTGCTATTCCCCTCATCTAGGAATTGTTTGAGAAAAATACTTGACCTCATCAGATGTCAAAATGAACTATGAACAACACAATTATCACACTTTACCTGCCTTTGAAGTACAGCAAAATCTTGATTTGTGAGCATAACTTGTTTCAGAAACATGCTTGTAATCCAAAACACTTGTATATCAAAGTGAATTTTCCTATAAGAAATAATGGAAACTCAGATGATTTATTCTACAACCCAAAAATATTCATATAAAAATGATTACAATTCTGTAATATAATACAAAATAATAAAGAAAATATAAAGAAAAATAAAGTAATAAAATACTTACCTTTGAAAACATTCACGGCTGGTGTGAGAGAGAGAGAGAAAGAGGAAGGTTATTGTGTAGGATGACTTTCACTATCATTATCACTAATGGAGTCACTGCTACCTATTGGCTCAATGGAATCTTTTTCTTTTCATGTAACTTTAACAAGGAACCTATCCAGTGACACTCACTTTTGCCTCCTTTTGAGGATTTCATTGCTTTGTCGTTAAACAGATTCATTGTTTGCACTTCTACAGCCTTTTTTGGGTGGTGCTTTTATACAAAATGTTTCACTGTTTCCAACATTTTACACGTCTCTCTAATCTCATTTGAAGTGAGGGATTCCCTCACCTTTTTCTCCTCCTCCTCTGCAGATGAGATCTCCTCCTTAACCTCTTGCTGTTGGGAGACCATCACCCACAATCCTACAGTGAGAAAGAATCACTGGCTCAGTTGTAATCATGTGAGATTTGGTGTCACCTACTACTCGTATTGCAAAATATCACTCATTTATTAGGTTAACATTTATTAGAAATGTTTGCTCACCTTTCAGAACATTTACACAAGTTACTTGCCATCAAAAATTTTACTGTATATGGATGGAATTAAAATTGTTAAGTGGAAGAGTTGGATATTTGATGTGGTGCAATTACTTCTATTTACAGATGATAAACCTGCAATTTAAGGAAAGAAAAAATTTACTTACAGTCATAGTGAATTTTTGGCAGGGAAGGAATTAAATCTCCACAATGCTAATTCTCAGTTAATTTTATTTCCACCCTTGGAACTGTATTAGCTAGCTTTCTCATCACTGACACATAATACTGAACACCTACAACTTAAAGGAGGAGAGGTTTAATGTGGCTCATTGTTTCAATGGATTCAGTCCATAGTCAGCTTGCTGCAAGACAGAAGTTTCATGGTGGGAGGGTATGCCAAAGCAAAGATGCTTACTTTATGGTGGCTGGGAAGCAGAACAAGGGAACAGTGACAAAGAGGAAGGGGACAAGGGATCAGATAGAATGCAAGGTCACCCCTCTGTGACACAACCAAAAGTGTGCTTTACTGATCCCCTGGGTGGATTACAAAGCCAACCAGGTTAACACTCTACCTTAACCATCACAAGAACAGTGTCAGATTTATTTATTAATTTCTAAAACATCTTTAAATTTATTACCTACAAAAGCACTTTTTATATTGGCAATCTTAAACTTTGATGGAATGAGGCAAAATAAACAAAAACTGTGAAGCAGAAAGCTCCCTGCTTTCTCTACACTTGTCTGAATAGGACATTCTCTGCCATGATGTCCACAGGTTCTGACTCTGGAAAGACAACAGTCAAGAAACAGAAAATGATACTTGTATAGACAAGAAACAGAAAGTAGTTAGGTGAAGAACATCAGTAGAATTAGAGGCCACATAGTAGATAGAAGTGAGCATGGATGTTTGGCTTTAATTCCAGGCCCCAGTTTTGTTATACTATTTTCTGGCTGTGTTACCTGAGTAAATTACTTAACCTTTCTGAGTTTCAGTAATCATACTTATAAAATGGTGGTAATTATCCTTTCCTTGAAGGGTTGTTTTGGGGAAACACAGATGTAGTGTACCTACCTTGCACAGAAGATGCTGAACTAATTTTAGTTTCTCATGTCAAGATCTCAGTGAGATCACCTTCTCACTTCAATATATTTAAACTTTTCAAATCTGCTATGAATTTTGTTAATTTTTCTCTGTGTGACATGCTCCAGTATTGTGAATAGGTTGACCTATTGCTCCTTGGGGCCACGGTATTTTAAGATAGAGTGAAGGCTAGTGAGATACTAACAGGTTGTTTCTTAGAAAATCTTACATGTATATTTTTATTTTTTGTTTCTCAGAGTAACTTGTGTATACTGGCTATCTACTAATATCTGATGATAGTCAACATGATAATAATACTCAAATATGATTATGTTATTGTGCTAGGGAGCTTTTGCCCCTACCCTTGAATGTATTCTTTAATATATTTCCACAGAAGTGAAAATCAGTCTATGATTTTTGAAAATACTTAACTTGATGCTTGATAACTACATGCATTTTTCATTCAAAAATGGTATTTTGCCAATCACATTAAATGGGAAAATAATAATCCAATCACCGAGGCACATTGTCAACTTGTTCCTATTTACTCAAGAAGCTGTTATTCAGTTTTTACAAGTATAGATCCTTGCTCCTCACACATACTTTGCAAAATCTGAGAATGGTACATCATTATACTGCCCCCTCTTACAGGAAAAGAAAAATATTCTGGATATTGTCTGCTTCACGTTGTCAGTTGCCAGAGCTCCTTGTTATTTATACAATTGATTCAGATATACATTGTTGCATGACAGGATGAATTTAGATAGAAGATCAATAAAGCTGTATAACAATAAGTGAAAGAGAATTGTGAGCAAATTATTTAGCAAAGTGTGTTTGCAATGAATGAGCACTCATACAGCTTGCAGGTTAGTGAAGTTTTGTTGTTTCCAAGGTATGCAAAATACTAATTAATCATGGTTATCATTTTGTGAGCAGTTGACAAACATGTTCAGTTGCAGTGCTTTTCTATGTCAGACTATTCCCAAGATAACAACTTGAACTCTGAGGAGTGTGGAACATGGTAGAGGCTTTATAGTAGGGAACAAATTCTAATTGTAATCATTCTCATTTGCAAAGCCAAGAAATAGTTTAAGAAAACAAGAACTTTGGGTAGTACTTTTTATAGCACAACAAATCTTATTTTTATAGTATTTCTTTGCTTCAAAATATTATTACATATATTACTCTTGAACCTTCCCAAATTCAGAAATGTAAGTATTGCTATTCCTTTTTCACAGATGAGGAGACTAAGGTCAGCTCTGGATCACTTTAATCCAGCATTCCCTCTTCCTATCGTCTCATTTGTTCCCTGCATCTCTGTGAGATTGATAGGGCAATTTTACTTAAAACCTAAGCCAAGACACACATCTGAGTTTCAAACGTCAATTTTAATGAAGTGAACGTTGCAATCATGACCTAAATTCTACCTAGACATATGTGCTTCCTGCATGTTTCTTTGAAATGAATGGCTATATTTATACTAGTGTTTTTTCTAAAAGAACATACACAGATCAAAAATGCTATAAAATTAGAAAAAACGTGTTCTAATATTGGATTTTGCATTTGAACCAATAACATGTAGGCAAATATACAGTGCTATGTGTAGTCTCCTGGTTGAATATAATCATTAAATTCTTTTTATTTCTGTTGTCAGGGGTACTTGATTGGTTGCCTAGCTACTAGTTTAAGGCCTAATTCATAAAAAAACAACAAACTTCTTTGGCTGTTTCTTTTTTGCTCTTTAAATGGAAAGAATTGTGAGAATTTATATAGATTTAAAAGGTTCAGGATACTTTTTAGGGATAGAGGTGGAAGGTAGAAGCAAGCGTAAAGCTTTTAGTTTGTTTGCAAATGTTTTAAGTCAAAATGCCATATGCACTTAATGAATCTCCAAGTGTAAAGGTTAAAATTCAATACATGTAGTAATAATTTTTTATGTGTTTTCCTGGTAGGGTTGTTGGTTTTGATATGTATGGAACATACTAATTATAAAGATTTTGTATAACTTACCTTTCACTATGGCAAATATTTTCTAATGCTTCTAGATCTAATATCTTCATCCTTCTAGGCCAAGTGTTCTCACTTTTTTGGTCTTAGGCCCCTTTTACATTCTTAAAAATTATTTGAAGACCACAGAGAGTTTTAACTTATGCAATATATATCTATCAATATTTATCAGATTAGATATCAAAACTGAAATATTAAAATATTTATTTTAAAATAAAAACAAATTCATTGAATATTAATATAAATAACATCTTTGAAAATTATCTGTAATTTTCAAAGTAAAAATATCATACATACATGTGAGGCATTTAATAAATGTTTCCTCTTTTCCTTCCTCTTTCCCTCTCTCCCTCCTTTCCTTCTTTCTCTCTTTCTCCCTTTTGGCTTCTCCATCCACTTGATTAAGGTTATGTCTTTATCTGAGGAATGGTAACAGTTTCTATGCACAAAGTTTGTTGTGATTATTCAATTGAATAATCCATGTAAGTGGCCTTGTCTAGGATTTAACACATAATTGATTAAAAGGGCAGACTGAGACAGATCTTTGCCATGGATAGTGTACATTTTACCATTTTAGATAATTGTGAACCAGTGAAATACAGTCAAAATGACCTGAACTTCAGGTTTTACTGTCAATCACTACCTCTGTGGTCTCTCTGAGTTTGAGGGTCCTCATCTGTAATAAATAGTGCTTAGTTGCTTAGTTCCTTTGGTTGTTGAAGGATTAACCTATTAGTGAAACCATAGCCCATTCCCTTCTCCATTTATGGGAATTCTGAGATCATTTCTGTAGGTGGAACTCCATTTAAACTTTTTAAAAATTCACTTTAAATTCTTGCATTCCTACCCTCTGAGTTTACAGCTGGTGCTACTGTTGTAGAAGCAGGACTTTTCCAGTAGAAAGACAACCAAAGTGCAGATCAAGGACACAGCACATATTTAGTGGAAAGTGACTTAACACTGTATTACCCCACATACAGAAATGATTGAAGTAGTCCTGAGAATTCTCAACTTCCAAATTAGGTCTATTCTATTCCATTTCGGTACACTTTAGAATCCACTTGGTGTTGTAAACAATTTTTAAATATCTTGAGTTGTAGAAGAAAGTCTAAACACATGTGAGGAATTTTTCAGTAACTTTTTCAAATGAATGTTAAAGAAAAATATATAGTTATGATTATCATTAAAACAAAATGTTAGGTTTGAAGCCATTTGATTATGAGTTTCTAAAGATAAGACTGAGACCTTTTAGTGACAAATCATAATCTAAAACCTAATAAAAGTTGAAATTGGAAGTTGGGTTCAGTTTAAAATACAACCTTAAGAAACCTGAGTAGATTCTAAACTATTTTCCTCATGTTTTCACCAAGCTCCTTGAGACAAAAGAGATGACCTCCTAAGTCTTACAAATATTCTAAATTATTATGTTTGTATTTCTCAGAGAAACATAAGCTACCACTTGAAAATACACTGTGTTGTTTTACTGTCTGTATGTCTTTGGGCACTGGATCCCCCTAGATGCTAGGAGGAGGTGCTCTCCTTCAAAGCTAGGTTAATTTGTTTGGATTTGAGTGTCCCATTTTGTGGATGTTTGCTGCTGTATGTCTTGAATATTTTCTTCAGGGAGCTTTGCTCTGGGAATTAGGGACCTGATATCTTCTCCATCTATAGACTTTAGGATTATCCTAAAAAGTGTTCTATGTGTTTGTCTCACAAAATCATAAGTTGACTGCGTTTACCTAGTCTAGTGACAATAGGTCTTTTCCCTTCAAAGCTATAAGTTAGAAACTTTCATTTTTATAAAAATAAAAGCTCAGGGCCGGGGATTTAGCTCAGTGGTTTCACTGCCTGCTGCGCAAGTGCAAGGACCTGAGTTCGATCCCCGGTACCAAAAACAAAAACAAAAGTAAAAGCTCATATATTGGGTGATTTCCTCAATGGATATGCCATTAGCCACCACTCCTTTAGCCTATCACACTATAAGATTAGTTGAAAAGAGCTAAATAACCCTTTACAGATCATTTAGTGCAGCCCTTCATTTTAAGGATGAGGAAACTGAAGCAGAGGGAAGTTAAGAAATTGTTCACATCCGACTACAAGGTGGTGAGAGTGAGGCCAGATCCCATCTCCCTGCACTCAGTCCTATGTAAACAGGACTTCACATTCCAGGCTGATGTTATGTGGTCCTAAGATAATCTTGGTAGTAATCCTGAACCATCATGTGGCCACAAAATGTTGAATTCATTCTTAGTATTGGTTATATATTATAATTCTTACAATAGTGATGCTACACATGGCACGTAATATATATGGGAACTTGATGTATTAGAGAATACAGTTAAATGGAACATTCATTTTTGTAGGAATGGCTAATACATTGTAGGTACTCAATATAATATTAACTCATTTAAATTGATGTCAGTAAAAGAATCTTCTGTATTTATAGTGAAATTTGAGTCCCTGATTCAAAAATGTTAAAGATTTCCTTAAACCTTTCTAGCAATGTATGAAGTGGGTAATATCTCTATTTTCCTAGGAGACTTTAGTTGTCAGTTGCGGTTCTAAGAACATGTAAATGTCAGGATTTTTAATTGTTTGTGAAGGATTTTTTCACATTTGTCAAGTACACTTAATCCTAACAGATCTTACAAGCAGAATGTTCAACATTTCCCTTTTACAGATGGCAATGAGGTTCCCAGGGCTCAGGTCATTTGTTGACATGCAAATAAAATAGTGTTAAAGTTAAGGCCCTTTAAAGTCACTGTTTTCAAATCCCACGTTCTTTCTGCAATAGCAAAGATACTTCACTTCTTCCCAAATGCCATTCCCTGCCTGCGTGTCCTGGTAAGCCCTGGATGTGGCTTTGCATGAGTGACTGTGTGCATTTGAGTGTGCTTTATATGTGTGCATGTCCTGGAGTGTTCATGTGTGTTTTTCTCAGTATGGGTGTAAATCTGTGTGAGTCTGCCTGTGTGTGTTTGCTGGTGTGTGTCTAACTATGTGCCTCTTTGTGTCTGGTTAGGGACAATGGTGTCTGTGCGTCTGAGTTTGTGAATCTATACATACACCACTGTGTCTGTGTCTCTTCCTAAATCTGTGTGTCTTGGTGTTCATGTGAGACTGTCTGGCGATGTAAGGCTGCTGGACAGTGTGTCTGTCTGTTTGTGTTTGTTTCTTGATGGTGGTAGTTATTGCTGTATATGATTATTTTCATTTTCAGCTGGAGAAAACATGGAGAGAATATTTGAAAATTCTATATGGGGATGTACTTTGTACAGTTCTTTCCATCGCTGCTTTCTTCTCAGCATTGTCTTGAATCTGTTTGTTAAAAAAGGTGCCATCAGAAGCGCTGTAGCAGAGGTTCACTTTTCGCTGAGATCCAGTTTGCAATCTTAACATTTGCAACTGAGATCAGAATTTTCCAAAGTACTGTCTTCCCATTATGGATGAAAATTCTTGCTTTTATTTTTGGTACATCCCTGATTTGTCCTTTATATCTTTTTATAAATGATGTCAGCAGCATTGGTTCTGAAAAAAAACACAGAGTGTTTAAAATATATTGCCCAGTGGCCTTCTCACATTTTCTATATGCATCTGCAACAGTTCTCCGCAGAGATAACAACTCTAAGTTGTTCTTTTTTCTTACTGAGGATCAAATAATCTATGAAAAGAAAGACTATACATTTGAGTTTCTCTTGCATGTGTTGGTGATAAAATATCAACATTAAAATTAATCTCAAGTTTTCCATCTGTAAAATGAGATAAAATGAGGAAAAGTTTAAAGAAACACTTTAATGAGCTCTTACATTTAAGAAAAATCCTATTGGTTTATCAAGACCTTTAGATTCTTCTAAGAATTTAAATCCTCTGATCACAGTAACATTCCTATATGGGAGATTGGTAGCAAATTTAATTTTTGTTATTCTAGGCCACTGATTAGATTGCCATAAAATGATTTCTTCAGATCTAGACAAACACCAGATATGGAAGAAGAAACAAAATCCTTTTCGTCATTTCTAGCTCCAAATCTTACCTTCGCAGTCTAATTAATGATCTTTTCACTTAAACAAAACATATATTACTAGCTGTGTTCCCTGGGGCCTGTTGCTTACTTTTGAGGCCTTTGTTTACTTTTTCAGACGGCAAAAATGGTGAACATACCATACAAGCTGTGGGAAAGATTAAATAAAATAATGAATATGAAGTAAGGTAGATGCAAATAAATGTTCTTCTGGTTTCCTTATTGCTATTTGCAACAGTAGAATGTGAAATTAGGTGGGAAGTGTCTATCATCCTATGTACAGGGCTTGCTTTACTTCCCTTACAGAGTAACCACTGAGAAAGAGAACAGTGATGGCAGGTAAGGCAAGGATAGGCTGATTAGGGAGGCATCTTTGATCTCTAGTTTTCAAGGCTGATTATTTTTCATCCAGGTCTTATTTTGGGGAGGGAGGGGTAAGTGATTCTCTTTCAATGAGAAACTTCAAGGTTATAGGATTATAAATGGAAATTAAAAATTGAAATAATAATTTATAGGCATTTATGATTAATAAATACTTTCACAGAAAAGTCTCATTTGATTTTCTCAAAAATCTTGTGAGGTAGGGGTTATTATTATCTGCTGTTATCCCTCACTACATATTAAAAACAAAAACACTGAGAATACATGCAAACAAGTCTAGTTTCAAATACTAGCTCTTCTCTGTACACTGTAGGTTACTGTGACCAATAACTTGAAAGAAGAGTTCATGTCTTACCCTTTCATCTTCCCCTAACACTGAGCTGAAAATGCTCTGGCACTATTCATTGACTACATACTTCTGACAATAGACCAGATTTTGAAAGTAGTAGCTACCCTTGTGGGAATAAAATATTTTCATCTGGGTCTCTCTGAACTTTTGAATATGCCTGGCCTTCCTCTGGCAGAGGAAAGTCATATTGTAGGAAAATTACTTCTTACTGGACCTTAGGAGAATCCCAAGTTGCTTTCCCTCACTGCCACATTCTCCCCTGCCTTCTATTCTGAAGTTCTACGTCTGTTGCTCACAGTCTGTATTTCTCTGTCTCCATCTCCTTATATGGCTGAGGATTTCTTTCTCTCTTTTACTTCCTTTGTACCATCTCTCCTCCCTCCTTCTGATTCTTTTTTCGCTTTTTCCCTCCTTCCTTTACTTCTCTCTGAAAGCTTATATCCTACTGCAGGTAGGGTTCAATCTCTGACCACTGATGATTTTTCTCCAAATTCTAGTAGTTGCACGAAGCAGCTGCTATTTCTAGATTCTCTCTGACAGGGTACTAGGATGCAATACCACTTCTCCTTACTCTGCTCCCATGTTACTGATATCACCTCAGTCACAGGAGCTCCTGGGTGTGCACCTCCAGCAAGACTGCCCTCAACTGCCTAGGAATTACCATACGTGAAGGAGGTAGCACAGCTTCAGGGGATTGAGAGACAACGGATACAAATTTATTCAGAATCTAGTGTTGATTTTATTTATTAAATGGCTATGCAGTAAAGTCTTAGACTTAAGTAAATTCAGAAAGTTAAATTTATGAAATAAATACTGACTTTGAAAGCTTTGGAAGCCAGCTTGGATGCTGATCTTCCTGATTTCATGACCTGTACCTAAGACTGAGCCAAGTCTCATAAATTAAGTCATACAAAATATTAAAAGAAATTCAGCCTGGATTTTAAAGCTAGAATTCTGTTTTCTAGGTTACTATCTATGGGATTTTGAGGAAGTCTTATCTTACTGAACTTCAATATGTTCTGTAGAATCAGTAGATTATGTCTTACAAATGAGACAGTGAGCTGAAAGGGTTTTACAGTTTCTGTGATGCCGACAGTCATCATGGTGGGCACGGGCTGTGTTTGTTGTGTGAGGAGCAGGGGCACTGGGTTGATGATTTCTGCTTAGGAGGGACACTTTATGCTGTGTGCCTCCTGCCTCCTGTATCATTAGCATGAGGTGGACTCAAAGCTGCCTTAGGCTGATGGCATAAATAAGTAGTATGACCTCACTGTTTTTTCATAAATAAAACAATTTTTTGTCAATCATCTTTATGGGTGGTGGTGGAAAGGACAGGTTGTAGAAAGCAAGTGAAATCTGTTTCAAGTAAGCCAAATTTATTGTATCGAAGATTTCTGGAGTTTATGGGAAATATTAATTTTTTTCTCAGAGAATTAGATGAGGACTGAGAATTAGTGAAATGTAGGTGGATTTACTGATCAATGCAAAACAATGAGGTCAAAACCCTGTAATTTAATGAATGTCATGTGGCTTTGTACAAACTGGTTTCCCAGGGTCATTTCCCCAAACTTTTATAATATTAAAGAGTAACTTAATGAGAAAAAATTTATCTAAAGGCAATATTTGAGGGAATATTAAATATTAATTTGTCTTCCTGTAGAAATATATTAAAGGGTGAAGTTTGCAGTTAAATCAGTTTGCCTTTTTAAATTATTATTTTTATTGGTAACTGTTTGTAGTACATTATGATTAAATTTATCATGAGGAGTTAGTACATGTACATGACATTTCTCAATTCCTTTTTTTAACCCATTCCTCTCCCCAGAGAAAGGAGAGGTGGGGAGTTTAAAAGGGGGGTAGATTGTGAAGTGCTGTGTTCATGCATCAAGTCCCTGTAAGGAATATGATCATGTTTACTACAAGAGATAAATCAGTTTATCTTGAAGGCAAGGTATGTGACTGTTTAGAACAATGGACAATGAATTTTAAAATAACTAAAAATACAAATGTGAGTGCTGCAGACATATTAACTGGTTTTCAAGTGAAGACTGATATTTCAAACCAAACAGTTCCTAAACAGATTGTTTGTATTAAAACTTGTTCATTTATTTGGTCTGAGCATTCTAATAATCTAGCCTCTCATATCACATTACCAATAACAGAATCTATAGCTCCTTAAATTCTTATTTAAATGACAGGTTTTAACATGCTAGTCTTGTTATAGGCAAGAAGGCTGGCCAGCCTTAGGAACAGGGTTGTGTGTTTGCTTATTTATGGCTACCTTTATGGTCATCACTTTTACTATGGAAAGCTAAAATTTTGATAATAATATAAATTTGAATATGAACTTTATGTAATCACTGGAAAGCAGACTTAATCTTTTTTTGAGGTTTTGCTTCTCTATGTGTCAAATTTTGCAATAGAGTTAAATAAAAGTTATATTTTTAAAACTTTTGTAGTTTGTATAATTATTATCCTTGCACTATTAAGTCATTAATTGATCTAAAAGTACCATTAAAATCCTGCAAAGAGTTAAAAACTCTGCTTATTTTAACGTTTTCATAAGTTGTATATTCTACAAATACTGTAACTGTTTTTTTTTTCTCTTGAGTCAGTACAAAGTCATTTTAGGCAATTCTTATTAGACGGTCTTTGGGACTGAGTGAACAATCTCTCTGCCTTAAATCCTCTCTGCCTAATTTTCCAGGTCTCTCCTGACCTAGTCAGGGGCTGGAGAAGGACCAGGAGAACTACTATCTAAACTTTAGTAATAAACATGTGCTTGTTTGTTGATGGACATTACTAGATTCCTTGAGGCATTGCTCTTTTCATTTAGAAATTTTAACCTGTGATCTGAGCACCTTTGCTAATTCTACAGGAAAGATTATTTAATTACGTTGAATCAGACCAGGAATTCAGTTCCCACATTTTAAAATATCTTACTATTTAGTCTCCAAACTTGAGTTATTAGATTGAGTTCTAATTTATGAACTATTCCATAAATTCAGTTCCAATTCTATTATAGTTTTGATACTTAAACTGTTGAAAAATCAACCTGAAGATTGATTTCTAAGTTATTGAGAAATAAAGTTGGTGGATTCTCTACCCTCATTGTCATGACCTATAATGTACTGCATTTCAGTGTCTAACTTCTGAATATGGAGATAGCAACCTCCTCCCTCCGAATAGTAACAAATAAAAAACTCTGCCCAAAATATACTTTATACTGAAAATATTTTAGGATTCTGTGAGGTAGAGTCAGTTGTGAGGACAGGTGACATGTATTTGTATTTGTTTGTATTTATTTTTACCATTTGTAGACACAGTGGAGGGAATGATAATCACTTGTACCCGTCCCTTCCATTCACTGGCTTTCTGATGACAAACAGCCTACATGCAGAGAGCCCATACCTCATTTACATCACATGCATAATGTACTCTATCTGGAAGAGTAGCTTCTCGGGCTTGGCAGTCGCCTAACACACACAGTGATTGTGATCAGCACATTTTTTGAGACTGCAATAATCAGAGAATTGTAGTGGTGAAGTGGGAACAGGAGGAAATAACATGGCATAATGATGTATCCATCATTGTTCTGTTGTCATTCCTCCTAACCAGTGTGGTTTCCCTCAGAGCCTAACAAAGGGTCATGAATTTAGTAAACTAAAACACGGACCTAGGTGCAAGAATAACATATCTATTTCTAAGCTTTGTATTCATTGTAAAAGGGGAAAATATTGACTACATGAGGGAACAAACTGTCCTGAAAGCTTTGTTGATCTCTGCACATGCTTATGTAATAATTTTCAAACAAGATGTGCAGCCTTTTACAAACATGCCCAGCCTCTTTTAATCTCATTTAATCTCTTTAAGCATTTGAAAATCACAAAGAAAAAAGAAACAAAAGAAAAGTCAGGTATAAAAAATAATCTAAATCTTCAAAAATATGCAAATACAAGGTCCTAGTAAAATATTTCCTGCTACTCTAATTAGCATGCTATTTACAAAATTTATTCTTAGCATGCTAACAACTTCACGGTTTTCACACATTTACTAAAAGATAATAATCTCACAGCAGTTTTCACTCATAATGTTCAAGATTTTACCAAGAGTTCAATCCTGGAAGTATTTTACAAAGCAGTTAGTATGTCCCTGTTCCATAACCATTTATAGTATTCCCAAATAACTCTTGTTTTTGTTTTTGTTTTTGGTACTGGGGATCGAACTCAGAACCTTGCACTTTCGAGGCAGGCACCGGAACCACTGAGCTAAATCCCTGGCCCCTCCCAAATAACTCTTACACATGAGTTCAGTAAATAATTGGAAGCCCAGATGTTTAAGAAGGATATAGCAGATACACTGTAGCTGTATTTGAAATATAGCTACTTTCCCTTTGTCCTCTCGTCAACCTCACAGCATTGCACTCTGCCATTTCCAGTTCTCTTGTAATTAAACCTAGGTGGGGGCTTGATGTGTACACATTTGCACACATGCCTCTCTCTTACATGCAACATGTGGAAGTGTCTTGTGTTACTGCTGTGAACTTGAACATTCCAACAATGAAGGTTACTTCTTCAAACTGAACTATAGCCTTCTTTGTTCTTCAGTTCACCCCCAGATAAGGAAAATTTTCATACTGAGACATGATCTGTTATTGCACATTGCAAATCACCTGAGTAACTCTACATAAGGCTCCCTTTCTGGGCAGAAATGAATTCTCTGAATCTCTCCATAGCACTACTAAAGAGGGCTCTTGTCCAACGTTTGCTAAAAAAAAAAAAATTAGATGTAGTTTAGTAAAAATTAAGAATATTCTTGAATTTGGCTTTAAAACAGAGCTAATTGTCAGGAGCTAAAGGAAATGTGAAGAAAGTGCTAATTTTATTTACAATAGCTTTAGCTTAAGAAATTTAAATTTTTGTTAATACATAGATTCCTTTCCAATGCAATTTTTCATCTTAAATCTAAAAATGTTGCCTCCTAACATATATGTCTTAGATTTCTCCCATATTTGAAATAATTATACTAATTCCTAAAAGGGCTGTGACATTATCAGAGAAAAGTTGTTTTTTTTTTTTATTTTATTTTTTAAGATATAGAAGAATATTATGGCTACATATGGGAATTTTTAATTTGTATCTTATTTAGCTTAGTGTGCAATGTGACACCAGTTAATTGTATGTTATTTTGTGGTAACTACATGTTAACTCTGTTGGAAGTAATGGTAATTATACCGTAATTGATATCAGTTCTCCCACATCTTTGGAAAACCATACAATTAACACATATCACCACAGTTGGACACTGTCTTTTGTCCTTTATAATGTTGCCACATTGTTGTATTATTTTGAATGGGGTTCCTAAATATTTTCTTCTTCTTTTAAACTCATTTTAAAAAGTTTAATTTCAGAATGATTTAAAAATCTTTTTTGAAATAAAAACATAAGTTTGTTTTTTATTCTTAATCTTTAAAAAAAGCTTTTTGTACAATCAGACATAGTCCTAGGTTATATTTTATTGCAAATTTAGTTGTAACTTTATTTAATCTTATTAGTAATTCTTTTTTTCCTAGAAAGATGATAATAATAAAATATGCAAAATCTTTTTGTTTTTTTGGCACTGGGGATCGAACTTGGGTCCTTGCGCTTTTGAGGCAGGTAGCAGAACCACTGAGCTAAAGCCCTGGCCCAAAATATGCAAAATCTTGACATCAAGTTCATCACTTTTTTCTGAAGTGAGGCCTTTCAGCAGCAATCTGCATTTATGTTACTTTGCTTGCAGACAAAAGGGATATATATATGGTCTGCTAGTGCCACCATAGTGAAAATAAAACTAGGGATATATTCCGTGCTAGTGCCACCCTAGTGAATGTAAAACTAGGGACATAGAGAATTTAATCCAAATTCTGGTTTCTCTTGCCTTCCCCTGCCATGTGCTCCTTCCCTTTTATAGCTTTTGCCTATGGTAGGATGGAATTTTAGAAATAGTAAGCAAATGCTTTTTGACCGAGTGTGACCATGGTTTGGTAGACTTGTTTGACAAATAGATTATTTTTGAATGCTTTCCTTGAGAATATGAATAATCACTCAGAATTTTCTATGACATGGTGAAGTGATTGTACCTACTGTATGCTGCAGTAGAAATCTCAGGGAGCAAAAAAGTCAAGTATTGTAGAATCCTAAAATTTCAGAGCTGAAAGAAATCACGGAGATACATTAATTCAGCTCCCTCATTTTATAGAGGAAATAAGCAGGGACTAGCATAGTTTCTGAGTGCACAGAGTGGCTTAGTGGAAGGAGCAGGAGGCTGAGGTTTGGGCTAGGTCGCTTTCCTTGTTGCCTCTGGGATCTCAGTGCTCACAGTCGAAGAGGCCTTTCCAATACCTTCTGCACTGAAGCTTCCTCGTGACTCTTATTTTTCTTTTAAAGATAGATGTTATTTTTATAGCATACATATTTGTTTAAATGATAGGAAAACCTCTTGAAGGACATGGTATATTTATATATCTCATAAGTTAAACCAAATAAATCATGGTGATGCTTTACATTTTTCCACTTTTTGTTTTTATGTTTCTAAGACAAAAATCTTCAAAATTTTCAGTTTGCCAGTTAAAATTGATATAGAAGGTACATTTTTGAAAAATGTGGCTTTGATGTTTTCAACTTGATTAATTTCACCTGTGTTTCCAGGAACAATATGTTAAAATATACATTGCTGTTTAAATAAATATCTGAAATCAAATGCTTAGATTTTGAACTAATAGAATTTCCAAGATGCCCTTTTGGACAAAGACATTTGCCTAGATGATTAGTTTTACTGTGATACCATTTGTCCATATGGTAAATGTTAGAGTAACAAAGTCTTATTGATAGTTTAAGTGGAGATAGAATTTTCCAGTTTTTAAGTCACATGTTCAGTTTTAACATGAGTTGTGTAACTTTATAATGGAACATTTTTGTGAACTTGTTACTGAAACAAATAGTTAATCAGAAGATATTCAGGAACAAGTCTGCATCATACCTTTATACATGAAAAAAAAGTTGAAACCACATAGAAGTAGGAGTTGGGCTGCCACACAAATGGATTTGCTTGAATCTGAATGCTTTCTAACTCTGCGTGGGAGTTGCAAACTTATAAATAACCTTGCAATTGGTTCAAACCATATTAAAACCATATGAATGAGACAGAAAGCATTTGGTTAAAGAGGTTCAGTAAGCACTGTAATCCTGATGAAACTAATTTAATTCAGTGGCTCCCAGGCTAAAAGGGTCTCATATCTTCAGAGTTAGTGCTACTGTTATAATTTATCATCTCATGGTCAGTGACAGGAGTCTAAGTGTGTGTTACAGGAGATGTACAGGATGCTGTCATTGCCAGGATTGTGGAGACAGACTTGCTTAGTTTGTTGTACTCTTCAAATCCTGAGGGAAACTTATCATACATCATTTGAGAATGTTTTTGAAAGCTCCATAAAACATATCCACAAGAAGCTCTGAAGACATTAGTTCATTTTAGCAGGCCTGTGCTGCATGCTTCTGCATTTGCAGGGCACAGTACTAGCTGGAGATAGAGAAGGTCATGAGACACTTTCTCCACCCCAAGGACCTCTTGTCTTGCTGCCTATACCACCATGCTGAGAGGAGCTCTGAACAGCTTATGTCAGTCTTTACTGACTTAGTTTCTTGCCTCAGTTATGAATCTTCTGGTTTTTGAAAAATTTTGTCAATACCTTAAATATCTGCCTTTCATTTTTGAAGAGTCATTCATAGATGGATAGATACGACTATCAACACATAGAGCCACTATTAGGTCTTAATTACAGAAGTTTCCAGAGAATTATTTTTGAGGTGACAGGATGTTGCTTCATTATCTGACAATTTCTGGCCAAGAACAAGAATCTTTTGTTACATGAGGCAGAAGCTGCCATTGTATTGGTTTGCTGGAGTTGCCATAACAAAACTCCATAGCCTGGGTAGCTTAAAGAACAGACATTTATTACCTTACAGTTATGGAAGCTTAAAGTACAAGATAATGTGTCAGCAGGTTTAGTTTTTCTCTGAAGTGTCTCTTTTTGGCTTGTATATGGACATCATTTTCTGTGTCCCTACATGGATTTCCTATTTCATGTCCTTGTGTCTCCTATTGTGTCAGATTGGATTAGGACCCACCCTAGCTGCCTCATTTTAAACTTAGTCACATCTATAGAAGCCTTATGTCTAAATATAGTCACATTCTGAGATGCTAGGAGTTAGGAATTCAACTTATGAACTTGGGGAGGATACAGTTCAGCCCTTAATAGTCATCTTTGCTTAGCTTGTATACTCTCCAACTCTTGTGAAATATTTCAGGTATTCCCCCCTTGACCAACTGCTTTCTGTCTCTATGAGGTTTCACCTGGATTATTATCCCTAAGAATGCTATTATTTCTCAGGAGGAAATAAATTAAATTTAATACATTTTCATTTTAACAGTTTATTCTATTATCCTTTCCTAAGAGATTGGCATTTTTCATTAGTTCAGAGAGATTTGCTGATGGTGAATTGCTAAGCAATATAAAAGATGTATTAGAGGAATATTTTTGAGGGGTCAAGATTTTATAAAAAATTCTTTTTGCAGAACCCTTTCATATAGTAATAAGACAGATTTCTTGTATACAGCCCTAGGCCCACCACAAGAAGATCATTCCACTGTTTAAGTGACTTACATACCTTTCTTTGTATTTATCTCTCAATCAGTTGTATCTCACTGCTTTTTTAAAGCCCTGAAAAGTAATTTTACTTTATTTAAAAGTAGAGTTAAAATGAAAGAAGAGAGGGAAATAAATTTACAGGACTTAGCCACTAGAGTGCCTGCTATGTACAACATCATAAGAGGCACTTATGATATAAAGATAATAAAATATGGACTTTGTACTTTAGAGCAAGTTGAGGAGTCATGTAAATAGACATATAAACCAATAATTATGTCTTTCTATAAACATGACATGGTAATGGAATAAAAGAGGAAGTGATAGATTTCCCCCTGAGGCTGGTAGAAGAAAATCAACAAAAGAATTTGTTAAGAAAAAATGCTTTACTTAGGCTGGAGAGGACTAATTATGATGTCATCAGGAAGAGAAGGGCCTTCTAGGAAGATAGAATAGTATATGGAAACACACAGAGCTAGGGAATGTCATATTTGGGAAACTCCAAGATGTTCCATTTTTGTTGGAACAGAGAATATAAACTGGAATGAGGACATGAAGCTGCTAAAAGTAGCAGGAGCCAAATAATAAAAGGTCATATAAACTATACAGAGACTCATGTTTCTTATCATACAGAAATGTGAGGAACATTTGAGGGTTTAAAAGTAGAAAATTGCAAGATGATTATGAGGGTTGGGATCTAAATTTAGTTTGGAGATGCTTAGAAGCCAAGACAAAAAGGATGCATCTTTCATTATATAGTTCTGTTGCTCATGCAGGAGAGTAGATACTGCTCTTCAGATCAAGACACTCTCTTCATTAGTGTTTAGTTTTGAAATGCTAAATAATGTCAGAACAGAAGTGGGTATTTTATGAATTGCTTTGTTTTTTTTCACAAAGGGCTCATTCATGTAAACTCTCGCTTAGTCACACTTAATCATTACAGCCCTGTGGCATGAGCATTTTCTGTCCCATTTTACAGATGAGAGAATGAGCTCAGAGAGATCATAAGGTAATTACACTGTAGAGTTATGATTCTAAATTCACCCCAGCACAAACACTAAATTCTAACTAAATTCTGGTTAAATGACTTAAATAAAATATTTAAAAGTATTTTTGAGCCTCACCTTTTTAACCATAAGATTGATAGCAACAGTAGTAATTTCCTTTTGGCATTGTTGTGAAGTTAAAGGGAATACTCATTGGAAAGACCTTTGTACTCACAGCTGATCAATAAGTGCCACTCTTCCCTACTTGTATCCTAGTACTTGAAAAACTTAGGCCTTAACTAAATCACGAGTCCTAGAAGAATTTTGATGTTAAGGATATGTTAGGGGATAGAAAAATTAATAGTTTTAGCTGACAAAATGTTATTTAACAATGAGATTTAATAATGAACTTCATCTCTCTTGGCCAGAGTCTTTATTATCATGATTACTGACTCTGGAGCCATCAAAATGTCACTGTGAAAGTAAATCCCAGTGCTTCTAAAATAATGTCCTTAAAAAAGAATCACCTTTTAAAGAGTATATGTGATTACTTTCCAGTATTAAGCCTACATTTTTGATCCTTCATTAAATATTAAATGTATAATAAAGGATATAAAATGAAGGATAATGAAGTGATAGAATTTAAGTCAATAAAAGAAAAACCACATGTGTAGGTAAACAATATCTATTGAGAATCACATCATGGCAAGATATATCCAGAGCAAAGCATCAGAGCAAGTCATCCATATTAACAGAGTATTGGTCAACATCATTCTTGGCTTTGTCTTGCTTTCAAAACAAAACAAAACAAAACACAAATAAAACTTTATTTTGAAATGTGTTATGCTTTATAAGCCAAGCTTTTATCATAGGTAATGTCTTCTTCTGCCAGTGCTTTGCAAATACTTTCAAAGATGCAAGTATTTACCTACAGAAAGTCCAAGTTAGAATTCATATTAATCACTTCTCAGCCTTTTGGCTAAGATCAAGTGTAGAATTCATATTAAGCTATGTAAATAAATGCATTTTATTGCACTTTTCTAAAATTGCTTATTTCCCAGTTTTATGTAATATTTAAGAAATATATCTAGATTTCCTTGTTTTGTTTATTATGCTTAAAGAAATATCACCAATACAGGGTGGAGTGTTTGAGTCTAAATATCTGTTTTACAAACTTGATGGCACATATGTGTAATCTACCACTCTGGGAGGCTGAGGCAGGATAATTGAAAGTTTGAGCCCAGTCCAGGTGATTTAGAAAGACCCTGTCTCAAACTAAAAAATAAAAGGGGCTGGGGAATGTAGCTCAGTGTAAAGGCCCTGGGTTCAATCCCCACAATTGAAAACAATCAAAAACAAACCGCAAACCCTCTTATGCAGGATATTTTTGATTTATGTGGGTAAATTATGTGGCTCTTATAAACTTGCAAGTATTTATGGACAATAATACTAAATAGTGCATAAGATATAGGTAGGTAAAGAAGGTCTGATATATAATCCCTGGTTTGTAAAACCTTTTTATTTTGTTGAAGACTTGCTAGTTAGTGTACATGAAATAAACTCCAATAGTACTATATAACGAGGGGCTAATTATGTAGAAAAGAGTAAGAATTTTGACATGTCAGAAAATAGGTAGATTAGAAAGGTTATACAGTTCGTGGAAAACTTTGATTTTTCAATATGAATGAGACTTGTCAAGGAGAATGAGAAAAGGAAGCATTTCCCAGTAGCCACAAGAAAGGTGTGATCATGTTGTTATTACCTGGAAGCAAGCTATTATCTGCCCCAAGCAGAGCATGTAAAATGGGAGAATTGTAGAAAATTGAGTTTTAAAAGGCAGATAAGGGCCAGGAATTTAGCTCAGTGGTGCCACCACCTGTCTCACAAGCACGAGGTCCTGAGTTCAATCCCCAGTACCAAAAAAAAAAAAAGGTAGGTAAGGAATAGTAAATGAAGGGATGTAGTTTAGATGAGATGCAGGAATAAACCGGAAGCCACTGAAGGTTCTGAATGAAGAAGGTTCCTCACACTGAGGAAGGAGTGTGGGTAGATGGGCTGGGAGGGCAGTGCCAAAGATCAGGCAGACCAGGAAAGAGGCTGCAGTGGTTAGCTATGTGTACGGGCTTGAAGAAGGTACAGGTAGTGATGGTAGAAGGGCACTGGGAGAGTAGAGATCAGGCAAAGAGGCCTTGTGGAAGGAAATTCAGTAACCCTGGGTGACTCACTAGACAAAGCACAGTAGTGAGACAAGTACTCCTGGCCAGGTAGCACTGACGTAAACACAGAACTGGAAGTAAGTTGTGTCAAGGGAAAGCTGCTTTTATAGGAAGTCTTTACTTTTAGTTTAGGGAACCATTTTCCTGGGTTAGAGAGTCACTAAAATGTAGAAGTGGCAATCAAAAGTCCAGAAAGATCAAAGCTTCAAGGTGGGATGAAAACACTAAGACTTCACACAGCAAGCACTCAATAGATTAGACACTGTTGAAATTTTGAGGTTTGATTGTATCTCAGTATATTGGTGGTGTTAGATAATTTCTATTCATAATATACATGTTTTTCATTTATCTTAGGAAGCCCCGCTTTAGGAATGTACACACACATACACACACACACACACACACACACACACACACACACACACAATTGATAGGGCTGCAGCATTCATCTTTCCTGAAAAATTCCTTATCATTACAAATTTGAAAGATTTAAAAAGTCTTTAATATTTAAAGCTATGTTTTGGTATATAACAATAAAATTCTTATTTACTTAAAAAAACAATCATAACAGATTTCCCATATAGAAGATAGGTGCTTCTAAATCCATGATTATATGAGCATAGAATTTTCTATTTACTGTCTTATATATGCATAAATGGAATGCTCAGCAATTAGTTAATAACACACATTTAAGTTTATTTAAGAGAGTCAATATAGGGAGCATCCTAATTATAATGTATTTTACATATGAAAATAACACAGAATAATTATTTTTCACACACTTATAACTACCGTATAGGTAATAGCACCCTAGTTATATGCTGCATAGCTGCTATAATGACCTGATGTTCAGACATTCTTTATAAATGAGCTTTTGCGTAAAGGTTGGTAAGGTGCTTCTCATTTAGACCATTGGAATAAAATACATCACATTGTTGTCTAGACATGCCTACTTAAATAAAAGATATTTGTGAAGCAACAAACAAAAAGCTTTCCTCAGCATGTACCATTTCTCCCTTCAGTCTGTAGGAAAGGAGACTTATTGAAAAAATTGGAAGTGTGGTTATAAGCCGGTCAGTTTTGGTGATTCGGAAGGAAGGTGCTTGGCACATCATTACATTTCATGTGTTGGTTTTTAGGAGATAGCTACAATCAGTCATCTCACATATGGTTTGAAAAAGGCTGGTCTCGCTAGCAAGCAAACTGTTATTTAAGTACACAATCCACTCTACTACTGAAACAGTTTTGCCAAACTTATCCAAGTATTCTCACATGCTTAAAGATGGTATAAATATCATTTATTGCTAGCAGTTTTCTTCAGACTATATGGAATGTCTTCCTGCTGCCTGATCTAAGTGTCCCAGTTTACATTATGGCCTTTACTGCCTCTGTTTGATGGAGTGATCAGTAAAAATTTAATGACACTATAAAATAATAAAAATGTCATTAATTTACCACGGATCTTGGATGCAGTGGTTGTAAAGTTACATTAATAAACAGAATATTTTTTACAACAAAAAGCATTGTTATGTGAGAATGTATAAATAACACACATAAATTTAAGAGCAATTTTACTGTTAGCACACACATTATTATGGAATAGCCAATAAGTGTATAAAACATAGTATATAAAATTTTATTAAAATATACTGTGCACATCAAAAATTCAGCTTTTATCTAAGTGCAAAGAAAAGCCATTATTGTGTGCTTACTGTTTCATTGGTGTTCTCCCCCCAGATCACAATTTCACATTTGTTGCCAGTAAGAAGTTGATTTTTTTTCCTAGATGAAAACTAACCTCTGGTCTTTTAGTTATGCCAAATCCATTCTCTCTCTCCACTGATGCAAAGATATAATTGATCAGTCTTGCCATGGGAGGTGGGGGGGGAGTTGCTAATTTAATGCAAAGTTAAAAATAATGCCTGAGGAGTTGAATGGTTTGTTCAGTGACTCTGGAAATAAGGGATAATAATGCAGCAGTCTATCTGTCATCAGTGAGTCTGCCCCGTCATTGACTCTGATAATATGTGAAGATGATGGATGCTACCATCTTGTGGCTTGTAACATTTAACATTCATCAGCTCTCACTAAAGGGGGCTTTATCATTTAAATATCTTTATTTAATATGCAACATCTATCTCATACATCATAATTTCAAAGCACTTAGAGAGCCAACAGTCCTACAACACAGCAGAGCTGACTTTAATTTTTTTCAATAACTTTTATGTTGCCTGCATGTTTGTGACTGACAATGCATAAATAAGTGTCTGATCACATTGCTGCATGTAAAATGCACATTTCACTGTCAACATGACCATTGGGGAATTTTTCAGGTGGGGAATAAGCACTGAGGTATTTTACTTATATTACCAAAATATCTTTCTTGAGAGCTATGTGCATTGTGAGGGCTAGTTCAAGAGTGTGTGTGTGTGTGTGTGTGTGTGTGTGCACGTGTGTAGAGAGGGTGGGATTTGGATTTAAGAACTTGCCACCCATGGTCTATATTTGTTCCGTATAGGAGCCTACCCATTGGTATTTAATGGCCAGAAGTTTAAGCTTCTTGGAACTGCAACATTCTTATATTTTTCTTTGTGCCCATGTTCACATCCTGTATTTACTCAGCTCATGTTCAACCTCACTGGTAAAATCTTTGCTTAGCTCAGCTGCCCAGACCTAACTTGTATACATCGGGCCTTCTTATCTTATGATTATGTGGCTAGCAAATAAATATTCTGAGCTATTCTTTGAAGAAAAGAAGGAAATCTTCTGGGAGACTAGGTGGAAATTTATATGAAAGGGCATGGCTTTGCAGGGTCCTTCTTTAATCTCAAACAGTGCTTAATATCATCAAATTGAAAATGCAACCCAATACCCCAAACAATTTTTATCACTGATTTATTTTCTGCCTACCTAACAAGTATTTCATGGGATATTATTCCTTTTCTTCTATACTGTCAAAATATTGATATTTTATAGGGAAAGTATCTTTGCAAAAGTATTTTTTTCAATGAAGTCAGAAAAATGTATGACTTCAAAGACACTGTGAATGTGTTGTTGAATGTTCTGAATGTTTTTTGTTATGATTAAAAACAAGCTGATACTACTGAATTGCAAGTGCACTTCATTTTTATAAAAGATATTATCATCATGTAAGCTTTGTTGTCTTAGGATTTTACAAACCATGGCATGTAATTTTCCCTCTTCTCCTTCCTTGTCAAAATATTGATATTCTTTCAGGAACTTTATTTTTTTTTTACTGAGAATATTTTCCGGTAAAATCAAAGAGAATGAATGACTAGAAAGATACTTGAAATATGCATATTGATAGGTAGCTCGGTCTGTTGATTGTCAGAGAAAGTTGTTTTCCCCCCATGAAAATACAGTTAAAGGTTGTTCTTCCAAGAAGATTGCAGGTGTCATATCAAAACTCCTTTTGCATTTAACAGGGAAAGCATTCACATGCAAATAATTGAAATGTGAAACAATGTGATGAAACAAAGGTTAAATATTTTGTTCCCCCTTGTACTACTCATCTTCACTTTAATTCTTTTTCCTTACATCATGACACCCAAAAGTGCTACTCAAAAATAGAAATTGGCTGATTAAAGGCAGCTGTCCTTCCCCTGATAATGTGTGAAGCTCCCACACAGCTTGTGGTTGCTTTTTGTTGTGTCCTGCAATCTGGGTTAATTTGTTCTTGGGTGGCAGTTTTTATATAAGAAGATATTAAAGAACCACCCTTGATTTGGTTTTCATTTCATTCCATCTTTTATAAGCGTCATATTTCAGAGGTTTCCCTACATACTATTATTGAAACTAGTTAGTATAATCCAGTTGGAGAAATTTATGATGATAATTTTTGTTGCAAATCTCTCATAAAAATGGTGCTAGATTAAAGCAAGGTTTATGCTGTGTTTTCTTCCAACACAGATTTCAACATATTCCATGATGAAGGGGAGCTAGAAGACTTCCTGCACAATTTGACTGATGGGAATTAATTATAGAAATATAATGATATTCAAAAATAATCATATTAGAAAGCACAAATGTAGTGAGACTGTACAAATGAGGCACAGCCTCTATCAAGTAATTGTATGTTTGCTCTTTAAGAATATTTCCAAGTTTCTAAACATCTTACAGAAGAGAACACTCAGAGTATTTCCATCTAATGCTGAACATGCTCAGTACAGAACTAGGTCATTGAACAATAGACTGAACAGCAATCAGCACTCTGCTGCTGCATAATGCATTAAGTATAACATGCAGAAACCATTCCCGGAGCTGGAAGCTGCTATTTCATGTCTGTAAATTCAAGCTGACATGACATTTAATATTGTTTCATAGTAATGAACAACAAGGTTTCATTCATTCATAACCATAACACAAAGCCAAGTTTGAGTCTGGAGAGTAGCAAGAAGTGGGGGTGTGGGGGAGACACATGCTGGGTTTCTGCAGACAAGAACACCATGTTAATGATAGCCAATGAGCCCTCTGCTACTGATTCAGAGAGCAGCAGGGCTCCAGTCACTGTGATGCCACAGACTCCTGCTCCTAGAAGAACTAGTGAAGGGGCAAAACAGTTTTGTGTTTCCCTCTTAACCAACTGGGATAGTTAACTTTCCTGGTTCATGGTTGGCTGGGAGTGAAATTCTTTCAGTTCCCAGGATCTCACAGTTAAAAAAACAAGTACTGATTCCATCATTTAGTTTACCTGCTTTGAAATATTTTTGAAATCCTGGTGCATAAAATTTTAGTTTGTATTTTCCCAGTGAAAGCAGTACAAGCTATGATCTCTAAATGGGAATAATTCTCTCCCACTGAACTTAGTTGTATTACTTTAATAGGAACTGCTCTTTCTGGCTTTTGCACTTTTGACTCAACTCTTTTGCATTCCTTTCAGATTTCTAGGTCCAGTCCAAAAGAGAGAAGTGCTGAGCAGCTCTGTCAGGTCTACTACAGGCTTCCTTTCCTTACAGGTCCTATGGTCTAAATGCTCTCAGTGCCACAATCAGGCTTTGGGAGAATCTTTCTGAAAGATTTTCACAGGCCAAGTGGGTCAAAAATGATGTTTACAAATCCACCTTTTGCCCATTAGAAACTGGAAGGAAAAAGTGGCTGCCTTGGAAGCTAGAATAAGCCTCTGATTATTCCTTCCTCTAGGAAAGAACACGCTTTGAGAATTTGGGGCCCCAGTTAACAGGAAAGTCAAGTGAAGATGGAAAGCTGGGCCCAGGTGTCATCGACCTTACTCGGCCAGAAGATGCAGAGGGTGAGTGGCTTTTACATGGCTGTTTCTGTAGCTGTGTGTTTCTGAAAGTGTGTCTGAGTTAGATGTAGGATCACTGGGGCCTTTCTTGGGGGTCACTAGCTAGATTTTCTAGGCAAAGCTAAGGAAATGTTGGTCTTCAGTATGTATTATAGTTGAGAACTTTGAGAAGTAGTAGATTATAAACACATAGTCATCCAGGTACTTCAGGGTACCACTTGAAAGTTTTAAAATAAAAGAACTCTACATTCCGATGAGCAACAGAATTCTGTGTTTGATTTACCTCAGTGCATTCTTGTTAAAGAAAAAAAAAAGAAATACAAGGAGGACTTTTTTTGTTTTTCACATTCCAAATCAAGGAATTCCTAGGTACAATATAACCATTTTTGGGGACTAACTGATGGTTTCCAGCAGGTCTTGCACAAACTTACTCGTTGTTCAGGAGAGGCCTAGCTTATGCCTGGCCACTATCACTGAAGTTCATTGAAAGTCTAGGTGGAAAGAGCTGCCTCACTTCAGAATGTTTACCCGCAGCCTTATCAAATTCTGTCTGCTTCTCTTTCTTTTCTGTTTGTTTGTCTTAAATGCACAAGCAGCACATCAGCAGAAATTGCTCCCCAGAGGCTGGGTACAATTTATGGGTTAGGTCAGCACTTCAGTAGTAATGTTGCCTGGTTATTTACTGTGTCATCACAGAGTAAGGACTGGTTTTCCTGTTAGCTGTTTCTTTGGCAGAATCTGTCCCACCAGTCAGGGAAGATTAATTTGTTCTCTTCAGAGTAATGTGATACTTTACCCATCTTGAGTCCTGCTAAAGTCCTTTTTTTAGCTTGAGAGGAAGAATCTTACTAGTATCCCTGTTACTAGGATTTCTTCCAGGACCCTAATCCCTTGAAAACACATGAAGACATTTTATAGCTGTATTAGAACTGGTTTTTCCCAGGTAGTTCAGAATCTGTGGCGTGAGCACTAGGAAATAGTAGTATCAGAAATTAGGAAGCACCTCTGAGAGTTTCCAGAAGGCTGGTTTTTTATAGCAGAAGGACAGTCTAATGTTTGATGATAGTCCTGGGGACAAGGTGTTAAAATAAATTCTGATGGGTTTGTATGTGTGTGTGTGTGAGAGAGAGAGAGAGAGAGACAGACAGACAGACAGACACAGAGATAGAGACAGATAGAAAGAGGGAAACAAAAAGGAAAGAATGGGAAAATGGAGGAAGAGAAGAAGAAGGGGATAAATAGAAAGAGAGGGATACAGGACTCAAAACCAGAACCATTCTTGCTGTCTTCCTTGAAGAATAGGCACCAAGAACATATTGACATTTTCTCGGGTGCTTAGAAGTACAGGTTTTCCAGCAGTGAGGGTTGAGATCTTTCTTTCCAGGGACCCTGAAAGTCCAAATAATGGGTCTTGCACAGTCAGCCATCTATCTGCAGCACAGACAGATAGCAGGCCTGAAAGTCTGTGAGGAGGTGTTTTAAGTCTGGCCCATCTCAATTTTGTTGCAAGATTGTATGTGGAGTACCTGAGCCAAATAGAATGAAATAAAGTTTTTCATCATTGTGGACTATTCAGTCTACATTTTTGGCTATAAGGTAGGAATTTTAGAGCTCTATCACCTTACCTTTACTCTAAGAGACTTTTCTTACTCTGTCACTTGACCATTTTCATTTTGTTTCTTAACTGCATATTAGTTATAATCAATTGCCTCTCAGTAATGCTGATAATAAAGTTGACAATATCATGTGCTTGATATGTTAATAGTCTTAGAAGTACTATTTTGAAAGGAAGAAGTTTAGAATTTTACTGTAGGGAAACATTTTATAGAAATATTTTTGGATAGTCCATTCAATACTCAGATTACTCAAGTTATCTAGGTCCAAACCTATGAATACGCAGATTATCCAGATTGTTAGATCTAAATCTATTTTCCTAGTTATGCTTTTTAAGCAAATATTTATCAGGTTCTCATAGGCAACAGAATGTATTGTGGTTTTTTTTGGTACTGGGGATTGAACTCTGGACCTTGTCCTTGAAAGGCAGGTGGCAGAACCACTGAGCTAAATCCCCAGCCCCAGAATGTATTGTTTTAAACACATATTTTCTCATTTAATCTCTGTAAAGCCCTGAAAAAGTATTTTATAGTTGAGAAAATTTTATAGAGCAATTAAATAACTTGCTAAAAGCCATATAGCTAGTAAGAATAGAGATGAGATTTGATACCAGGCTCAATTTTCAGCCTGCACCCCTGTACACATACTGAATACATGGTGTCTTCACTTACTTTTCTGAGCAAACTCCTTGTGACCCTCCTCAGTGTGGCCCATTTCCTCTCCCTAAATATAGCAGGTCATACCATGCAGCAGCTCTCAGATTACTGGATCACACATACCAGCAGTGCCTGCTGAGTATAACAGGAGAAGGGCTGTAGTGGCCCAGGAGCTTAAGGAGTGTGTGAAAACCTTCCTTCAGAAGCTTGCCCAGAGTTGCCATTGAGACTTCATGTGCTTTTGGGGACTGAGTTCATGAATGGAGTCAAGTTACCTGGTCTAATACCTACTGCAGCACACTGCTTTTGTGAGGACTGCCGGGATGGGGAGTAGCCTTCTGCTGACTTCAGCCTATTTCCTGGCATTTGTTCAAGTGTGAGCTGATTGCAAAGCCTGCTGGAGTTACAGTTCATATTAAAAGCAGAGTAGATAACAAATGCACATAATACTTTCTCTACTTTATTCCTTTGTATTTCCTTTAGCAGGAAAACTATCAAGGGACCAAACAATCAGAATAACAAAAAAATGTATTTGCTCCTTCACTAAGTCTGTGGTCCAGCAAAACCACCAACATTTCCTGCATGCCTACCCTGAGCCACCCCCTGAACCAGACCCTGGACAAAGCATGGGCAACAAATCAGAGATGTCCTTGACCTCTAGGAGCTTGTGGTCTGGTGAGGGAAGCTGGTAGATTAAAAGGGAAATATGTCCATCCATACATACATGACTATCATTGAGAAGAAGTACAGGGAAGAGCAGTACTTTATTATAATATACAGAGTTCAGTGTGAGTGCTCCTTAAGGAAGCTAAGTTGACAGGTGGGTTCTGTGCCTCTAACACAGGAGGTGCTCTCCTTCCATCCATTTGTGATCATCTCCAAGGGTCCCTGGCTTTGGAACAGTGATTTTTAGTAACTGTGCCCTACCAGCATTTCTGTCCCACCCTCCTGTGGGGCTTCTGAAATGAATAAAGTCAGCCCAGGAGATGAGCCTTGCTTCTGCCAGGCTTCCCAGGAAAATGTCTGCTGGTGCCCGGTGTGAAAACGACAGTATGACTTAGTAAGCAACTTACAGACCTGCTTCATAGCCCAGGCAAGGAAGCAGCAAAAAAAAGGTCACCGAAAGAGGCAGCTGTGGATGTGTATTAACCACTCATCGAAATCAAATGACAAAACCATAAGCAAGGAAAACAGAAATTAAAAATATAAAAGGCAAATGCCTTCAAAATTTTATTTTTAAAGTCCAGCTGTTATTTGGCTTGAATGTGACAAGACAGCATTTCTTGTTCACCATGATATTTATAAAACTACAAATTCATTGGTGCTTGAAACTTAGGAAACATGTTTAAGGTCTTGTTATTCTTTGAAGTGATTAAAGACTTAACATGTATTGAGTACACACAATTTGTTAGCTTCCATATAAGCCATGTAAGGAAGAGAGGACTTAATTGGTTGAGTCTGTCACCATGTATTAATAATGATGAACAACTGTTGAACTTTTATGGATTTTCTATATGGCATTTCCCCTCTCCTTGTTCTGCTTAGGGAAGTGTGCAATTCTTACCCCAGTTCTCCTAACTTCAAGGTTGCATAGTATCTTAAAGAGGGCTCTGGCCAGGTTATTGGAAGATTGAGATTAAAGTTCTTCTTGTAAATAACTAGAAAGAAGTGACTAATGGCTGTGGACGTAAATTTATCTTTTAAAAGAGATATGTTGGATTTGATTATCTCTAAGGTTTCTTCCAAATCCAAGATTGTTTTAGGGTCTTCATAAAACATTGAGTGTATTTCTTATAAGAATAAGTTCCATTTAGTTAGGGGTTTTTTGATATTAAAAAATGGAGCAATATCTTAGAAGATATATTTGTACTACTTGCTGAATTGAGTATTCATGTTCATTGAGCTTTCTTGTTTATTAATGAAAACATCTCTCCAGCAGTATTTCCCAATTATCACTCACAGACAGGTCCCTACTATTCTCCTTGCTCTCCTTCTCTTCTCCAGCAACAGCAGTTGTGACTCAGCATTTTAAAATATATTATTTCCATCTTGTTTTTTCCCCCATCTGTCTTTTACACTGGGGTTTTCCCTCTTAATTAAACATAGGGTTTCATACTGTTTTACAATATGGCTCGGGTAAGAAAACATTCTTCTAAAACTTTTTAAAATTTTCATTTTCAATTACTGCATTCTAGCCTCACAGGGAGGCTGCACCTTATTTTGATGTGAGGGACAGTGAAATATGAGCTTATCATTGAAGGATGAACTCAGAAAGTGATTATTTTTGGCAGAGCTTTGGCGCCCCTGGTTTGGAACTGGAGCAATGTTACCATACTCCATGATTTGTAAGGAAATGGATATGTGCACCAAGGATACTCCTGTTTAGGACTATTGTTATAAGGTTTGTTTAGAAAGACTTTATGGACTTATACTGAATTTCTAAGTTGGATACCAGCTGGGGCTTACCCTTCTGAAATAATCTTCCTCTTCCTTCTCCTCTGAATTCTTTTCCTCTTCTTCTCCTTTTCCTTCCCCTTCTTCTCCCTGCTCCTCCTTCCCTTCCTCTTATTCCTCCTCCTCCCTTTCCTCCTCTTCCTCCTTTTTGTGAACCTCTAATTCCTGTTTAAGTTTTATATCTCAGAGTAGCTTTATTGTTGTCAGTTTAGGCTCTCTGCTTATGGACAAATAACAGAGACTGCAATGTTTTTTTTTCTTCAAAATGCACCACTTAATATGCAAGCTGTTTCTTTAAAATCCTGCTTTCCCTTTGATCCATACTCTTGGAAATCTTTCAAGCTTTTCTTATTCCCCTCACCCTCCCTGCATCCTTACTCCTGGTAGACAAGGAAGATTGATTCCATGACACATGACTCATTCAAGGCAGCAGAGGCAAACTGTAGCCTAATCTGGGGTGGGATTTAAACACTATAACTGCTTGTACTCTGGAATGTAAAGGTCATCAGTTCAAGCCCAACAGAATACAGCACTTCACTCTGCAACACTTAGATTCTCAGATTTGAAATAAAGAAGGGAATGAAGTCTGCAGTTCCAGCCAAGAAATCCCTTCTCACATCCCTGACAAGTGGTCAGTCATTTCACTTCTGTTCAAATGCCTCTAAGAGTCTGGCAGGAAACTGATTTCATCTTGAGATGCTTACTCTAATTCTCTTAGTTCTTTGTTAACAATTTATGTACAGTTTTGTCTCTGATTCCTTGTAATTTCTATTCATTTGCTCTAGTCTGACTTCTGGACTCTTGACAGAATAAAACTTATCATTTCATTATCATACCTCTTTATCCCTTCAGATATTTGCTTAAGGATTAAAGACTTAAATTCTAGTGGTCCATCCTAGACAAGGCATATTCTTTCCCTAATCTATGAGTGAGAAAGTTGATCTAGTTTCTAGTTGACAGGTTTTTTTTTTAATTCTTTAATTTTACTGTCATAATTGAACTGATTCACCTTTAAGGCAACTAAAATGTAGAAAGTATCAATTAGGGACTGTACAATCTTCTAAATAAATGCAATTATTGTAGGAAAACACCATAGATACATGCCTTTGCCTAAAAAGGTGTACAGCCACTAGAGCATGTACCCGGAATAGAAGATAAGGAATTATATATATAAAAAGAAAAGACCCAGGTAAATCAGGAAGCATTATCCTGAGCTGTGCCATAGGCATACAGATGTAGCCTTCCTTGGCCGCCTAAAACAGTGTGTCCAAGTACTTCAGGGAAGCATACAGGCAACGGAGTCTCTATGGAATCAGCCGGCCAGGATTGGAGGCCCAGATAAGTAACAAGGGAGGCCCAAGACATGGTGAAGATGAGTAACAGCCACATGGGCTGGGAGATAAGCAGAGTTCACAAAGCCCTTACCTCTGGACTAACTCTGTTGTATGAGTATCACAAAAATGTATTTTACTGTGGATATAAACAATTTTAGAGGATCCTGTGCACCAGTTTATATCAGCACTATATATAAAGTGCAGTGCTCTTAAACAAGCAAATAAACTTCTCTTAAAGAAATATATTTGCTGTGTCTTAAAAGCTCCCAAATAACTTTTAATGTTGGTAGAAAACAATTTCCATTGAACTCTCCAAGTGATGGATATTCCTGATGGGGCAAGAAAGTGAAATGTCTAGTTTCTTGTATAACTCCATCCCCTAATACTCCATAAAGGGAACTCAGCCTGCTTCTCATAGTTGCTTAGGCTTGATAGCTCAATCAATGACCCCTCCTTCCTTAGTCTGGAGCCTAACCTTGCCCAGTGAAGAAGAGCCTATTTATGTCATTACTGAAATCACACAGAAGTGCATTCCCAACTCTTTACAGCAACTTAATGACATAGATTAATACCATTTACTATGAAAATGAGACTCAAAAACAGCTACCATATGTTCCCAGTGGGACTATGAAGTTAGTCTTTGCTCAGTCAGCAGTATGTTTGTCTGCTTCATATAAACCAACACGTTAGGATAAACCCTAGCTGACAGAGGCCCATCTGCTGTGATTGGATTATGTGACTCTTGAAATGTCAATTTAGTCCAGGTTGCTGTCCCACAATCCTCCTGTACTGACAGCAAAAGCCACTTGGCTTTCCACACAAAAGACTGTAGAATTCAACCTAACCTTAGAGTTGGTTGGATTTGAAGAACGTCAAGCTATTCTGAGTTCTCTTTAAGTTCTTTTCAGCTATGGTCAGAATTGGTATTGGGACCAACCTTTTTTGCCTAATTCACCGTACTCTCCAAGTTCTTTTTTTTTCTTACCAGGAATCAAACTCAGGACCTTGTACTTGCCAGGCAGGCGTGATGTCTCTGAGCTAAATCCCTGGCCCTCTCTTCAAGTTCTAAAATTAATTTCTAATTTATTCCAAAGATCCAGTGCCTATCTAGCCCACCCCTATTCTTATTAATGACATCCTGTCCTTTGTTCATTTAGCCAAGATAAATGACTTATATTTGACTATCTCCTTCTTCTAGATTCTTTGTCTCCTTTTATTCTGCTTGTACCCATTGTCTGCTGCCCATTTTTGTACTTTTAAAAGGTGGCTGTCTGTGAAATGAATCTCCACCGTGAGGAACTACATCTTTCTTTCTTTTTTATTTATTTATTTTATTTTTCCCCCTTCCCCTGACCTCCCTTCAACCCCTCCATCCCTCCCTATTTACCAAGACTGTTTCCATTTTTTCATTTTCTCATATTAATTCCATTCCCTTCTTTCCTTTCCCCTACCCCTCCCACTTCCCCTTCCCCTTTGCCCCTTTTCTTCCTATTTCACGTTATCTGTTATACCTTTTAGTCCATATTTACCCTTTCAGTTTCTCACATTAGAGAAACTATTCGGTATTTACACATGTGTGTACTATTTATTTCACTTAAGAGTATTGCCTCAGTGTGCATCCATTTAACTATAAATGTCTCTAATTTCTCATTTTTTATGAGAAATGCTGAGTAGTACTTCGTTTTATTTTTTTAAAAACCCACATTTTCTTGATCCAGTCTCCAGTTGATGGGCATTTGGACTGTTTCCAAGTTTTAGCTATTACAAATTGTGCTGCTATAAACATGGGTGCACATATATCACTGTGGTATGATTCTTTTAATTCTTTGGGGAAGATACCCAGCAGGGGAATAGCGGGGTCAAATGGGACTTCCAGTCCTAGTTCTTTGAGGTATCTCCATACTGATTTCCACAGTGGTTGTACCAGCACTCCTACCAGCAGTGGAGCAGGGTTCCTCTTTCCCCACAGCCCTGCCAGCATTAAAAACTTTCCAACTAAGAAAAGCCTAGGTCCTGATGGCTTCACTGCTGAATTCTACAAGACATTTAGAGAGGAACTACTGCCACTGCTGTTTAAACTCTTCAATTAAATTGAAAGGGAAGCAATACACCCAAATTCATTCCTGCAAGCATGCATCACCTTGATCCCCAAAGCAGAGAAAGACCCATCCAACCAAAAAAGAGAACTATAGGCCAATCTCACTAATGAACATAGATGCAGAAATCCTTAATAAGATACTGGCAAGCAGAATGCAGAAGATCATCAAGAAGATCATACACCCTGACCAAGTGGGATTCATCCCAGGAACGACATCTTTCCGGCCAGTGTCTGTCCCTACTCAGGGCCTCACTTCAGTTTTACCCACACATTCAATCAATTTTGGGTTTTTTTTTTTTTTTTTTTGGTACCAGGGATCGAACTCAGGACTTTGTGCTTGCGAGGCAGGCGGCAGAATCACTGAGCTAAATCCCTGGCTATTCAATCAATTTTTGATTTGCTGATTGTCTCCCATATACATAATAACTATTATGGGCATGGGAGCAAAGACTATTTTTTTAAACAAATAGACTACATTGTATTCTCCAAGAGTTAGTAACATAGTTGGAATTAAACAATTAGCACACATGCAAAGCAAAACACCCTAAATTTTACATGTTCAAGTACATAATAAGAGAAACCAAAAAAAAGTGCTGTTTAGAGGAGGAAGCTGCTGTGCTCTGTGGACAGCAACAATTCTGGAATGTCTGAAAGAAGTATGGCTGGAAACAAGCCTAGAATCTGATAATCAAAGAGAAGAACACTTAGTCAAGGGCCAAGTCCAAGTAGACACAGAGACGCTAAACCACACAGGAAGGTCCAGGAGGGAAGAATCAGCTTTCTCATGTTTGTGTTGTCTATCATGCCGGACAAAAAGCCTCATACACACTTGCACTCAATGAACAGCTATTGGATCTATTTTATAAATACAGTGGACCCTCAAGTTATGACCTCCTGACATTTGAACAACTTGGGTTATGACTGGCATTTTAGTTTTAACTTAAGACCAAAGTCTTGGGTTATGATGCCAGCGGCTTGTGCTTCCAGATGGTGTCAGATACAGATTTAACCCTTAAAGAGTTCTGGAAGGAACATTACAATATCCTTTCCTGTGTGAGGTTGAGGAATCCTGGGCCAATGTCTCTCTAAAGACACTGAAGGCTGCCTGAACACAAGAGAGACTTTGAAGGCTGTGTAGAGGAGCCTGAGGCTTCAGTTGACCAACTTGAGTTACAACCAGCCCTCGGGAATCAATTGAGTTCATAAGTCAAGGGTCCACTGTAGCTGGATTCCATGTTGAAGAAGGCCTTGAATGCCAGGCTGAGGAATTTGGACTTTGCTACCAAATAGACAGCCATTAACTGTTAATTGTTAGTTGTTAAAGATTGGCTTAGATTGCAGAGGTAGAGTGAAAATGGAACAGTTAGGCCTGTCTTGGCACTGTTATTCTCTGTATTCCTCCTCTTTCTTTAACTTCTCCACATAGGGGCTGCTCAGCTGTGTGACTGTCTGTGTTATAAGAAAGCTGAGCAGGTGTTTGGTGAGTTCTTATTCTAATTGCATTAAAAGTAATTCCTTTCCTTCTGGATAGAGTACATACATTAGACTGATTTTTCACTTTGTCTGATGTGACTGATGGATGCCTATGTATCTGTCTGTGCCTGGGCCTCTCACTTTGGAGAGTGATATTTCTTCAATGGTTTTTGTCCAGTGAATACTCACACCTTAGGCCCGATGGCCCAAGTTAGGTCATGGTGCAAGAGGGAAAAGATTGTATAAGAATACATCAGCATTGGAGTCATACTGTACACTGTTACATTTAGAAATGGTCCATAAAAAGTAACTTTGAACTAAAAACTTAATATCCCAAGTCTCAGCTTGGGAGAGAAGAATTTCATAAGCAATATATTAAACTTTCAAATTTATACCAAAAACACAGATTGAAGTTTACTGGTTTCAATTTGTTTATTTATTTTTTTACTTTCTTGTCAGAAAAAATGATTGCATGCTCTTCAGCATCAGGCCACTGTTCTGTGGGAAGGTCCATCCTGCATGAGGGTGAGATGAAGCAGGACAATAGCTGCCCTGGTTGCACACTTATGGAGCTATTAGTAGGGAAGAATGCAAAACAACTGTGCAACATCCTTGAAACTTTCTTGCCCTCCAAATATTATAGTTTCACAGTCAGTAGCCCTAAACCTTTGTCATTCCAATGAGTCCTTTACAAAAAGCTGATCTGTAAGTTCACAAGACAGTGGTCCTCCTTTTTACTGGCTCTCACTGAGCAGCCTGGTCTAGTTACTGTTCCCACCTATGGGAACTGGGGAGGTGTGAGATGCTCTTTCTTGTTTGGGCCTTGTGCACAGTCATTTCCTTTTAGTCAGTATCATAGAGACCCGTTTGAAATACATTTTTAGCATTTGAGCAGAAGAGAGGCTCTGTTAAGGAGTAAGTTGCAATTCCAGCTAGTCTGTAGGTTTATTTTTTGTAACTACCTGAAGAACAAGACATGAAGTATAGGGAACATCATCCAGATGTGAGGAAAGTATAGCTAGAATACAAGTATCAGTTAATCACTTGCTATATTCTTAGAACTGAAATAAACATTTTACTACTTCTGTTGCTTATTACTACTGGTATTATTTCTAAAGGGAACTACAGTTTAGTGTGTGGTTATGGGGTTCCAGTCACTGTGTTGGAAATTTACATGTATTCCCATTTATTCCTCAAGAAAGATGCTGCAAAGTAAAAATTATTAACTATCTTTTATAGGGCTATGAAACTACAGTTAAGAGAAGAGGAGTAATTTACTCCAGGTTACTTAGCTAGAAAAGATCAAATCTATAATGCTAACTCAGATCTGAGTGAATGCATAGCATCTGAGCCATGCTGCCTCCTGTTTTTCCCCAAGCTGACTTAAATTGCCTGTCTTTGTTGAAGTAGCTTTTTCTTATGGTTTTCACTAAAAAGAAGCAAAAGTTTATTTAGAAATAGAAACTTATGAAAGCTTTTCTTTTCTTAAATCTAACTCTACAAATGTTTCAAATACTTCTACCAATTCACAGGATGGAGATGGTTCCGGGGCCGATACGATTGGATTGATTGTCACAAATCCTTGAGCCATCTCCTTCTAATGATGTCTAGTACCTTATTCCTATCTTTTTAAAAATGTAATTTTTACTGGACTCACAAGCTGCATTCCCATTCTAATAAAAGACAGATTCCCTGAAAAGAATGAAATGAAATGAGGAAGAGAAGCCAGTTAAATTAATTGCTAGGAGTTTGTAAAATTAAGTCTGGATGCTGCTGAAACAATTGAGCTGATCATTTTAGAAATTCGTGTTGATGGCAAGTGTGCAATCATTGAGATAGTTACATTTGAGTTGCCAGTGTGATTTTTCCATTTGCTATGAGACTTGGGTACAGTTTAGCCTTTTGAGAACCTCTTTCTTTCTGTGGAAAAAGGAGTGGGTATTATATCATTTTTAATATCCCTCTCATATTAATGTTCTCTAATTCTATGAGAATGTTTTACCCATTTTATGATACTCAAGGAAGGTCTCGTTGTATGTTTGTTTGAATGCATGCATCCATTCTATATATTTATATCCACCTTACAACATTGGAATGGCCAGTAAAAAAGATAAAATGAAAACCAGTAATCTCTGAACTCTAAACAACAACTATTTTGGGTATATTTTCTCTATTAAAGCCATTCTTGAAAGATACTTAACAGATTATAAAATATTCTTTGTTTATATAAAATCTGACTTCAGAAGTTCCCAGGTGCTAGTGGAACATGCAAACATCCGGGTCTCTAACATTCTCTATTGAAGAGGTCTACCATTGTCTACCATATCAATGAGCATTTTGATATTACCTTATGCTAGCCTTAAACCCTGGTGGTACAGTTGTGGATAAGACACAGTGCAATCATACCTGCTCGGGGTATACAGTCTAGTGAAGAAGTGGGCACATGAAGCTGGTAATTTGGATAAAAGATGATAAACATTAGAATGAAGGGAAGCATAGGGTACTACCTGTTGGACCCTAGAGTACTAATACTAATCTGGCAATCCAGTAAAACTTCCATGGAATAGATAATCCCTAAAATGTGTCTTCAAATAATAAGTAATTTCCAGATGGATGGTCAATTCAGGAGAAGAGAAAGCTCAGATTCTTAGCATGAAAATACAATTTGTAGACACCTAGAAATAGTACGGTGTTATAAAACAGAATGTTTCAAACTGGCCAGATCACAAAAGAGTAGTTAGTATATACTATTCTAGGAATTTGGACTCATCTTGTGGGCATTAGGGAGCCATTGAAGAGTTTTAAATATAGGAGTGGCTTGGTCAGAATTACATTTGTGACGGATCACTTTGGCTGAAATTAGAAAGAGGTATTTAAGGGCTGGGGATTTAGCTCAGTGGTTTCGCTGCCTGCTGCGCAAGCGCAAGGACCTGAATTCGATCCCCAGTACCAAAAAAAAGAAAAAAGAAAAAGAGAAAGAGGTATTTAAGTGGAGGTTAAATGATTCAAAACTGGAAGCAAGAATACCAGCCAAAAGGCTAGTTTTTGTGATAGTCCAGCAGAGACACTGAGGCCTGAGGCAATCAGTAAGGGTAAAGGTAATGGGAGATGGACTTAGTATATCTTTGTTAACTTAACTGAGATTTGTTATGTCTTGGTTTGTGTGTCTTTATTTCATGTACAGTCTATTGTAGGAGCTAGGGTTGGATGAATCCAGCAGCTGCTGGATAGCATGATTTATTTAGCCTACCAGATTTCACCAGACTCTATATCCTCCAGTGGCATCTTGAACGTGCTCCTAGTACTCGTGCACCTAGGGAACCAGAAAGTGTTATTGTCATTTCATCCCCACTGGTCTCTAATTCAAACTTGAATGCTTTCTTTTTGCCAGGGCACAACACCTTGTGAGCTCCCTTCCTGTGCATACATACAGCACGTAGATAACAATGGAATACTTGATGCTCTGTACTACTTCCAGGTCTTTAAAATAGAGGAGCACTAAGTTATCCCAGTTGCTCTGGAATTCTACAGTTGAAACAAGATAAAGGACTCTGTTTAGCTATCTGTGTAAAGCAAATATAACTTGAGAATTAAAAAAAGTAAACACAAGTACTGAAACTTAAAGCAGGAGACTCTTGAAAACACAGACCAATGTCTCACTGGTTAGAATTTCCTTCATTTTGCAAAGCCACGAGCCACATGCATCAGCTCACCACAAAGTCATTAAGCCTTTTTAAGCTCAGATGAAAAACATTAACAAATACCACAAAAGGCTTTAGTATAGCCCCTTTGTTCATTCACATATGGCACTTTATAACTCCTGCGCCACTCTGGTCGTGTGTTTGTTTAAGCTGCCTCCATCAGGCTGGTCTTGAAAGAACAAAAGACATCTTGAGCAATCCTAAGCAGGAAATGGGCTAATCTAAACATGGTTTGTGACACTTTAAGTAGAATAGAAAGCGGAGGGATTGATTAGTCATTAATGTCCAATTGGCTCCATATGGATGTTGCAATAATAAAGCCTTTTTCAGAGCAGTAGCAGAGTTATTGAATTAGAGGTTTATGTTTCCTCAGAGCTGACCTTAGGGAATTCCTTTTTGGTTCTTCTTGTTGATCTTTTAAAGAGAATGGAGTTTCTAATAGAAAAAAAAAAATAGAAGTCTTATCCATAATAACACTTGCTCATAATCCTGCAACCAAGGAATACATTAATTTAGCATCCTTTTAATCTCTGCTATAATTTCACTCCTTAGTGCTTTCTTTGCATGCCCTTGCATCTCCGGTGGGGCAGTATTTCAGAGACCAATTAGATAGTGGCATGAACTTCATAACTGGTAATGGGCTCCTCTAATATGCTTGGCAGTGCAGGAAAGTGGCATCCTTAAAGGGGGAAAGTTATGTTCCAGCCAAGGAGTGGTAGATTTTGAAATTCATTTCGGGTCACTGAATAGTGACTGGGGCAGCTTTGGTATATAAGTGTGCTACCCTGAAAGTCAGAAGACCTAGGTTCTGGATCTGGCTCTGCTCCTTATTCTATACTAGCAACTGGTTACTTCAGGAGAAGGTTGTATAATCTCTCTGAGCCTTGATTTCCTCTTCTGTAAAGTGGATCAAATGATATCTACATTCCTACGCCTTTCAAATGATTGCAAAGGGGATTGAGAAAATGTAGTTAGTGAAAGCACTTTGTAAATATTATTATATGTAAAAGTATTTAGCACATCTGATGTTCCTGTCCCAGAAACTGACCTCTGGCCTAGTCAATCTAAAAGGTAGACTGCTCTTTAAAGAATTACACACTTTGAGACTCTGATCAGTGAAATGTCTGTTTCCAAGTGTCCCATGAAATGTTTTTGTGTGGAAAGTATTCATGACTACATCTCTATCCAGTGACTTCTTGCTGTAGATAATTTCAGTAGTTGAAATAAATAGGGCATTTGTTTTTCAGTGGGGTTAAAGAACCTTAAGAGAGAAACAGAAAATGAAACCCTGGCTGGTCTTCTCCTACACTGGATAAATGAAGAATGAATACCTTAGTCAGAGTTGCATGGGTGATTCATCTTTTGTTCCTACAACATTGGTTCTTATTTTTTCACCAATCTCTGACTTTCACCTATCTCCCTACTTTTCATTTGCCTTCAAGTCATTCCATTTGAGGAATGACTTAGTAAGTTGCTTTTTGCTAACCTATCTAGCTAATATTTTATAAAAGACACAAAGAGCAATTATACGCTTCACTCCTGACAATCCTTTTTTCTCAGGTATGAAAAACACACAACTTTCCTAATGATTAAGAAAGGGTCTTTCTTGGCCATGGAATATATTTTTCATGCCAATTAAACCAAGAGGCTTAATTAATTTTTTTGAGATTGGGTCTTGCTGTGTAGTTCAGGCTGGCCTTGAACTCAGGGTGATCCTCCTGCCTCAGCCTTCTGAGTGCTGAATTACAGGCATGCACCAGCATTTTTTCTTTTTAACAAGAATTCTAATTTGAATTTCAAGCAGGTTTATTTTGTAATGAAAGTTAACATTCTGGTAGTAAGCAGGAATGAAAAGTTAGCAAGGGGCCACTACAGTGATGGACACCTGTCAGTCATTGCTATAACATAGTAAATTAGACCTCCACCGTGGGAAGATAGATTTGGTGAGATAAACACAGTGAACAAGCCAAGTGCAGTTTCAATATTCTGTACTTCCTAATCTTGTATTTCCTTCATCTTCTACATTTTAGTTCATAACATGCACATTTTCATTTTCTCTATTAACCGAAATAACAGGCTATGAAATGTATCATGTAACTCTTTCCGAAATTCTACAGGAGAAAACTAACCATTCTGTTGATAGACTGAAATAGTCTAAAGTATTATGATTATCAGTAGTTCTGGCAAGCAATTCAGTGGTGATATTTATGTCTTTTTATTCATAAAAAATCAGTTATAGCTTTTTTGCCTTTCCTAGTAAATGAAACTTTGAGTTTACAATAGCCTGAAAATGCCACATACTTCTCAACTATGCAGAAAAATGAACCTTTCAGAGAAGGCACTTTTGTTGTGGGTTTTCTGTGGGTTTTTTTTTTTTTTTGCTTTTGCTTTTTTTTTTTTTTTTAAAACCTAGTAGTCAAAACGGTTTTACTTTGAGTAGTAGTCCATTGTGTGGATAAACCACAATTTTTCCATTCTCCAATTATTTCCAATTTTTGTCTATTAGTAATAAAACTATTACATTCTTATGTAAGCCTATTTCTGGATGGAAGTTTCCTTCTTTTAGGTCAGTATCTAGGAGTGAAATTGCTATGTCATAGGTAAGTGAATATTTTTCTTAGGAAAATCTGCCAAAAACTAGTTAGGGCATTTTATATTTTAGTAAATTTACCAGTTAGATTTCCAGTTGCTCCCATCCTTGCCAGTATTTAGTGATTAAGCCATTCTAGTGCTAGTGAAACAAAATCTCAGTGTACTTTAAATTTACGTTTTTTGACAAATAATGATATAAAATATATTTTTATGTGCTCATTAGCTATATCTTCTTTTGTAAAGTGTTCAAGTGTTTTGCCCATTTTAAAATTAGATTACTATTTTTTATTGTTTATGTAAAACTTCTTTCCATACTGTGGGTTGAAACTTGTCAGTTATGTGTCTTGTGAATAATTTTTCCCTGATCAGTTCTTTGACATTGGATTTTCTTAACAATAACTTTTGATGAATTAATTTTGATAAAGTTCAGGTTATCATTTTTCCTATAAGCTTAGTGTTTTATATGCCATATCTAAGAATTCTTTCATTCTAGGGTCACTCTAAAATATTATCTTTTATATTTTTAAATGAATGGTACAGTTTTTGCTTTTATTTTTAAAATTTTTATTTTATTAGTATATGTTTGCAGTTCATGAAGTTTACATTCATCCTGGGAGTAAGTACATGTACATAACACAGCTTGTCTAAATGTCTAAATCCCCTTTCCCCATGTTCATCCTTGGTGTTATTATTATTCTTAGCTCATGTTTATGACATGTAATATTTACGTTCATTGTGAGTATTTGGTACCTGTACATGGCATATCTTAAATCTTCCTACCCCCCCCTTCACTTCTTCCTTTCCCCTTGCCCTCAATCTCCTAGACCCCTTCCCATTTGCAAGAGATCTATCCCCTTGTTTCCTTCTCTTTATCCTTTATTTTGCTTTGTGTTTGTACTTTGCCTTACTCAAATGAGAGATACCATATCATGTTTAAGCTTGTGTATCTGATTTATTTCACTTAACATTATGTTTTCTAGGTGCATCCATTTTCCTACAAATGTCTCAAATTTATTCTTCTTTGTATCTGAATAGTATTCCATTATGTATAGATACCACATTTTCTTTGTCTGTTGATTGGCATACAGGCTGATTGCAGGATTTAGCTATTATGAATTGTGCTACCAATGTATGCATGTATTGTTGTATATTATTTAGCTCTTTTGTAAAGATACCTAGAAGGGGGAATAGCTGGATCATATAGAATTTCTAATTTTAGTTCTTTGAGAACCCTCCATACTGATTTACATAATGCTTGCACTAGTTTACATTCCCACCAACAGTGCAAGAAGTGCCCTTTTTCACCACAGCCATCCCAGCATTTGTTATTCTTTGAGTTCTTGATGATTGCCATTCTTTTTGGTGTAAGATGAAATCATAGTATTGTTTTTTAATTTGCGTTTCTCTAATGGCCAGAGATGTTGAACATTTTTTCGTATGTTTGTTGGCCATCTGTACTTCTTCTGAGAAGTGTCTGTTCCTTTCACTCGCTCATTTCCTGACTGGATCTTTTATTTTAGATGACTGGTTTTTGTTTTTTTTTTTAGTTCTTTATATGTTCTAAATATTAGTCCTCTAAGGAATAACTAGCAAAAAGTTTTCCATTCTGTAGGTTGTGTCCTTACTCTAGTAATTGATTCCTTTGCTGTACAGAAGATTTTTAATTTGGTATAATCCCCTTCATTGATTCTTGCTGTTATTTCTTGAGCAATTGAATAGCCCTTTAGAAAGTCCTTGCCTACACCTATGACTTCAGGTGTTTACCTATTTTATCTTCCAGTAGGTTCAGTGTTTCTGTTTTAATGTTTAGATGTGTAATGCTTTTTTTTTTTTTGGTACCGGAGATCGAACTTGGGACCATGTGCTTGCGAAGCGGGCACCGCACCACTGAGCTAAATCCCCAGCCCTGATGTTTAATCCATTTTGGTTTTAATTTAGTACATGATGAGAAATATGGGTCCACCTTCATTCTTCTTCAAATAACCAATTTACCCAGCACCATTTATTAAATAGGCTATTTTTCCTTCAAGGTATGTTTTTGGCCCCTTTTAATTTTAAGTAATGATTTATTTCATGTTAATTGTTGGATATAGTGTATGATAAGAGATTTGCTGTTTCAATATATTTATCTACTTATTCTACCATTATTTATTGAAAAGATACATTTCTTATTTTAACAGGTTAGGTCTTTATGAAGATATTTTGAATCTCTTTAATGTTCTTCAGGTCTATTTTGGCTATTGTACTGAATTTTTTTTTTTTTTTTTGTACCGGGGATCGAACTCAGGTCCTTGTGCTTGCGCAGCAGGCAGTGAAACCACTGAGCTAAATCCCCGGCCCTGTACTGATTTTTTAATATAAAGTTAAAATGAACTTGCCAGTCTCTACAAAAAGTCTTTTAGGATTGTTATTGAGATTGGGTTGAATCTATAAGGAAATTTGGTAAGAACTGATGCCTTAACACTATTGAGTCTTCTGATTCCTGAACATGGTATATTCCTCCATGTATTCAGGTCTTCCATAAGTCATAAATCTTGTACAAAGGGTGATCAAACTATACAGTGACACATTGTCATTAATCCCCCTCTAAATACTCCCCCTCATCTCATCCAACACACTTATCTCATCCTTCTTGCCATTTTCTGAAACAAGTCTGGAAATCCTCTTTTGTAAGTGTCTTTACAAGGTATGATTTTAAAAAAATATGGTGAAGGCCGGCAATTTAGCTCAGTGGCACCATGGCTGCCTTGCAAACCCAAGGTTCTGAGTTTGATCCCCGGTACTAAAAAAACTCCAAACAACAGAACAAAATATGGTGAATGTTGCTGCCAAATGCCATCCAGTGGAAAGGCAGGCTTGTAAAAAACAGTGATGGCACTGATCAAAGTATATCATGTGCATGTACAAATGTGACAAAATGAAACCCCTTAATCTGTATAATCAATATGTACTAATAAAAAATATTCTCATTTGCCTTATTCACTGAATCTGGCACCATGCAACTTCTAGCTCTTCCCCAAAGCCAAATGACCATGAAATATAAAAGTTTCAAATTGATTCAGGACATTGAGGCTGCCAGTACAGCACAACTGAAGACACTCACAAAAGAGGACTTCCAGAACTGTTTCAGAAAGTGGCAAGAATGATGGGATAAGGGTAATTTGAGGGGGGTTCATGGAACTTTGTCTTGTACTGTAATTTTTAAAATTTAAATATTCACCATGTTTTTAGATCATACCTCATCATTCAGTGTAGATGTTTTCAATACTTTTTTGGTTGAATTTGTTCTTAAGTGTTATATTTTCTGATACTATTACAAATGTAAATTTTGAGAAGTTATTTTTGTTTGCTGCTAGTACATATAAATATTTTTCAAAAATCATTTTATTGAAATATAATTTACATATAGAACATACCTATGTTAAGCAATATTAAGAAATATTGATTTCTATATTTTTATTTTATATTACTGAATTCACTTACTATTAAATTCACTTATTCTAGCAGTTATTTTGTAGATATCTTAGGATTTTCTATGCAAGCAATTACAGTATCTATGAACAAATGATATTGGGTACTCTTTTCCAATTTTTATACTTTTTGTTTTTTAAATGTTGGTTAACAATGGTGAAAAGTAAACATCTTTGCCTTTTTCATCTTAGGAAAAAGCATTCAATAATTTACTCTAAAGTATAATGTCAGGTGTAGGTTTTTTTTAAATGCTTGTTAACAGAATGAGAATCTTATCTGCTATTGGTTTCCAGAGCATAATGACTCATGAAAGAGTACTGAATTTGGTTAAAACCATTTTCTGAATTTGTTGAGATGATCATGAATTTTCCTTTGCTCTGCTAATATAATGAATTATATTGTCTGATATTTAAATTACTAATTTTACATTCCTGAGAAAAGTCCTATTTGGTCATGATCCATTATTCATAAAACACATTACTGGATTCAATCTTCTAGCATTGTATTGAGAACTTATGCTGCCTTATAAAATTAATTGGGAAATATTCTTTCTTCCTCTACTTTTTGTACAGGTTATTAGTTTTTCCTTAAAGATTTGAAATTTACTGGTGAAACCATTTGGGACTGGAGTTTTCTTGGTGGGAAAGTTCTTAGTTATAAATTCAATTTCCCTATTAGCTATCAGATTGTTAATATTTTCTATTTATTGAGTAAATTTTGGTAGTTTTCCTTTCAGTAAATTTGTTCACCGTATTTATTAGAATTGTCTTAATAAAAAAATAAATAAATTTTAAAAAAGAAAAAAGAAGAATTATCTTAATATTCCTGATTATCTTTTTTACTGTGAGTAGTAGCTGTAGTTAAACTCCATTTTTCAATTTATTTTCTCTTTGTTCATCAATCTGAGAATGAGTTTGTCAGTTTTACTATTTTTCTTCAAATTATTAACCCTTGGCTTTTAAATTTGGTTTTATTGTGGCTGTTTTCTGTCTCATTGATTTTTACTGTTTATCCATTCTGAAAATCTCCTATTTTAAATTGAATTATTTCATTCCTTTCTATTTAATGGCATTATGAAATTTGATTGGCTTAGGTCTTATAATTTGCAATTTGTTTTCTATTTGTTCTCTCAGGTTTTCACCTCCTGTTTCTCCATTCTTGCCTTTTGATTGATTAAATCTTTTTTAATTTTTCTGTTTGAATTACTCTAATGTCTTTTTAGTATATCTGTTTATATTTTAGAAAATTAGTTTTTCTAAGGATTCACTATGCATCCTTTAATATTGCTACAGTTGAAATTTTACCACTTTTATTTAAAACCCTTGTTCTTTGAGCTAATGTGATATTGTTGTGCTGTATTTTACTTTTTTATACGTTGAAAATCTCCAATGCAATGTTTTATTTTGTATTAAACAGTCCCTTGGGTTTTTAAGAATAATGAATAATTAGTTGTTTATTAATGGAATCCAGAGAAGAAAAGAAATCACTTATCACATATTTTATGTCCTTCCTTTCTTCCTATGTATCTATTTTTCATTGTTTTTGTTATTGTTGTTGTTTTTTGGTACCAGGGATCGAACTCAGGACCTCGTGTTTTCCAGGCAGGCACTGCCACTGAGATAAATCCCTGGCCCTTTTCATTGTTATTTTTATTTTTCAATGTTTTGAATAATTTATTTGAGTATCTCTGGGTATAGATTTGTTCTGAACTTGTTCTCTTAACTTTTATTTATCTGCAAATATAATTCATATTTTTTGTGTGAGAGACTATAAATCATTTTTATTTTATCCTTTGTTGATATTTTCCAGGTGTTCTGTGTTGGCTCTGTTTTACTTTTTTCTTTATATGTCTCTTATTTTTATTAATGCATGTTAACTGTACATATTAGTAGGATTCAGTGTGATATATCCATACATGCATGCAGCATGCATTGATCATATCCAACCACCTGGCTTTTATTCTTGCCTGCCACATCCTAGCACCCTTCCCAGTCCCTAGTAATCTCTATTTCTTTCAGGTCGACACTTTTAAGTTCCCACATATGAAAGAGAGCATGCAGCACTTATATTTCTGTGCTTCTATTTGTGTGCTTATATTTTACCTAACATAATCCATACCTTTTGCTGAAAATGACAAGATTTCACTCTTTATGGTTGCATAATACTCCATTCACAATCATTTATGAAGTATATGTTTCCTGGACAAAATTTTGGATTGACCTTTTCTTTCAGTATTCTAATCGTGCTTCATACTCTCCATACTCTTTTAGCTTTTATTATTTCTAGTGGATAACCACTCATTATTTGTGTTAGTATTTCCCTGTAACAGGTCCATTTTCTCTGAAAGTTCTAGTTTCTCTTTGGTTTTCAGTAGTTTAGTGTCTTGGTGTGGTTTTGTTTTGTTTTGTTTTGTATTTAATTTGCCTGTATTTCTCCAAATGTCTTGAACCTATTAGTTGATTTTTCTTACCAAATTCATGTGATTTTCAGCCAGATTTTTGCTTGGCTGGTTTGGTTTTGGTCTCCTTATAACATTTTCCTGGTTGTTTATACAACTAATAATGTTTTATTATATATTGTGTGTTGTGTGTTATAAATTATAGAAATTCTGGATTCCACTATCTTCCTTTGAAAATGTTAATTTTGTGGCAAGATGAAATTAAATTATCTGCTGATCATGTTGTACTAATGGGAATTTAGTTTTGCAGAGTTAGGGAGAATCTATTTCAATTTTATTTTAGTCCTTGAGTAAACACCTTTAGTCTTGGTGTATAGAATTTATTTCTAAGGAATTGTCCCTCTGGGGTTTCAGTGGAAAGTCCAAGCTGTTTATGAATCTCCTCTAAATTGATAGGATTCAAATCTCACTTTTATTTCCTTGGCAGTGGGCATCAGCTGAAATATCTGTCCAGGTTTTTCAGATATACAGCCTTGTTTTCCACTGGGTTCACTTGAGTCTTTCTTATACATTTGAGGTTAAGAGTTTAGCCTCTCAGAAGCCTCAACCTCTATTTTTAATACATCAAGTAAAATAGACAGACTTTCTATTTGCATTTTAGCAACTCCATAGTATGTAGACTGGGGCCATGGGAAAAACTTTGAAAACTGAATTCCAATTTGTGAAATTCTTTTCTTTCTAGGATGGAATCTTCTCCAGTTTCTGCTTAATTTTGGTATCTCTTAGGTGTCTTTTCATATTTTACCCAGAATTTTTATTTGTTATCGGCTGGAGGTTTGGTCTGAGATGAGCTAGTCTGCCGTTACCAGAACTAGATCCCAGAACAGAATTTTTGTGCCAGTGTTTTTCATATAGCACAATCATTTTGTCTGACAAGTCTTAGTAAGCCTTTTAGAAGGAATGTGGTCAGCTTATTTTCCTCTATTCTTTATTATCAATTCACTAGTAACCACTGTGACTATTCAGTCATGTCTCATTTGGTTCCTGTTTTGATCACTTTTGGAGTATATTTGTTTATGACACTACCCTGCTTAAATACCTTAAAAAGTTCTTGGGTTGGCATACAAGGTATTTAGCAATTGATCCCTATTTACTTTTTAAATTTTATCTCTTAGTACTCTTCTTTTTTTCTTATAAGCCCAAGCCATAGTCAGCTTCTTTTTATTTCCCCAGAACCTACTGTGCTTTTATTACTGTGTGTCTTTATTCACACTGATTCCCTGGTCTGGAATATTTTCCTACTCATACTTGGTAAATTCTTGCTCTTCTTTTAAGGTGCTGCCCAAGTGTCACTTTGTCTCTGAAGCCTCTCTAATATTCTCCTCTGTCTACTCCAACAATGACAAGTGTCTCTTGTCTGCTTTCATTGTATTTTAAGATTGCTGTTGTGAGCCCTATTTCATAATTTTTCATTTATATATCTTTCCCCCACTGGACCAACTTCTCTCAAAGCAAAGCACATGTGTTGTTTACCCATCGCAATGCTGAATACATCTGAAACTTGTCAGAAGTGTTAGCTGAATCAATGCATACATAAATGATTACTAGAAACATTATAGGATTAGCCAGAGTTCCTCCTTGGGGAAAACTTTATATATGCACAAACCCATGCCAAACACTCACTCGTTCACTCAGATGGCCCTTGGAATTTACCCAGGAAGGGGCCTTTCTAGGATTAGTTCAGGACCATTGCCATTGGCTGTAATGGTAAACTGGCCTTCTTTCCAGCCCACCTGGAAAGACTCAATTTTCTGTCTTCTCTAAATCATTCAAATCACAGCTTCTTAAGGAGGTCTTTGTCTTGGCATTTCTGTTTCCTTTCTTAACTAATTGTCTTTCTTTAAGTGAAAGTTTGCATTCATACAAACTGTCTTTGGAGATGAAGGATGAATTAACCAATCTGAGCCTCCTAGAAGAAGTTATGTAGAGCAGGAGGATCCAGAGCACAGGGACCAGGCTTTCTTTGGTGCCTTGTGTGGTGTTGTTGACCTCCTGGACTTTTGGTAATTCTCATTTGGGATTGCTGTTGCTGGTAAAGACTTAGGGTACATAGCTGTGGGTCTAGCTTCTTTCTGCTCTCTATGGGAAATCCTATCATGAATTCACAAATGTCTCCTCTGCTCTTAAAAAGAAAAGAAATTTCCTTATAGAAGAGTGAACTATGCTCTTTTTCAATTTAGTTCTGGATTCTGATAGAATCTTGGCTGTTTAAGACTGAAGGTGCAGGGGCGGGGTGTAGCCCAGTGGTAGAAAGCATGAGACCCTCAGTTTAATCCCCAGCACTACAAAAACAATGAAATACTTCTTAAAATGCATTTAATGTTGTTACTTTAAAAACTGAATGGAGCAGAATGAAATAATACTTGATATGTAGATTTCTAAAACTTCATTATAACAGAAAGTTAATTTGTAGATCATACACAGATTAATAGCATACCTTATAATCTATAGAATTCTTATAATATTCTATTAGAATTTTCCCATCTGCTTAAAGGAGTTTTCAAAGTATATAATTTCTATTTTTTAAGTTTCTGAATTTTACACACATATACAGTCATATGTATTTTTACTGCTAAAATAACAATTCCCTAGCTATTTTGTTTCATTAAGCATGTATTTAGAAAGTTTAGGGACATTTTCTAAATGTTCGTTTGACTTTGTAGCCTCTCATATTTTCTTAAAATTCTGACTCTAAACTTAACTCAAACCTAGATACCTAGATTGTAAGTTCAAGTAATAGATGAGTGGTCATGTTTCAATGAGAAAGAAAGTAATATTGAGAGATTTTTTCTAGCAAAAGATTCAGTTCAAGAAGTATTTGTTGAAAAGCATCTTTCTGCATAGTACTCATCAAGATGTTTCCATAAATTCCATAGAAGTTGTATATTGCATAATCACTGCAAAACAGAAGAAGAATCCCTAAATATGTCTTTGTGGGGGATTTGTGGCTTACAATATTATATTGCTTACACTAAATCCTAAGTGTTAACTCAGGTACTGAAAGTTCAGGACAGGATAGAGCTCCTTTCCATGACATTAGTGGTAGCTATTAAGGCAGAAATGAGAGGTCAATTTTCATATGCAAGGTAGGTTTGTTGTTCTTTATTGACTATTTAATTAAGGAAGGTGATGTTTTGGGCATAGTTTATATATTCATAAGAGCCTTAGAATAACACGTATTTGGGAGACAAGGGAGAAAGGAGGTGAAGTGAGGGCAAGTCTTATCCAAGTTAAGCTTTTGTAAAGACTTTTTGCAAAGGGGCCTGGATACTGCAAATTTGTGTCATATTAAAAGTCACTGCTAGTGGGGTGTGGTGCCACACGCCTGTAATCCCAGCACTCAGGAGGCTGAGGCAGGAGTATTGCCATGAGCTCGAGGCCAGCCTGGGCTACATAGTGAGTTCAGGGCCAACCTGAACTACAAAGGGAGACCCTGGCTCAAAAAATCGAAATACCAAAAAAAAAAAAAAAGTCACTGCTACTGTTGATGTCTGTTCAGATATGAGGTCCAACAAAAGTGGCTTCCAAATTTGATCACCCTAGATAAGTTTCTTATTTTCAATCTTGGTTCATCTGATAAAACATTCCAAGTTTAACTTACGATGTGCCCATTCATTTTTCAGTTTACTCCTTCAGGAAGAGAGACATAACAAGAAAAAGAGAGTTGGGCATACGCCCTAAAACATTTGCTATTTTCCCCTTTTTACCTTGCATTTTTGTACTATGTACTATGCTTGAACATTCCAATTTCTGGAAGCATTCCTTGTGAGTCCTAGAAGTCTTTTGTGTAGTTAATTAAGTGTTCTGCAGATAATACATATTGTGGGGGAAAGGAAAAGACCAGTGCTGGGCTGTTGGTGGAGGTGAAACCTGAACTGTCCCTTGGAAAACGGTAGAAATTACTGAAGCAGAAGAGTAAAAAGAATATGCTAGGGCTCTGGCATAGCATGAGAGTGAGAGAGACTGGGCATACAGTGTATTGGGAGAATCAGTAGTATGGAGTAAAGGGTGTTGGATATTCCTCTGTACTGCAACTAGACTCTCAAAAATCCTCTGTGACTTCTGTCAGTCTGCAGGAGATTAAAACTTCCCATTCATGATGAAATCCATATTTTAAGTGAAGAAATAAACTGAAGCTGACTGGTTTTGCTAGAGGTAGAGAGAAGGCTACAGCAGCAAAAGCAGATTTCAACTGTTAATCACCTGTGGCATAGTAGTTAACTTAGAATAATATTGAAATGTTTTTCCATGTGACATTCTCCACAAACCTGTCTCCTTTTATGTGTATGCATGCCAGTATATAAATTGCTGAATCCATGTCAGCTGTAAAGTAATGGCACTGAGGGCATCATAAATTACCATGGTGATCCTCAGGAGAAGACACTGTTGTGTCTGAATAAGTGTTTCACTTCCAGAGTAATGTATGCCTTCATCTCACCCAGCAGTCAGCATATTGCCCTGTGTTGATGGATATTGTCAGCTGGAAGCTACACTACATTTCACTGCACAATAAACATGGCTGTCAAACCCATATAAAGTGAAATCAATTTATCCTGTATGGTCAGTGCATTTTAAATGAAATTAATGTACTGTGGGTATGGTGGCAAAAAGGTAACGTATTAGTTATGCATCTTGGGATCTGAGACTTCTCATGTGAGGCATCGTTCTGTCTAGAAGGCCTAAAAGAAAGGCTGTTTATGAAATATGTTATTTTTGCATGGTCTTCAGAAAGTGCTTTCTCTGCCCATCTTCATGTTTTGGGAAAAAAACACAATATTCGTTAATTCCATCCTTTTATTCTGTCATTATATGGCAATAAATAATGACCATATTTGCCAAATAATGGTGTGCTTTAATGTTCTAATTTATTACTGGCTTTGACACCAACAAATTTCTTTGTAATCAAGGTATCTGGAAATAGAATAGAAGGGCCAGAGATTGATTGGGTCATGCCATTCTTTTATTACTTCACTGAGCTGAAAGGATTTACTTTGTCCAGAAAATAGAAATGTTGGCTTTAATGTACATTTTGCTTCTAAACTTCTGGAGGTAGGTTTTCTTTGTGCACTAGAAGCATTGGTTGAGGCCATCAGTTAAATCACTTCACATCTTACTGTAGAAATTTTCAATCTATAGGAAAATATTTGGTAGTTGCCACATCGCAAAGCATACGTCGCTGTGTCACACTGAGGAGGCCATGAAAACAAGGAAAGACTACATTCATTTATTCACTAAATACATTTTTATAATTAAAATTCCATGTGCCAGATACTTCCCTGGATCCAAGGAATTCAGCAGTGAATGAGACTCAGCCCCTGCTCTGTCTTCAAAGAGCTTTCAATCTACTATGTTACTAGATCAGAAATAGTTTCATAGGGGTTAAAGAAAATCTCTTACACAACTGAAAAATGTGTCAAGACCCTTGAGATGAATACCTCTTAGTCTACTACTTTTGTGTAGGGGTTGAAAATCAAATAATCTTTTACTTAATGTATATTTAGTATGTATTCTGTGGGACGTCTTGAGCATTCAAAGATGAGTCCAAGACAGTGTCTAACTTTAGGGATCGCATATTCCTGGGGATGGAGAAAGATCGGAAGGAGATAGTCACATAAACAATAATTATGCCGGGGCACAGAACCTGAAGAAAATGGGGAGCTTGGGGAGCATCATTGCAAATGCTGTTCTTTTAGGCCATACAGCTTTCCCATCTGTCTTTACTCCCCTCTCCTACTCACTAGCTGATTCCCGTTCATCCTTTGAGATTCAGGTGGGACATCACATCTCCTAGGAAGCATTTGGTTGACCATCCTGTCTGGTGTCTCTTGGCACCCTGGTAACTTCAGTACTGTGACTTTGTTACAGTGGTCTGTCTCCTTCCTGAAAGATGAGTTCTCTTGGGCCTTTGTATCCTAGCACCAGATGACAGACCTAGGCTCATAGTAATTGCTCAGCTAAAATGTTTCATTGAATTAATAATTCATTCACAAAACATGCCAACATTTGAGTAGGACTTGAAGGATTAGTAGGACTTAATAAGTCTCAGGAGAAGAGTCTTCCTAGCCATACAAAGAGGACAGGCCAAGTCACAATATTGTGAAAAAGAATTCTGTTTGGGGGAAATGTATGATTTGAAGTACCGGTGTGTTTTTGGCAGATACAGCTAAAATGACAGGTAAGAGCCTGCTTTTGAGGGAAGGAATCACAGCAGGAAAGTTTACCATAAAATAATACCAGTCATTGCTTTATCACCAGCTAGAATTTATTGTTGTAAATGCAGTAGGTGTATAAAGACATGCAACACTAATTCTGCCCAGTGTCTTGTTGAAGGCTATATCAGAAAGGATGTAGAGTTGTCACCTGCAACTGTCTTCTGCTTTTAAAAGTTCACTTAGAAAAAAAGAGAGGGACCTAGGGAAAGCAGCAGAACCTGGTGGAACCTGGCGGCAAGCTCTTACATTATCCACATAATAATGCTTTACACCGTCTTGTTCTTCCTGCCCTGACATTACAGGAAGTAAAGCAATGAATGGCTCTGCAGCTAAACTACAGCAGTATTATTGTTGGCCAACAGGAGGTGCCACTGTGGCTGAAGCTCGAGTCTACAGGGATGCCCGAGGCCGGGCCAGCAGTGAGCCACACATCAAGAGACCAATGAATGCATTCATGGTTTGGGCGAAGGACGAGAGGAGGAAAATCCTTCAGGCCTTCCCTGACATGCACAACTCCAACATTAGTAAAATATTAGGTGAGTTCAGTTGGCGCAACTGATGCTGACCTTTTCCCCTAGAGAGCTTCAAGAGTGGAAAGCAAGGGCGGGGCCACTGTGCTTGACAGAAGTTTGATAAAGCCCCACTGGCTGCCTTTGTCATCAGCCCTCCCTGCACCTCACAGTTCTACCATTAGGGTTAGGGGCTACTGCATCTACCAGGGAAGGTGCTTCAAAACTGATTTTAGAGACAAACAATTGGCAGAGCAAGACTGCGTAAAAACTGATTCTAGAGGCAAACCATAGTAATGTGTTAATATTGTGAATTTAGCAACTCTTAAGAGGTCACTGCTCAACAGCCATCATGGGAGGAAGCTTTATCACCTTTTTTTTAGTTAGTCTTTTTAAATTTGTAAGTTGCAGGCCAGCCGGGGATTTAGCTCAGTGGTGCCACACCTGCCTCCTAAGCACAAGGTCCTGAGTTCCATCCCCGGTACTGAAAAAAAAAAAATTGTAAGTTGCTACACAGTCTTGGAAACACTCACTGCCCTCACAGTTTTCTGATCTAGAATTCTTGGGTTCATACGTACTACTCAAAGAATAATTCATCAAGGACTAGGGGTAAACCCAAAAATGGTGTGAAATTCATGAAGTGCAAAACAGTGCCTCTAATGATAACTTTAAAACTTGTGAAATAAAGCTACATTTTCTTTAAGGAGATATGACTAGTTCAAATTTCACAGCAGTGCATTGAACACAGACCACAGGGCAGAGGCCCATTTTGTGGTAAATTGCCAGTGATTCTCTAGTTTCTCAGCATTAAATTCAAGCCTTGTTCTATTAGCGTAAAGCTTGCCTAGTGCAGATTATACAGTTTGGAATTATTGTGTTCAACATATTGAACATATTTTATCCAACATGCAGCATTACAGTCAACATGTTTCCTCTTTAAAAAGAAAAAACACAGAAGGCACTGTTCTATTTAAGCTGTCGTGATGTGACAAAGTCTCAAAGGGAGCTGTTTAAGAAGCTGAAAAACATTAGAGACTTAAACTGTGGTTTTAATTTTTTAAATGTTTTGTTCAAAAGCAATAAATATTTAACCTGAGTAAATATCAGTGATCTGGACACACACAAATACACATGTTTTGTCACTATATAAATAATTTAACTTGATTTTGAGACATTTCTGAAGCAGTGACCTCTAAGAAAATTTAAAGCATACATAGAATCAAATAGTGGTAAAATGTTAAAATGCAGTTTTTCCTTTCTTTTTTCATTTTGACTTTTGAATTTCAAAATGGATACTAAGTGTTCTTATAATTAGGTGGAGTTTTATTTTTGGAGTTTCAGAGATTTGCATAGGGATTTTTAAAAATTTTAAATACCATTTAAATCAAGATGTTCCTAATGGACAGATCGTATTTGTTTCAAATTAAAAGACATTCTAAAAAAATCAATGCTATTCTGGCCTTATAATTTGATATGTAACTTTGCTATTTTCATATTTGTGTCCTGCCAGTTTAGTAGCCATGTAAGCATTCAGAAGGGCACAGACCCCTCTGTTTCCCTTTTGGCAGCTATGGAGAATCTATATTATTGGTGTGCAATCCATGAAAAAACTATTAGAAATATAGTAAGTATATTCATTAAAATGTAACCTTTAAAGCCCAAGCATTTCAGGAATACTAAGAATCCTCTGTTACTTTAGGCTTTAAGCTTCTGGGAGCCAGCAGAACACAGAGAAACCTATCTGCATAGCTATTCCACACAACTTTTGCACAACAATCAGGAAGAGCAGGGATGGATGTGCTATTAAGGCAGACCAGGATATTGCTGGCTATGTAGAATATTTGTATAACTTTTCCATTTGTTTATGTATGAAAAATCTCCACTGAAGAATAGCTAACATCCAGTCTGCACAGCTGTTACTGCTTTATTCACCAGCGAGACACAAAAATGCAATTTGATACATGTAAAAAAACACATCCCTTCTTCATCAAGTGTTTAGATCATTCTTTATAAACAATATTAGAGAAGTGAATACTTTTCCTTCTTCCTGTGTAAACCATATTAAAGATTTTTGTGCTTGTATCGGTACAGCTTTGAATGGGAGTTTATAGTACTTGAAAATGGTATATATAATTCCAACTGTACCTTCCGCTTCTAAAGATGACTTCTTAAGTCGAGTTTAGTTTTTTTAATTACCCTGGGCCAGGGAAGATGGTGTGGGCAGTAGATTTTTACGTGTGGAAGGATATCAACATCTGCTGATACCTTATCAGAGGTCAGCTTTGCTAAAGGTGCTTGGAGAGGGAAAATGATTGAATTTCTGGAACCATCAGAGCTTTTCCTGAGAATCCTGTCATTCTCATAAGTATGCTTAGGAAGTTTAGGCTTTGAACTCTTTTGAAAGGGAGAAGCAGATGAACAGGGAAATACCTTAGTGTAGGAGATGGTCATTTTGTAGCAGAGATACATTTTGAAAAAACGTAACATCATCAGCCTTAAATTACTGAGAGAAATAATACAATAACTGCATCATACACAGAATTATTTTTGCTCTGTTGTCTAAAAAACTGGTTGGGAGGTTCAGTGGTATGTGACAATGGAAGCTGGCCAGAGTCAAGGTGAATAAAGTGCTGGGGAGGTACATCTAGTTGTAACTCTAGTTGTATCTACTGAAATATATTGCCTTGACCACTTAGATACTTAAGGCTATTTTTATGTCCAGGATCTCGCTGGAAATCCATGTCGAACCAGGAGAAGCAGCCTTATTATGAAGAGCAGGCCCGGCTAAGCAAGATCCACTTAGAGAAGTATCCAAACTATAAATACAAACCCCGGCCGAAACGCACCTGCATTGTTGATGGCAAAAAGCTCCGGATCGGGGAGTATAAGCAACTGATGCGGTCTCGGCGACAAGAAATGAGGCAGTTCTTTACTGTGGGGTATGTATTCCTGGACAGAGCCAACTGGGGCTTTCCAGTCCCAGGAAAAAAACCACAGGTGGCTCCTGGCAGTACCTTTGGGAGAGAGATTAGAGAGGGAGGAGGCTGTGACATGCTGGAAGGGCTTGGCTGTGGAATCCTCAGAAGTTGCAGCCTTGGAGATGTGGTGGCTCCTACTGTGCAGGACAAAGCCGCACAGCTCATTCCCAACTGATTGCATCTTCCACCGTCCTCCTCGATAATGTAAGATACTCAGTGCCCACACACAGAGTTGCTGGTAGTTTATTTAGATAGACACACAGCAGGGGAAAACTGACTTTAAGAAATCCCCAGAAGCTTCCCAGCTTCTCTGGGTGGTGCTTGATTCTAATCACAATAGTCTGCTTTTGTTGTGGGATCTACCACAAGATAATTGGCCTTGACATTGGTTAGAAGACCTTATTTTTGGCATAAGATCCAGAACTCCTGTTGCAGTAAATTATTCTGTGGTGGAAGCAGTAACAATGTGGATTTTCTTGCTTAAATCAGAAACTAGACATGTTTTTGATATCTTCAAGTCTGATTTCATGTCATTTTGTTTAAAAATTAGGTAATAGATTTCTGGTATAAATTTCCACTTGGCTGACTGGCTGTCTGCATTCAAAAGAGGCCCCTCCTAACCACAGTAGTCAGGATAAGTGGGGATGCAGATGCCTGTAGATTCCAACACACCCAGACCTAGCAGCACAGGGGGGTGGAAACCACCAGGCCATTCTGGAGGCACCAGCAGAAGCAGCTGGAATCAGAGGGGGAGACACTTGGGAAAGGCTAGCAAAAGAGAAGCAGAGTAAGCGAAAATGAAGCCACGTTTGCTTTTAACATGGAGGAGGGCGGAGGAGCTGTGCTTTGCCAGGGAGTATGAAAGCTTCACTTATGGGTAGAAGAAGATAGGCCCTAAAGGGGGAGTAAAAAGCTGCTTATTATGCTTACAGGTGCTCAAAAGATAACTCTGTGGAACAAAAAAGGTTTCAGAAGTGTGTGTTTCAAAGAATAAAATTAATTTGAAATAGTAAATAGAATACAAAATGCAGCAAACCAATGAAAGTAGTCTGAGCCCTGGGGTCTCTGGGAGGAGCATGGGTTTTGGAGTTTGACTGCTGAGGTTCAGATACTGGCCTGGACACCTACTTGGCCAAGTTTTTTAACTTCCCTAAGCTTCTGTTTTCTCATGCGAGAAATGAAATGAATAATACCTCCTATCTTGTATGATTGTTATGAAGATTCAATGAGGCAATGCTTCAAAAAATATTTTACATAGTGCTTAGTTCAAAATCCAAAAAGGTGAATTCTAGCATTGCCATTTCTATTTAATATGTATTTACTATCACAGTAACACTATATTTCACATCATGTTAGATACATATTAATGAATTTCTTGATACTATGGCTGAACCTTTTAGGGATAAAGAGAGGCTTAAGCCACTTTATTATTTGAAGATCCCAATATGTTAATAAATGAAAGCATGCTAAAATAGGAATACCACTTGCTCTGTATTTTAATGAATGCATTTTAAAAATACTTTTAACACAAAAATATAATTGGGTTATTACATGTTAATTAGAAGATTTATTAAAAATACCAATTCAGAGTGCCCTTTTGGTAGGAAGAATAAAAGATTGGAATCACGATCTGGGCTTTCATCATCCCAAGCAACAAAGGAATTGTCTTCACTGTGTTTTCTCAAAATATGCCCTGCTGTCTATTCTAGCATAGTCATGAGTATAGTTGGACCATTTGAGCAAGAGAACTCGGAGATAATTAGGTATATTGTTGTGGTATGTGGTACATAAAGGAATTTCGAATTTTAGAGACCAGGGATGCTGTTCCTCATAGAGTAGAAGAGCCCGTTACGGAAGAATCACTGTATAGTGTGGAATGGGGCTACAGAAGTACAGGTAATGAGCAGAATGCCTTATTCTTTATTCTTCAGTGTTGAGGATTTTCCTCTGCCCTATTTTGATAATACTTGCTACATAAAGCCAGGTGTTATTTCCACTTGTGGATTTATATTTTCTTTAAGTAGTTATATTAGATAGATTATTAACTCTCTGAGGTTCATCTTTGGAAATTGATCTTCATTAGATGTGAGGTTATGGCAAGAGAAACAGGGAGAAAAAACAAACAAAAAATTCAAAGGTTACCATTGACTTCTTGATGGAATGGGAGAGAGATCAATTTTTATAGCTGATTTTGAAAGACATGCATAACTTTAAAGCCAATAAAACTGTGTATTACTCAACATTTTTGTGCATTTTACTGACTACACAACTGTAGCTGATGAGTTAGATTTTTTTACTCAGCTGTTATGAAATGAATTTGTCAATATGGAATAGCATACAATTAGCTTGTAACTTGGATTTAACCCCTTCAATTGGCAGATTAAGTATCAGAATTCTGTAACAATCCTAATAAGAATACTATCAATATAGAAATTATATTTATTGGGATGCATGTACCTACAATGATGTCTTTTCCTAAAGAATTATGGACAAATATTTTGCCTTTTTTTGAAACTCATTCAGTAATTTACCTGTGAACCAAAATAAAATTATCCTGGTACTTGAAAGTATTAAATTTAAGGCTATTTTAAGACAATAATGGCAGGTTATTGAATATTTACTGTATGCTATGTACTGTGCTGAGTGAGTTATACAGATAATTGTAAATACATCAAATTTAGATGATAGACAATATCTTCCCCATTATAGGGTTGGGAAAAAATGTTCAGAGATATTAAGTAATTTGTCTAAGGCCACACAGCTAATAAGGAAATGGCAGAACTCAGAGTGAATGTGATACATATGTCCTTTCTACCATTTTACCTACCTCTCATTTATAGCCTACAAAGTGCTTAGAGGCTGTAGAGTATAGTGGTTAAAGGTGTCAGTTCTAGAGCCAGACTGTTCTGGCTCAAATACTAGCTTTGCTCCTTTTTTGATATAGGAACTAATACACATCAGTCTTTATTCCTCTGAACCCTCCATTTGCCATTGGGAAACTTACTTAAGCTTTCTGCACCTTAGTTTTCTTATATGTAGAGTGACAATAACAATGACAATGACAGTAAAACCAACAACAAAAGTCCCTTCTGAAGAATGAATAACTTAATGTGGAAAGTGCTTAGAACAAGTGCCTGACACATGGTAAGCCCAAAATTAAAGTAAATATTATTCTAGAAAAATAATGCTATGTGCCGACTGTATATTTCTTATTATAAGAATTACTTTTCTAGGCTTTATACTATAAATGATTCGAACATTTGCCATTTTGATCTTAATCCCAAAGGGATTGAATCAAGCCTGTAAAATACTTACAAATGTAACTGAATGACATAAACTAGCTATATTGTTTTCAGTATTGTGCTCCTGAAAGGAAGCTGGATTATAACCCCTCCAGTAAAGTAAGCAGACTGTCATTATTTCCATTCCTTCCAGCAATATCAGCTGCAGAGATGTGTAAACATACAGCCTATCTTCTCATGCAACAAACTGCTGCGTTGCCTTCATTTATACAATCTATAAGGGTCTTATGGGTTAGCAAACAATGGGGCTTTACCAATGCAAATATGCAGTCCCTTTGCAAAGGTGAGTTTGGAAACATGCCACAGTGCTGAGCCCTCTCAAGGCCAGCTGATAACTCTTGTCCTGGGAGGGAGGGTCCTTGGCCATCTCTGTTGAGATCAGTTGCATGCATACAGTTTTGCAAACATCTACAACTTTTCTTTTGATGTATACATTCATTATTTTCAAGACCTAATACCTGCCAGCTACTCCTATTTGTGAAATCTGCAGTGTTTGAATTTTGACTCTGAAATTGATCTGTAAAGGAAGGAAAAATGCTTTTTAGGAAAGTAATTCCTGATAGACAAAACTTGAGCCTGCTGTCTGGATTTTTCACTTTGTTCATTGATTAGCCAGTCAATTGGTAAGGGCCTATTTGAAACCAGCTGGGTAGCCAGAATTGTAAATTAATATAGTATGAGGCATGATTTCTGTACACATAAGCTTTCAGAGAGTGTCGTAGTTGGAGAAGCTAGACACATATATGACTAGATTAGCAAATAATAGTTTGTTACACACACATGCATGCTCATACACGGAACACATAGTCTGTGCATATAATATATAATGAAATGCTAATCATGATGTTATGAACAAGAGAAAGTAAAACTCAGAGGAAGAAAGATTATTATGTATTAGGACCAACCAACCATTTGGGTATTCTTGAAGAAGGGACTTGAGTTGTGGGCAGGTCAGGTTGGCAGGAAGTAGATTTCTGTTTTAGCATAAAAAGGAGCATGAACACTTTGGGTGTGTGGTGGTGGGGGAGGGTAGAGTGTTCAATTATAAAAGAGACTAGACTAGAAATTTTCCCTGACAGTAAAGAAAATGTAAGACAGGCAGAGGACAGCAATGTTTTGGAAAGCCTTGAAAGCCAGGCTTCTTCAGCTACAAGGAGGTATGCTCACTTAATGTTTCCTGTTTCTTCTTAGGCTGATAATGACAATAAGATGACAAGATCAGCATGACAGTTAGCTTATGATTTTGCATCCACAGAATCAATTTACCTTCAAAGAGGCCTGAGACATTGTGTATTTCAAGTAGCCAGCCACTGTCGAGTCCTTTCTGTGTTCTTCTTGGGCCCTCTAGGGCTGGAGCACTCCCCACCTCCTATGGGAGGTGGTTCCTTTGTGGAACATCTCCTAATGCCAGAAAGTTATTTGCTCTTCACTGAGTAATAAGTCTACCTCTTTGCTACTTTGTAGGCTAGTTTTTGTCCTTTTCTTTGGTCTCTCCTAGAACAAATCTTTCCCTTATTTATGAGGGCAATCATTCGAGCCTCTAAAGACAATTGTATTCATACCTTTCTCCACCACCTTCCTCCCACACATCCACTCTCACTATATCTATCCCCTCTAGAATGGGTGACATAGGTTTTCCATTTGTTTTTCCTCTCGTTCACTCATTCCATGTGTTCAGGAGGTACTCATTGAGTGCCTCCTATGTTGCAGCATAGTGTAGCCTCTGGAGCTAGCTATGGCAGTAAAAATTCCTGCCCTCCTAAAGTTTACATTCTAGTGACAGAAGTTAGGCAAATAATCAGTAAACAAATAAATGAATATAAAATAGTGATAAATGCCTTAGAACAAAGAAAAGTAGGGAAAGAGGTAGGGAGTTTTAGAGGATGGGATTTAATAATTTTAAATACAGTGCCACAGGAAACCCTACTTCAATAGTTTAAAAAAAAAACAAAACCCAAGTAGGTGAGGGAGCAAGCTGTGCAGATACCTGAGAGAAGTGGGCAGAACAAACAGCAAGTGCATAGGTCTTGAGGAAAGATTGTGCCTGGTTTGTTTAAGAAGCAGACAGAGCACATGGTGACAGAAACAAAGGAGGATGAGAAGATGGGAGGATTACTAGATGTTAGAGAGTAACAGGGAGCCGAACTTAGAAAAGACTTGTAGGTTGCTGTGAAGTCTTTGAATTTGACCCTGAGTGAGACAGAAAAACATTGAAGCTTTATAAACAGACAAGTACTGTACTATGACTTAGCTTTTGAGAGCATCACTCTATCCACTGTATGAGACTTGCCTGAAGGGAGAGTGGCCTGCAACTCTAACCATATTAGAGTTGATAGTGGCTTGGGCCAGGTGTGGAGGGGTGGCGGTGTAGGAAGTGGATAGATGTTGGATATATCCCTGAGAGACAAGCAATAGGATTTGTTGATGGATTGAATATTGGACTTAAAAGAAATGTGGTTGCAAAAGATTGGCCTGAGCAACTGGGAAGATAAAGTAATCATTACCTGAGAAATCAGGATGACCGTGGCAAGAGTAGCTATGTGGGAGAATAGTCACAAGTTCAGTTTTGCATCTATTTGTTAGAGCTGGTATTTGGCATAAAACAGTTATATTATGAACCTGGAATTCAGGTACATATTAGAAATATAATTTTGGGGGTTATCAGCACATAGATAATATTTAAAGCCATAGAAGTGGACAAAATCAACACAGGAATAAATTTAGACAGAAGAGAAGATAGGCACAGAATGAACCTTTGGGTATTTAAGTACTTAGATTTCAGAGAGAAGGGAACAGATTTCAGAGGGAAGGAAACAGTAAGGGACTTGGAGGAACATGTAATGAGATAGCAAGAAGTTGGAGGGTGCAGTATTTTAGAAGAGAAGGAAATAAAGTGTTTCAGCAAGGAGCAAAATGATCAACTGCATCAAATGCTGCTCATGGCATAGGTCAAGTAAGATGATGACCAAGAACTGACTTTGGAACTTAACAGTAAGGAGATCATTGGTGGCCAGATCATAAGCTATGTTGTAGTGCTGAAAGTGATTGAAATGGACTTGAAGAAGAATTAAAAAGAATAAATGCAGACAGGCAGCCTTTCAAAGACTTTTGCTTAAGGAGATCAGAAAAGTGGAACAATAGCTAGAGGGGGATGTGAGCCAAAAAGAGTTATTTTTTGTAGGAGCAATTATAGCCCCTTTGGTGAGAATGATACAGGAGAGGAGACATTGATGATATAGACAGAAGAAATGATTGCTGGAGATACCTTTAACAAGAATGGATCATTTGAGTGGACAAGTAGAAGACTCAGCCTTATGTTGGGTTATGAATGGATTCAAAGTAGAAGGTGGGCCCAGGATACGAGCTCAGATACAGCAGGTGAGTTGATGTGTTTGTGGAACCTTGTGAAAATCTTCCTCTGACTGTTGCATATTTCTCCATGAAATAAAAAGACAGCTAAGAGTAATAAAATGGAAAAGAAGACATTGGACATTTCAAGAGTTGAGAAAGTATGAATCATTATGTTAGGGAATAGAAGTGGGATAGAAGAATGTGCAATATAATGGTTGCACAGCACTAGGGACTGATTTGAAGTTCATTCTCATTAGCTCAGAGAGTAGTAAGCATGGTAGTGTGCTTTCTCCAGCTAAGTTCATCTGTGTGACTGAACAGAGTAGGCATAGAGTTGTGTTTATCTGAAATTAGAGTTTTGCCAGGTAAGAAAGTGAAGAGTATCTGTGAGAGAATGAGTAACCACAGAATTTATGCTGACTGAAGAGATCCCTGAGGGCCCAGGTAAGTGAAGGCAGTGAGTGTAGGTTGAAAGATCAAGAAATTATACGTCCTTATGGGGTGAGAGAATCATTGATCCCCTCTTAGGGTGGAAGAATCATTGAGGGATAAAACTAGAAAGACAAGGTATGGTACTCAGAGAGTAGAATGTTTAAAAGCAGACAAGCAAGGGATAATGGTTGGAAATGATAAGGCTAGCTGTATGCAAGAGTGTCGGCAATTAAGATGGAGATGGGCTCAGAGGATCACAGTATACAGGGAGGTCAAGGAACTGAGATGTGTAGCAAGGTGGTGGAATGATCATCTTATGAAGAGTGAATTCACCCAGAAGGATGGCAGAGGTGACATTGGAGAAGGCAACAATGAGCTGAGAGCTGACATCATTAAGCAACCAGGGAGAATGCCCAGGTACCGAGAAGTTAATGATGCTAGTGTGTGACACAGTCTAGTGACATGACCTTCAAAGATGAGTTCTTTTAGGATGGAGCATAAAAAGTAACTTGGAAGAGCAATCAGAGGCTAGAAAGTAGCCAACCCTAGTTCCAAGTCCATTGTTACTATGAGAAGTGGAAAGCAAACAGACAACTCTTAAGAGGCTGAGGTGGAGCAGTGTCTTAAAGAGAGAGCCAGGTTTCAGTTGGAGCAAGAAGATGTGGCATGGAGCCCTGGAATCTGAGTTCCAGAGGCACATGGATGATTTCAGGAACTGGAGAAAGAAGGGAGTTAGGACTAGAAAAAGGTTTTACAGGACCAAATGTTAGCCTTTCAGGAATTTTTCTTTTGAGTCATTTTTCAGAGAAAATAACACTTTCCCAACTTGATGCCCTTCTCTGCACATGCTGGGCCAGAGAGAAGTCTCTGCAGGTCATGCAGGACCCAGAATATTGTCCTACAGTCTGTTGTTGCCACTGATTCCAAATGGCTCCTTTGAGGCAGTGCGCACAGTCAGTCCAGATCACTGCTTTGTGATCTCCTTGGTGTCCTCCAAGACCCGGAGTATGCTTGCTGTCTGTGAAGTTTACACCAAGTAATCTCTGGGGAAAAGGAAAGGGAATTAGCACTGCTTCCTATTCTGTTACATGTATGTTCTTACCTAATCTAATTGAAAACCTATCAGGTAAGTATGATTGTTCTAAATTCTGAAGCTTAGGTTAGGAGGGAGGATGTTGGTGATGATAAGTAGCCTGCCCAGTGCCACATAACCAATAACTGGTGGAGCTGGGATTTAAACCTAAGTCTGGCTCTGGACCCTGCCATCTCTTCCCTGTATCACATAAACTTCTTCCTAGAAAAGCTCTTCCTGAAGCAAAAACTATCTGTTACAGGAATAACTTCTCACTCTAGCATTCCCGTGCAATCCAAAATAGTTGTTGGTGACTGTAGTACTCTGTGGAGCTGCGCTACCATCGTTTTCTCCATGTGAGGAATAGCCTCTGGGGTGGGACCATTGCCATTTTAGACTTCAGACATGACTGAGGGCTTAAAACAGACAATTCTTTTCACCACCAGAGTGTAGGGTTTTTTTTTTTTAATCATATGTGCCAGAAAGTAAGAGTACAGATGCTTTATTTACTTGTTTAATTTTCGCCTTTCATTGCCAACTTAATGTCCAAACAATTTAAATATCTGGAGCCCAGCTTAGAAGATTTTGATTCTGATTTAAATTTGTTTTTTTCTGATGGTTTGAACTTGCCTTTCTCACCCCAAACTTGGTATCTAATAGAGGATTTGTGACACAGGGAAGATTTCAACTCCTGGCCGTGCGACTTATGTAGCCTTGCACAAACAACTTAAACTCTCTGAACCTTAATTGATTACTTCATCTGTAAAACTAGGAAAATGATATGCTTAGGCTTATTGAAGGATAAAATAAGATAAAGTGAAAGCACCTGAGTATAGTCCTAGCACATAAGAAGAGCTCAGTTTAATTTACTTAGTAGACATGTAGCTATAGAATTTTAATTTTAAAATGCCTCAAAAATAAACTTATTCTTTGTGAAAAGAAACTGTCCTTTATGAAAAGAAAATGTACCATTTAATAGTTGGGTTGACCTGCAAAGTTTACATTGGCTTGCCAAATTGGGAAATCTGTAAAGTGGGTTGATATTGCAGTAAAAGTAAAAATTTTGTAAAAGCTTTTACAACTACATTTGTAATATAATTAAGTAAAAATATTTCTATTGCAATTATGAAAGCTCAGTTGTAAATTTAATGATGCATTCACTACCTTGAGCAAGTTAGCATAAAATTTAATTTGTATTAATTTACTCAAAACTTAGGAAACAAGAAATATACTCTTGTTAGAATTTGATTCAATGACAGGGAAACCAGTCTTTTCTAAGATGTTCCTATGCATAGATTTAGATTCCTCTGTCATCTATGTGGTGACTTCAGGCAATCAAAGCTCAATATAAGAGTCATAGAAATTGTATCACTGTCAGGTGCTTAATGTTGCCTGGGTGCTGATGGGCTCTGGAGAAGTCAGGACCTTTGAGATATAGCAAGTTCAGTAGGTCTGTATATTGAACATAGGTAATGGAAAGAATGATAGAATTCGAATCAAGTGACAAGATAGATTCAAATTCTGGCTTTACTTGTATTGAGTGCAGGGCCTGAAGTGAAACCTTACATTCTTCATCTTAAAAAATATATATTTATATTACACTTACATATAATATAAATATATGTGGACCTCATTCAATTAACCTGGCACCCTACAGTTATTATTCACCCTGAAGAACATATGTAGAGGTATTATCTAAAGATAATTCCCCTCTGTTTCATTCTGTTTTTTGATTCTATACAGGCAACAGCCTCAGATTCCAATCACCACAGGAACAGGTGTTGTGTATCCTGGTGCTATTACTATGGCAACTACCACACCATCACCTCAGATGACATCTGACTGCTCTAGCACCTCTGCCAGCCCGGAGCCCAGCCTCCCTGTCATCCAGAGCACTTACGGAATGAAGACAGACGGTGGAAGCCTCACTGGAACCGAAATGATGAACGGAGAGGATGAAATGGAAATGTACGACGACTATGAAGACGATCCCAAATCAGACTATAGCAGTGAAAACGAAGCCCCGGAGGCTGTTAGTGCCAACTGAGGAGTTTTGTTTGCTGAATTAAAATACTCTGACATTTCACCCCCCTCCCCAACAACAAGTTCTTAAAGAGCCCGCATGCATTTGTGGCTCCACAATTACATCAGCAGAATGGTCTTAATTGTTTCGTAAAGTGTGAGACAGATTTCAGTTTTCCCTGATTTTTCATGAACTTGAGTTTTTTTGTCATTATTGTTATTGTTGTTGTTGTTTTTTAATTTAGGTGAAGACATATTAAATATGAGACACCAGGACTTGAAAACTTATCTCAACCCATAGCTGTCTTACAAGTCTTATATTTTTGTCTTACTTTTTTTTTTCTTTTGGATGTTGATAAAGGTTTAAGTTACTGTTTTAGATGGGGTTAAACATTCTCACTCAGGTATGCTGTGCCAGCCTACAGGTTGTGAATGTGTTTTTATTCTGAATTACTTTAGAAAACAACTGAGGATTTCGTGTTGTGAAACAGGACAAGTCCACGGCTTGTGCAGCTGCATGTAGAGCATATTAAAAAGGCCTCGGAATTCCATTTTTTTTTCACATGTAAAGTTAAACTTTGAATGTGCCAAACTTTTTCATAACTTTTGAATCTTAATATTTTGAAAGTCTTAAAGGAGACACTGCAAAGTCTTAGACAATCTTTGGCATCTTAAAATAAAATAGCAAACCACACCTTTTTTTTTTCCAGAAAATGGTAAAGTACTCAGGAATCTGGAGACAAGATATTGTAAGGAATGAACAAGGTTGCCACAGTGCATGTACCCAATTGTGTTTGCCTCTTGTTGTGCCATCAGTGACGTGGTATGACATCCACACACCAGAGCCGTCCCCACACCAGATACTAATGCATGGTCTTCTCTTCCTGAGACCACCTCTCACTACATCCTGTATCCCTTTGCCTTTAACCCTGACATTCAGTCTTAACACATTTTCTCTTAAATAATTTATTCATTCCAGAATGTCAAGGGTCCACTTACTATTTATTTAAAAACAAATTGTTGGTGGCATTAATTTAATAATTCTTGTTTTTCACCTTCTTTCCCTAAAGAGCTTTTTGCCCCTTTTCACCTCCTTCTCTGGCCAGATACAAAAGATGTACATAGTGATTTTATGTCCCCAGAGCATCTGGAAGCATTTCTGAAACAAGGTATATTAAATACCTGTATTATTGTTGTTTTTTTTTTAAGATGAGTATATATCTGGCTGCAGGGCTATGCACTTGGGTCCACAGGTATGCCCTGAGGTCCACTGTGACCTCAAATCTTTGCCAGAATTTCTCCCCCTAATTTAGTTTAATCTGCTTCAGTGGCATTTCCCCTGAATTCCATTCAGCAGCAAAGGTCAACAGTGGTTGACTGCCAGGCAGGACAGTTATGTAGCCAAAACTGAAGCCCAGGGCTTGTGGGCTACGTAGGAGTCTACAGGGAAACTGTCATGGGCTGGTAACTTTACACTCTGCTGCCCTGTCCCAGCTGGTAGGTCCTGGGAATTCTTTGCAAAATCCCCAGATGTAAGAAGCCACATGACAGCCTCAAAGCAAAGGTGGAGGCAAATAGTCATGATACATGGAAGAAAAAGGGGGGATACATTCCCTATACAGCATGTTCCTACTGTTAACTCTGGGCAAATGACAGATTCTGGGGCAGCATACCAGCTCCTCTGGCAGGCTCCCTGTGTCTGTGGCTGCATAGGGGACAAGCCTACATGTAAACAAGATGAATGGCAGTTATGCCTCAAGGAGTGCTCTGGAGATGTGCTGCTGGGCTGGGAGGCAGTGAGGTTCCATTCCCCATATCCTAACTACAGGGAGCTCTAGGGTCCCATTGTGATCTTCCCAAACCAAGGACTGGTTCCCTAGGGGGAGCCTCACTCACCCAGAGTGGTTCAGTGGAGAGTGTCAGTTAATGGGACAGTTCACCTCATGGGACAACCCAGAACCTGATCGCCAGGACATAGGAACGGCCCCATCAGATTTCTTGAGCCATTTTGTCACTTGGGAGAAAATTGTATACCTTCATATTTATTTAAAGAGTGCTCCAGGCCATACCTAATAGCAATAAGTAGGTCTAGCCAAAATGTCACCAGCTGTGTCATTAGCTGAGAGTGCTCTCTATAAGCTGTTTAAGGTACTGATAGGAATGTTTTGTTCTTAATATTGGTTGGGGATTGGAACTTTGTTCTTATACATTTATTTCAAATGAGGAGGAGGTTATTTTTCTCAAAAAATGAGTATTTATTATGTCTTACTGATTTCTTTGATTATGTACCTCTCCTCCTCAGTTCAGTCTCATGTTGTTTCTCTTTCTCTTTGGCTTTGGCTTTTGCTCTCTTGCTTCTTTTTATTGTGTTGCATAGGTAGAGTGTTGTATGGCTAGCATTGTAGTGTATGTAATTAATTTTGCACAAGGGCGAACCTTTAGCATAGTAGGTTAATTTTGTTTGTTTTTATGACCATGCCAAAATAATATTCTGGGCTGTTGGAGAACAAAGGACTGTTCTTTGGGACTGAAACTTGATTTTGCTTGTAGTAAGAAAAAAAAACAAAAAACACACACTCACAGATGTTGTTTCGTAAGTGTTATAATCACTGGATATAAATGGTATTTTTTATCACTTCTGACTAATGTGAAACTGTTGTACGAAAACTACACGAACAAAAGTCATCTGTTTCGACTCGTGTGGGCTTGCCTCACAGTTGCCGGATTTGAGTCATTTTTATGTCTTGTTATTTCATTTATTTATGCAAAATACATATGTGTATGAACACTTTGTTTTAGCTCCAGCTCTGCCTCAGTACTGGGGTTTAGTAACTCGTAGCCATGTTCTTAAAAATGAATGGCTATTCAGGAACGATCTGATTGTAAACGTCTTTCATTGGCTCAGATAGTAATGCTGTATTTGAATCTAAATTTTGTGCATACCCAGTTTATTTTATTTATTAGCCAAGTTTGGCTCTAAATATCCATGGAAATTAAGAATGACAATCATAGGGATCACTTCATTTTGTTTTCAGTGGGGCTTAAACAAAGTTTTTATGACTTTCCCATCTCATTTTAGATTTTTCTAATTGTGTAAATATAACATAGAAATAGAATTTATTTTTGGTTCACAAATAGTGAGTTATAAGTTATGTATTTCCTTTTTGTTTTCTATCCTTATGTGTTGGTACAAACTAAAAGTTGACAAGTCACTGCACTTGCTGGGGATGGTGAATCATCAGCTATGATGAGAGCGGCATTCGCCCTGCAGCTGGGACAGCAAAATCCTTTCTTTGGGCTCCCATGCAGCATAGAACCCACTGTACACAGATCCAGGCTTTTCCCTTTTTCTCTTCTAAAAAGCTGATGAGTTGAACACAGTAAATTTCCAGTACAGCTGAGAGAGTCAATTTGCTTTGAGAATTCACATAAATCTCCTAAGATGGTTCTGTGACCATTTAATAGCAAGAAGCATGAATGCCATTTTAAAGGAAAACATTCACCTCTGAGATTGGCCATTAATAAAAGTCCCACCATGCCAGTTACAATAAAAAGTGTTAAGTAACCTTTCTTCAGCACTATTTCATAGTATCTTCAAATCAGAGATAAAAATTTTATCAGAGATAGAAATTATTCACTTCATTCAAGAATTTACAGGATCAGGGTTTTCTTTGTCACTTAGAATGGGCACATTGGTAGATAATCCTCTCCTTAAAAAAATAAATATGGGCCGTATGGAACAGGAAAGCGAAGGAAGGAAGGAGAGAAGGGGGAGAGAAAGGAAAGGTTCATCTGCGGACATTGGCATCTGGGCCAGCAGTTTCTCTGCTTCACTGGCAGATTCCAGCCAGTGTCCTTTGCAAGGAGGTAGGGAAGCTTTGTTGTTTTCCTGAGGACCAGCTCACCCTTTCAGGAGCACATCAACTTGCTTCATATGGTATCTGATACTCTTCAGCCTTGTCCTCAGGCCTGATTTGATTTGCCAGGGTCCTGACACCAACTCCCAAGCCAAGTTCTAAATTCAGGTGTGGGCTCACAGTGCTGTTGAGCTCGTCAAATTCTGGCCTCTCCTGGACATTAGCCCCACAGGACCCAGGGGTTTGAAAAGGGTGTGATCACCCTAGGGCTGAAATTAAAGGCTGCTTTCTTTGCCCTGTGAAGCCAGGCTGCTTTGAAGCACACCCTCCTGAGCCACAAGCACAGGCACAAACTGAAAGCGGGGATTGTTTGGGGAAAGCCCATCTCCCCTCAGTAGGAAGGCAGCCTGGTCATCTGAACAACACAGCTGAAGCTGCTGCTTTCCATCTACTCATTTGCAGAGAATTGACCTCTACCAACTCATTAGGGAAAGAAAAACAAATCACTTTGTAGTTTTAAACCACGAGAGAAGTCCTGTGCCAAGTGCCAACAACTGCAAAGAAATGCAGCTAGAGGAATGTATTGAAATTATTACTGGGTCTTCCATTTTAACGAGAAAGTGACAAAAATGGTTGCTTTAGCCTTGCCTGATGATGTACACGTTTGTCCAAGGATTGAGTTGGCACTTAAGCTCACTTCTTGAAGTATAATAATATCATATGACCTCATTTGTCCTTTTACAAAGCACTTGCATCATTTCCTTAAGTCGTCTACCCCTGACATGTTTTATTGCTCAATAAACAACTTCTGTCTGTTATTCCTGCCAATCACGCTCAGTTTCTGTTACCATTTACTATCGAACATGCCCCTGTACTTATATCATTGAAAATATTGATATGCAAACACATTTCCTTTTCATCCCCATCCCATTTTGTTCTTTGGGGACAGATTGCTTTCTAAAAGCTCGTGAACAAGAATTTGGAATGCTGGCACCTTTAGGGCAGAGGTAGGGTAGGGTAGGGTAGGGATGGACAGATAGTGCTCCCTGCAGGTACTCTGTTACTCCGAGTTCTTGGCAATAGGAATGCTTGAAGGCAACTCAGTGACATATCTTGCTCAGCAGTTTCTTATTCCTGAAGAACCACAGCATAAAGTGAGGCCTCAGTGCTGGTGCTCTTGGAGTATGGGGAATGTGCAAATATTTAACTGTTTTGTATGCTGCACATTGCAGGTCTGCTCATGTGCATTCTCCATTTGTCTTCCTTTGTCATACGTGTTTTTGCTTTTCTGAAAGTGCAGTCTATTGTACCCTTCTCCAGCTTGTAGCAAATTAGAATGCTTAGCATTTATGTTCATTCATTATTGTATTTGCCATGTAAAATTTTTATTATCTTAGACAAGCTTATAAGCTGTTACTACATAACTTATCTTACTGTAACTCTTTTATTTCCTGACATTGTAATTTGTTTGTGATGTATATTGTGAGATTGTATTCTATGTTAATTTAATCAGCACAATTCACTGACATGCTGGACTGACATGCTGGCTGCTGTTTCGAAGTGTAAAGTTTGTGTAGGGCTGTTGGGACAACTATAACTCTGTTGTCAAGGTACTGTGCTTTGGTTCCTATAGCAACACTGTGGGTGTGGCCCTTGAGATTCTAGGGACATTTAATACACCCTCAATCAAATTTTAACTGCAGATTTTCTTTGTAGAAATTCTATGTATAACGCAGGTACCTACTTGGCCCATGGCTGGTAACTATTTGGGCAATTAGAAAAAAAAAACATAAAAACTAGTGTCTATTGCTGCTTTGAATATGTTTGAAAGTCTGAAAATGTAAATAGTTTATCAAAAAAAATCTTGTACAGTCCAGTGTAAAGTTTTTAAATGACCTTAAGGGTTGCCATCACATCTTTCTTACACTCTCCTCTTGGTAATGAAAAAAAAAGTTTGCTAAGGATTAAAGAAATGGAAAAAAAAAGAGGGAATCACTTCAAATTTAAAGGAATGGATCATTGTTCTTAGCTTCATTGCATACACAAACCTCTTGGATTTTGTTGTGCAGTATTGATGTGAGATAAAACTCAGCATCAAATAATCTTTCAGTGGTACTTTTCCAAGTCTTCCCCTCCTCTGCCTCATAATTAAGGGAAAAGACAAAAGTGAAAGACGCACTGTCTTTGTCTATCCTGGTGTATGTTGGCACCTTAGCTACTTTTTTTTTCCTTTTTGCACAAGGTGCTTTCCTGATATGTTCGACATGCCATCCTTGGGTGATAATGTGTATGCCATGATGGGGCGCAGGCCCGCAGGGGAGTGTCTATAAGAACTGCCTATTTATGCTCATTTACCTCAAGACTGTCCTCTCTACCCTAATCTAGTTGTCATCACTCCATCTTTTGTACTGCTGTTGACACTTACCAATTAAAGATAAATTTTGTTTTATGACCTCTGTGTTATGCCTCGTCTGTGCCCTGCAAACTCTTCCCTCATGGAGTCCAGTAAACGTGGGTTTGCCACTGCCTGCCTCTGGAGCTGGTGGAACTCCCCGATCCCCGCCATGGCTCCTGCCTGCTGGAGCCTGAACCCTGTAGTCTGGGAAGACTTGCCTGCTTTCTTCATTGTGGAGCAAATGCTGCTGCAGCAGCAGGAAATGCTTGTGGATTTAGATGGCAGGAACAGGAGCCAAGGTGGATTTTTCTCAAGAGAAGATGAGAGAGAATGTCACTGCCTATTTGCCTGACTTCTTCATGAGAGCAAAACAGTTTACAAAAGCGCAGAGCCTCTCTGGCTGGGATTCCGCCTGTCGCCTGACATGGACTCCTGCACGCCTTGAAGCCATGGATGATAAGTTGCACCTGGAGTAAAACTCCAAGGATTTTGCTTCTAAGGTGTTTCCAGAGCCACTTCCTGTGCTCCAGTCTGAGGGTGGATGTGGGGCAGTGGGCTGAAGAGAGCAGGGCCCTTAAATAAGACCTGTGGAACCAGCCACACCAGTACTTCAGATGTCCTGTTAGCAGTCAGTCCCCACTTGCAGAGTGACACAGAACTGAGGAGAGGGGGGCTCAGCTGGTAGTGTCTTCTTTTGGTATTTCTTGTGATAAAAGGCCTCATTAGAGAAAAACCAGTTTGACACAAGAGGCTCTAAATTTGGAAAACTCAAGACCCTCCCTTCCTGCTCCACGGTGCTCCAGGTGAGCATAGAGCATAAGAAACACAACCTAGTGTGGACTTTGGAGTCACTGGCCTGGCTCTGTCACTGACCAGCTGTGTGACCTTCCCAAAGCAACTCCTCTGCACCAGACTGTGCCCCTCTGTAAGATGGGACAGTAACCCCTGCCTGTCGGGGTATTAGGGGATGACAAGCAATGGCAGGTGTAAAATGCGCAGCCGCAGGCCTACTCATCATTTTGCCTGGAATGAATCTGTCCCTTCTCTGGGACACTCCCACTTGGCTTTTAAATGTCACCCAAATATCACCAGTTTCTGAGGCCTTCCGAAGCCCACCAGTTTCCAGCTCTCCCCCAGGGCTCCCAGTTTCTTGGAAAGAACCTCTGTGGTCACGTTTTCCAAATCAGAATGATTTGTTTCTGTCTGTCTTTTCTGTTAGATGAGGAACTACTGCAAGCAAGGGCTGTGCCTCACTTCTCAGGCCCTCAGCGAAGTGCTTGGCTCATAGTAAGTGCTCAGCGTTGGTTTGTGGATGATTATGAGCAGTGGCACATTGGACTCCCCAAGTGGTGCAGATACCTGTGAGTATCGGGGCCTTAGGTGGTGGGGATGAGGGGCCTGCAGGGTAGCTTGGTGTTACTTCCTCTGGAGAGGAGCATCTCTATTCACACTGGGGAAGCCATTTCAAGTTGGTGTGAGAGGGATGAGGGCACTGAGAGTCTGTGCTTTTAGGAGGCCTCACATGCTGGACACCAGCATCCCTGAGCCTAGAGCCCCTCCTCCTTCCTTCCTTCTGGCATCCTGGCTAGAATATGGAATGGTCAGAGCAAAAATAGGAAGCTTTTCTGGATTTGCTTTATCCTTTCCTTGACATCTCAGGTAGCCAAGATTATCCTTCACTCTGCTCAGAGACAAGGGGTACAAGGAGGCTTCTGTCAAGGAAAGGGAGGGAAGCCAGCTGCCTCTGATTGCAGTGAAGGAGCCTAGGGGCCTAGGAAGCTGCACTGTGAGCAGCAGTTCACTTAGAATCCTCTCCTTCCTTTTGGGCAAAGACACAGTCCAGGTAATGACTTTTCCCTTCATAAAGGTGCTCTAGAGCCTTGCTTGCTCAAAATGTGATCTGCAAGTCAATGTCATTGGAAACCACTTAAAGTACTACATTGGCCATGTGAGTGAGTGTCAGGACATGAGACTCTGGTCACCTTCTCTACCTCCTCTTAGCATGGCATGGTATGAGTAGGTGAAGGATCATTGTCCTCATTTGAATTGTGAAGGCCCAGAGATAGGACATAGCCCATCCAAAGTCACACAGATGTTAATTGACACTACCAGGATGCACACTTATGTCTTCTAATTCCAAAAGCAGAATCAACTATGCTGCATATAGTTCCACAATAGCCCTTGAAAATTACACATCACCAGGCCAGCCCTGGATCTACATCTCCATTGTCACTAGCTGTCCTGGGCTCTGTCACTGTGGGACCCCCAGGGCATCTGGGGCAGTGGCCTCTGACAGCTATGGCACTGCCATTGCTTGCTCAGGTTCTGCTCAGGGCCTGTCCCTGACTGTGATTCCCTCCACTGTGAGTTCTGTGCTCCGAGTACTGTGGCATAATGACAGTTTTCCAAAAACAATCATTTATTATCCAGAGCACAAACTCTATGGGTTCACAAGTTCAAATAGGGTACAGCAGGAGCTTCTCCCACTGCTGCTCCGTGATGCCTGGGACCTCAGCTAGACAACTCACTGGAATACACTGGCTGGAATATACCAGAGGCTCATTTCTGTCATGTATGGCAGTTGACAGCAGCTGTTGGCTGGGACCTTGCTGGGGCTGTTTCCTGGAACACCTCAATGTGGCCAGGGACATCTTACAACATGGCCTGGTGAGCAGCCTGGGAGAAAGGGCTTGGTCATGTCCTCTTTTATAGCCTGGCCTGGAAAGCATGGGGCACCTCTTTCATGGCACACTTTTCATTGACACAGACTCTATACCCAATTGGAGAGAAGAGGGAGCCAATTCCACCTCTTGATTGGAGAGAGATCATAAGGGGCTGGCTGTGTTGCAGTGGCCACACTTGGAAAGGAGACTCTGCAGCACTCTGGTGTCTGTTTATGCTGACCCTGGAGCCTACCCCAACTCCATCCCCATTTTCACTGGGCCCTGCCTGGGGCAGTGTTGGTATATGTACATGGTATTTATCTGCATGTTCTAACCTGATAAGATGAAGCCCTGGTCCATTCTTGCCCACACGGTGGTGTTAGCAGGTTCCAGAGGTCCCTGGAGAGGCCAACTGTTTTAAGAAGCTTGAGGGTGCACCAGGGCACCGAGGAACACATAGTGAGTGAGTGGCATGCATTACAGGCATGGCCTGGGTGAAAAGTTTGTCTTTATTTCCCCTCCCCAGAAGCAGTCCAGTAACTTCTGGAAATGTTCAACCCACTCAACTCCAGTAAGCATATGGACAGATACTACATTGCCTGAGTCAGCCAGGATATTTGCAATAGAATTTCACCAATATTTACTTCTATAGAACCCTGTCAAAGAAACTAATGGTGTCATTAATCAGAAAAATACCAGTCTGCCCTCCTCTTTGGCAATATACTACCTGAATTGATATTTCTGTCAACATGACTATCATCAGTACAACAACAGATGTTTTAAAATGGCAGCAATCGGTATTAGGAGCTATAAAGTACATACAAAAATTATTCAGCATGTTTTTCAGGCTCAGAAAATAATAATCTGATGTTCTAACAGTCCTTGTCGTGACCTATATCATCAGCTAGACCCAAAGGGTTATATTGAGAAAAGCAATGTCAACCTTAACACAATCTATTAAGTTTCTGATTTTGGATTAATGTTAATCAGCTAATAGATATTATCATACACACCTAAACTCATCTAGAGAAGCAAGGACAATTAGTAATTCTTTTATTTGAATTTTGATTATAACTCTATTTTAAAGTGCTCATCTTAATTTTAGTAAAAACTCAATATTTCCATTATAAGTGTTATTATAGGAAAAGGACAAGTGAGCCGGGATCTTTTTTGTGAAATGCCAAGTATAGAACTTAGATATATTTTGGAAATGAAAGAAGCACTGCTGGCATTAATAAATAACACAGGCAGGTAGGAAAATTAGACCAAAAAAAAGAATAAAAAACCAAAGAAATATGTGATCATGCAGAAGAAAAATCAAAATATTGTTCCATGTATAAGCCAATTGTTTTTCCATGATGTTTCATTATACTGCCCTGGTTCATACTTGAGTTATATTTAATTACATGAAGGACTCTTTTTTTTCTCTTTTCTACATGAAGAACTCTTACATCCTACATTTGGATAAAAACCCATATGACATCACTGAAATGAATTTATTGCCATTTTAAAGAAATTAATTCATGTAGACAAGGTACTTTGTGAATATTGGAACTAACACTTGCTAAATGTAGGGGGCACCAGAGAAATAAGAAGGAAATTCCCACATAGCCATCTCTCCACAGGCCTGGGACCTGGGCACTCTGTTTCTCCACCTGCAGAGGTAACGGGACCACAGAGTCCCAAGAAGGCAGGTGGTTGATGTGCTGTGTGTCAGCCGAGCTTGCCTGCCCTGGATAGAGCTATGGAAAAATACAAGTGGCTCTGGACCTTAAACTGTGTCAGATAAGACACACCATGGGATAAATACTGTAGCTATAAATACAGCCCAAGAACCTGGATCATTTTTCAGGCTGTTGAATTTCAAATGCCTGCCAAACTGAGTGTGATATCTGGGACTCTTTATCTTTGCAACTCTGATGTGAGGGGTGGCGAAAGTCCAATTAATTTAAACAAGAAATTCTGGGAAGCGAGGACCACAAGAGTTAAACTGTCCAATCAAAACTTGGAACTGAAGTTAATTTCACAAATTTTAATATGATGTTAGGAGGAAATTAAATTTAACCTGAAATCTTATTCAACTCTACAATAATGATAGACTTAAAAAAATACAGGACTTGCTAAACAAGGTGGACTATTGATTGATTTTTCCACTGCAGTATTGGGGGTCTGAACACTCAGATACATGAATCACTTCCAGTTTTTTCAGTGGCTGTGTGACAGGTGGGTAATTCAGAGTTGAAGACACCTGGGATCCCAGAAATAAAGCAAATACCCACAGAACTTCAGCGAGGTCAAACACAGCAGCATTTAGTTTTTATTGATTATAAATGACTGAAACCCAACTTAAATGGCTTACGCAGCAAAAAGGGATTTAGTGGTTTACCCAACTGAAAGTACAATGACAGCATAGCTTCAAGGCCTGGCTGAACACAGGTGTTCAAACTGCAGTGTCAGGACTCGATCCCTGTCTCTCAGTTCTGCTCTGGTTGGCTGTGCTCCAGGCAGACTCTTTCCAAGATATGCCCCTTTGGAGTCCCACACCTACACTCTCTCAGTTTAAGTTCAATAGCAAGAGGGCTTCTCTTTCTTGATGTTTCCTACAAACATACTGGAATTGAGTATTGCCTTGCTTGGATCACTTGACCACAGCTGAGCCAATCACTGCGATCCAGGAAATAGAACAAGATCAACCATCTCCCTAATAACTGAATAGATGAAGGGTTGACCCTGGTTCCTCAGAAGGAGGGTGCCGGGCAGTGTACCTGGGAACTCCTGCACAGGATGGGCACTATAGCTGGAAAGCCAGAATTCCTACAGAAGGGATGCTTGCCCAGCCAGAGGGATCCTGTGGCAGTGTGGAAACTCTTGTATTGTGCCATCCTGGTTCTAGCTCTGCCCGTTTAATCTTCAGTGAAGGGTAGCCAATCACCTGTTGGGTCACAGCACATATCACCCATTGTCGTTCTCCAATGTGTCTGTCTTCCCTGTAGATAGTGCCAAAGCCTTGAGCTCAGGCCTCATCCATCTCACTACTGTGGCAGCAGCAGAGGGCTGGCATGGGCCAAAGCCACTGAGTCGAACAGAGCTGGTTCCAGGACCACCACTGCTAGGAGTGAAGCAAAAGTTCACAGAGCAGACCATGATTTTTCTTGAATAAAAATAATTCCTTTCTGGAACGTAGGCCTGCTTTAGCAGGAGTACCAGAAACTCAGGCCTTCTCTTCCTCTTCCTTTTTCCTCCCTTTTCATTTTTCTGGAATACAGTCTACAAGGTGTGACTCCCAGGGTGGGCTGCCCCTTTGTCTCGCCTGCCAGTCTTTCAGAGAACATGGGTCCCACCATGGAAAATCCAAAAGCCATAGCATCTAAAACAGGAGTCCATAAACTGTGGCCCATGAGTGGAATCCACCCCAAAACCAGTTTTTATAGATGCAAAATACTAGTATGATACTGGTATGAAGCCACACTCATTTTTAAATGTACTGTTTGCTGCTGCCTGTGTACTACAGTGGCAGAGTTGAGTGGTCATGATAGAGGCTGGATCTATAAGTCTATAAATCCTGGACTATTTATTACAGGACTCTTTCCAGACCCCTATCCTAGAGTGCTAATCACTACTCGTCTCTTACTGAATGTAGGTTGTGACAGCACAGGGTTCAGGTATGTACCTGGTGGTCTGTCTTTACATCCGTGCTGGTACTCATGAAGATTAAGATTACTGAGTGGGAGGGCTGGGGATTTAGCTCAATGGCACTGTGCCTGCCTCACAAACACAAGGTCCTGAGTTCGATCCCCAGTACCAAAAAAAAAAAAAAGATTACTGAATGGGTAAAACAATTCTGAGGCGATGTCTGGAAAGAAGAAGGCCACAGCCACAATGCACAGGAGAAGGGAGAGCAAATCTAAGGACACTGAAAAGGCCTCACAGCCCACTTTGATCCTGGCTTCCCCGACAGACGTCTTGAATTAAGCAGGGTCCTCGACCTCGGCTGTGTTCTACAATCACCTGTGTACACTGGGAGCACTAACTACTTGAAGTCTCCAAAAGTTCTGATGACTTAGTCTGGAATGCAACCTGGGCTTGGGGAGTTTTAAAAGCTGCCGCCTCCCCAGGTGTTTCAGACAACAAGCAGTTAAAGTTGAGAAGTAGGGGATCAGAGGTTCACAGATCGAGGAGAGAATAGTGTGGTACCAATCTGGGGAAAAGCGTGTGAGAATGGAAACAGTGGAGGTGGTACAGTTTGGCAAACCAGGAATTCTGCACTGTTGTAAGTGGATCAGCTAATCTTTAACCTCTCTGAGCCTTGTCTCCAACATCTGTAAAATAAGATTAAGACTACTTACCCTCACAGTGTTGTGAGGATTATGTGATATTTTTCATTTATTTGTTTATTTTACTAGATGTCTACTATATGTCTGCCATTTTAAAGCCCAGGAAAACATACCTGTGAAGAGGCTAGATTAAAGGCGTCATCAGGTCCTCAGCATTTAGCAACAGGCCGGCATCCTTGTTAGCATCCATAAATGTTTACCAGAAAGAACTAAACATAGTCCACGCCACATTACATTCCGCACTTAAGTGGATTGGAATCTACCAGGATTCCAACCCCGATGTGGATGGTTCTGGACCTCCAGATGGCTTCCCTGTTGAGAGCACTGGTGATGTCCCTTACCTACAAGCTTCCCTTTCCTTGGTCTCTGGGTGTCCTTAGTGAGGTTCCCCCCGCCCGCCCATCCCTCCTAGCCTTCCCAGACTTACATCCTTGGTGTTCTCTTTCCCTATTCTTAGAGAAAAGGCAAAGCCTGATATTTTGCCTGAATTCCAGGAGGGTGGGAAGGGAAGCCATCGCTAGAGCAGAACATCCCTGTCCCCGGCCATCTTGGGGTGGCCTCAGAAACTGAGCCCAACTTTATATTCTCAATCTTCCAGAGTTCTCCACAAATGTACCCTCCACTGTGGCAGCAGTTGACTAGATTGTTTGGAGAAGGGGGAAGGAGAGGGTTTGAAAAAAAGTTTATTTGCTTTTGGCATTACCTATATAGTATTAGGTGGGAATTTCCAAGAAATTATGTGGCAGTGATGTAATAACTTTCACACGATGGCTGGAAGCAACATTATAAAAATATTGCCTAACACAACTCCATATGGACATATGAAATTTCATTCCATTTTATACATGTAATTAAGTGGTCCACATAATGAAGTACTGTATGTGCAGAAGCAGATGCCTTTTGTAGGTGAAAGATGCCCAGAGAGGGAAAAGACAGTCATTTTAAAGGGAGAATAATCAAGCAAGAGAGGCTGAAAATTATTACATTTTATTCTCTAAACAAGTTAAATTTGATGGATTTACCCCCCAACCCCCAACATTAATTTTCTGGTTGTAAGCAAGACAAATACATTTGGTCTCCTATTGCTAACATACTCTCCCACCCTGTCTCCTAAAGGTAATGAACAGAAAACATTCTGAGCTTGGAATCAGATAGGGCTGGGTTCAAATTCCAGATTGCCATTTTCTAGAAGAGGGACCTTGGGTGGGTGGCTGAGCCACTGCTGCTCAAAATGTAGCCCCAAATCAACCAGTAGTAGCATCAGGGACTGCTCAGGAATTCTGGACGAAAGGCACCAGCCCAGACAGACTGGTTTTCAGTCTCTGAGGGTGGACCCGGAATCTGCAATCTTACTCACCCTCCAGGTGGCTCTGATTCTCATTCAAGAAGGAGGACTCCTCATTCACATGATCAAAGCCCCAATTCCTTCCCTGGAATTGAACCCTTTAAGGCGGAAAATCCAACACCAAGCAGCAAAAGCAGGAGAACTGAATGACTCACATAACCGAAATCTGGAGGTAGAACTACCTTCTTGTGAGGCTGCATCCAGCACTTCAAATGCTCTCACTCAGGGTCCCCAACATCCTGGCATAAGGAGGGCTCCAAAGACAAGTTCAGTGGGGGTTTAGAATAATAAAGTTACAATGCTTACACACCTAAAGGTTGAGAACTAGAACATTCTTTCCATCTTCATTGAGCAGCTAAACTCCTACAAGGATGGGTGTGAGTACTGAGGCCCTGTGTTAGGCAGATCTGTACGCCAAGAGATCATATTGCTAACAGCTCCTCAACTCCTGCTCTGTGTCTTGTTCCTTTGCTTCTGAACATGCTGTTCTGCTTTTTGAAAATGTTCTTCTTGCCAAGGGGCATCAGGGGAACTCTTGTTTGTCATTCAAATGACTTGGGCAGGATCTGTTTCCAGGTTGGGGACGATATCACTTCATCTGTGCTCCCAAGGCCTCTTTCGAGTTCTCTTTCCTCTGCCTGGGGGTCATTGCACTGGGACAGGGGTACAAGATCTGCCTTCCTCACTAAACAGTGAGCAAGTCCAGGGCACAGCCCTCGGCTCATCATTTGAACACCTCTAGTGCCTGGCAGAGGGTTTGGTGCACACAGCCTCTGGAGCAGAAGTGGCCCTTCTCAGAAATGTGGGCCTCACAGAAGGCTAATCCCAGCTTAGCATGGCACAGGACACAGGCTGTCACCACACCCTGCCCTATGACCTCCCCGGAGTGCATGGAGACCAGTGAGTCTGCATCCACTTAAAGAGGCTCCGGGGTCATCTAGACTAGAGCAGCGTTGCCCCGTGGACTTTCCACAAGGATGAAAGTGGCTGCAATGGTCCAGATGGAGACTCCAGCCTTGTGTGACCACTGGGTACTTGAAATGTGACCAATGAGACTGAGGAACTGAAATTTTTAAAAGTTAATTTAATTTAATTTAATTTTAATTTAAATAGGCACTCGATACTGGTGGCCACTGTACTGTGCATGGCAGACCTCATGGAAGACTTGGAGTAACCTGGGGGAAAAGCATGTTTGGGGAACATCAGACATCCCCTGCCACAGGCGTCACAGCAGGCTCCAGGCTGCCTGTCCCTGGGGCCACCTTCCCATTCCTGGGCCTGCCTGGACCTCAGCTTCAAGTGAGACCAAGAAGAGATCGACAGCTCATGGGAAGCTGGGGCTGATGAATTCTGCCAGGAGATATTCGTATTCCTAACCTCTCCTTTAAGAATCTCTTGCTCTATTCCTCCCCTCCCAGATGCATCCTCTCTTATAGCCCTGTGGGAACTTGGGGACACACAGAGGAACATACCCAGGAACATACCCTTGGGTGTCTGGGGGTGACATTGGGCTCCTGTGGGTGGGTGGACAGGAAGCTCTCTAGCCTGAGTCCCTTGCTGGGACTCTGAGACAGGTGGATAGAGGGCCTGCTGGGAAGAACCTTTTTCCTCCCATCCATCTGCACCAGCACAGGCCCGTGTCTGGATGCCCATCCTCCACAGGCAAGGCCTGGCCTCTTTAGCTGGGATCACCCAGGTGAACTCACCTTTAAAAGCAAGAGACTGAGCCAAACAGGAAAGTGATGAGGGAGAACCTGGAACTGACAGGGTCTGGGTTGGGGAGGAGGGTGAAGGTGGGTAAAGCCCTGGGTCTGGGGTCAGGGATCTGGGAGGCTAACAGCAGTGAGCTGACAATGGGCCAGGTGGTGGTGGGAACCCCAAGTGAGTGAGGAGGGTGAACATCAGTTCTAAGAGGTCAGTGATCATAATAATGGCTTTTGAGGGAAATCATAAAAAATCATGATAATAGTAAATGTATACATTGATACTAAGAAGCACACATTATTTGAAATCTGAAAACATGAAGTATGTCTCTTGGAATGAAAGTTCCATCCATTTTGTGTTCTGTGAATACCCTGGGGGTGGTTGGTCCAGCTTAGGGGAGCAGGTAGTGGAGCAGGATAATGTCTGGCTCGGCAAGAAGACACTTGCTACATTAGATCTGCCTGCCAAGTTGGGAAACAGGGCAATTGCAATGTGGGCATTGCATATTTGCCATCTCTGTCTAGGAAGAGCATTGCTTATAGTAGACCTTCAAGACTTGGTGTGGGACATGTGACAGGGCAAGGTGACTTGGTTTTAATCACCCTTATTGGAAGGAAGGAGGGGAATCACCATTTACAAATGCAATTGCCATCTTCGGAGGGTGGATCCAAGTGCTTGAAAATCTCTTTGAGCCCAAAGTAAATAGAAGGAGGAAATAATAAAGATAAAAGTGACAATCAATAAAATAGAAAACAGACCAGTAATAGAGAAAGATCAATGAGACCATAAACTGGTTCCTTGAAAAGATCAATAGAATTGATAAACCTCTAATGAGACTGAACAAGAGAAAAGCAGAGAATATGAAAGTTATAAATATCAAAAATGAAAAAGAGGAAGTATAATAAACATTATGAAAACTCTCTTTCACTTTTGGTGAATAAGTTTGGAATCTTAGATGAAGAAGATACAAAAATTATCAAACTGACTCAAAAATGGTAGGGAATATGAATAGTTTTGTATATTTTAAATAAACTGTCTTTGTAACTAAAAGCCTTTCCACAAAGGTAATTCTAAGTCCTGGGGTGTTGTTTGTAAACTCAAATATTTGAGAAAAAATAATACCAAACTTCCCAGCTCACTCAAAGAGTTGAGCATTACCCTCATACAAGATGAGATTGCATGTGTTCAGGGTGGTATGGCCCTAGACAACCCTGATACCAAAACCAAACAAAGCCATTGCAAGAAAGAAAGAAAAGCTACAGACCAATATTCTTCATGGGTACATGCACAAGAATCTTTAACATTATACAAACAAATCAGATCTATAAAAACAAAAAGTTACGGTCCAGTGAGGTTTATTCTAGGTCAAGTTTGGTTTAATAGTTTAATAGCAATTAATATAACTCATATACCAGAACAAGAGAGGAAAGCCATGTGATTATCTCAGTAGATGCAGGAAAAAAAGTTCAACCCATGTTAAAAATGCTTAGTGAACCAGGAGTAGACGTGAACTTCTTCAGTTGAGGAAGGACATCTAGGCACAGCCCGTAGCTAACATCAGACCTTGTAGTAAACTGTGGGGCTCAGAAGGTAAGGGAGGAACATTCTGAGAAAACAAGAGCTGAAGTGACACCAAACAACAAGACAGAGCTATCCAGGGATGGAGCTGAGAGAGAAGGTCCATTCTTCAATCCGGCAGAGCAGACATTCGCATCAAGCCCTCCCTGGTCACAGGTGAGAAGTGGATGGGACCTGGCTGTCCTGGCCTCTGACAGTTACAAGGGACGTGTTGCCTGCTTTGGTTGGAGGAAATGGCTGTGCCTCCTGCTGCCTGAGCTCCTGCATTATCAGCCTGGGCAAGAGGTAAGAGTTCCTGGAGAGAACGAGAAGACCTTCCATTCAGATACACTTTGCTGGTTGTGTAATCTCATCACTTCGATGGTTTACTTGTCAGGACAGATTATTACACCTATTGTACAGCTGAGAAAAAGAGGTGACAGGACTTGACTTGTTCAAGGTCACAGAGCTCGGAAGTCAACTCAAATCCAGGTTTGTCTAACTCTGAAGTCTCTGCTGTCAGCCAGCTGCCACGAGCCTCTTGGTGATTAGAAAATGATCAGTTCCTTTCTTTGCAATGTGTTGACTGATCAGTCACTTATCTTGGAAATGTGGGAAAGGGGAGGATGTGCTTAGTCATTTCACAGTGACAGGCAGATGGGGGGTGGCCTCTGGTCTCCCTGGAGGCTGAGCCTTCTCTTCCCTCTCTCAGTCACTGCAGCAGCTCCCAGCCTCAATGTGTGCACATCTGAAATGGGAACAGTACCTCGGGGCAGCCCATTTGATGTAGTGCTAGGATGATACATATTCTAAAAAATGGAGGAGCACATACACCGGGATGTTTCCTATTGGCTCCGAACTGCAAAGTCTGTCCCTGAGGCAGATTATCCTGCTGGAAGCGGGGTGCGCCATTGGCTGGGGACCTGGCATGTTGGGTCCCTGTGTCCTGCCCAGCACATACTGGGTGCTGTCCTTTCTCTGTCTCCTCCTAGTTCCCTGAGCCTCAGCTTTCTCATCTGCAAAATGGCAGTGATTATGATAATGTCCAGGGTCAGACACTGAGGAGCCTGGAAAAGTTGATAATTCTCTGTCAAAGGTGTGTGTTTTCAATACTTGCTCTTGGTTCAGTTAGTGGTGGGAGTTTGAGAACTGGGGTGGGATTAAGGTTTTCCCTAAGCAAGGAGACTACTGGCTGGTGCTGAGGGGGGCTACGGGCCCCCTTGGGGACTCATGGAGGTTTGTGCAGTCGGCTGAAGACCTCTTTCGTGTGAGGGCTCTTTGGGCAGCAGCAGAATCCCTACACTCTGGGGACCTGAATCAGCATCACATGATTATTCTGGCCATATTTTAGTGCGGGGGGCCGTGGACAGCGGCCTGGGTGACCCTCCTTGGGACTTGCTGGAGGTCAGGATTAGATAACAAAATGCATGGAAAACGTAGGGCAATGCTGGGCACGCAGTAGGTGCTTAGTAAAATCTGGTAGTGGGGCCCCGAGTTGGACTCCCCCGCGCAGGGCAGATGTGCTCAGCCCCTGCTCGGCTCCTGCTCCCGGGAGGCGCAGGCAGGGCAAGCCTTGCCCCCAACACGAAGAGACCCCTGGTTTTCCAAACGGGAGACACCGAGGCCCTGGGCCGACAGCGATCCTGCTTCCCGCCCAAAGGTGGCTGGTTTGGCTGCTGAGTTTCCCGAAAATTGGTTCCGCATGTTGCGGACATCAGGCCCGAACGTTTGCTCAGCACACACCCGTGAGGGCCCTCCGGGGAAGCTGAAACCCCACACCGCTCGCCATCCGCCCCCAGCCGCAGCCTGCCAAGCCGCTGCCCGCAGCCAACTCCCAGCCAAGAGCAGGGAGCGCGGGACGCGAGCGCAGGGCCTGGACCCTACCCCACCCCCGCTGCCCCGGCCCCCCAGACGGCGGTGCTCGCGCCACCTAGCGGCGGCGGGGGGAACTGCACCACTATGGCAGCCCTTCCGTGGCCCGGGGACCCGGGGCTGCTGGCTGAAGGGCTCAGTCCCTGAAAGAGGCTCCTCCCATTCCAGGAACTCCCAGGGTAAGGAAATGTGGTTCCCGAGGCTGAGCTATTTTTAATCGACAGCGCTCGCCATGCAGATGTTCTGCTTATGGCTGATGTTCCCAGCCAGAGAGAGGAGCTGTGCATTTAACCAGAGGCAGATGCCAGCGGGGCCTAACTAGGGTGGGCAAGGCCGGTCTACTGCCAGGTGGGAGTCGAGGCAGCAGGGCCCAGTGGCCACTCTGAGGCTGAGGTTTCCCCTGGGCAAGGAGACGGGCCCTGGCTGTTTTCTGAGGAGCTACTGTGTCCAGGCCCCCGTAGCGGGACTCCCGGAGACTGCGAGGGCAGAGGGGAGGCCTCCTACCAGCTCCCTCCTCAGTGGTTATCATCCTGATTGTCAGCAACCTTAGCCCACAGAAGTGCTGAGTAGTCTACAAAGGGAAAGCATGATTTTCCCAATTTTCCTTGTGAGGAAACGGAAATTGAGAGCCTTAAGATCCTCGTCCAAGGTTACCTAGATAGTGAAGTCAAGAAGGTCAAGCCCTAAGGGAACATCAGACTCATGGTCTTCGCTGCACAGATGATGACACCTTTGACCAGAGAGGGGAGGAAAGTTGCCTAGTACAAGCACAGTGCTGTCCCCAAAACTCAGTACAGATGTTTGGGTTCAGATTTCTCAAGAGTTCTCTTGGGCTTCTTATTTCTCCTTTGAAGTCAGCAAGACATGGATGCAAAGCTACAGTCTTTGGATCTAGGCAGTTCTGGGTTTCTGTCTCAGCACTCTCATTCATTAACAGTGTCACCCTGGGCCAGTCACTTAGCCTCTCTGACCCCAAGAATTTTTGGCTCCAAATGAAGGCAGTGCCTCCTTCCCATAGGACTATTAAGTGTGTCGAATGAGATAGTGGCCATTGAAGTGTCCAGGACAGCACTTGGCACCTCGAAGGGCCTTCCCAGTACCTCTCTGAGGCATTTTTTAGCTTCCAGGGGTCCAGGGATGATTAGAAAGAGGCCATAATGAGTTGAATGGGCAGGGACAGGAGCCCAGAGAGGGCATGGGGTGGCCAGATGTCCCGCCATCCCGGATGTCACCTTGCTAGTCTGCATGCTGGAGGGGCCCTGTAGTGCGCAGAACCCAGCTCTGAGACCTAGATACGGCTTTCCACGAAGCCCCATGGCCTGCAGAACCCCAACTCTGCCAGGAAAAGCTCAGAGCCCTTTGAACTGCTCAGGCCTGGACTCCTTGCAGGAGCCGGCCTGGGGAGGCAAATATTTGGGCAGCCAGCAGCAGTGTTTGGAGCTTTCTGTCCTCCCTGGCGGAGCAGCAAATGCCAGAGGTGCCCAGCTGGGAGGGGCACGCCCAAGCGCAGCGTAGGCGGTGGGCGGCCACCGAATCAGCAGCTCCCAGGCGCCGCCAGCGGAAGCCCCTGGCCTAGGACAGAAAATGCTGCTCCTCAGGGCCCGCACAATCCGTCCTGTTGTGAGCCCCACAGCTGGCATCATCCAGGGCCTGTCCGAAAAAATGTGTCGTGCAGGGTCTGAACTCATACTTGTGTGTCTGCCACGGGAGCAGGGGGAGGGGAGGGAGCCGCAGAGGCACATAAAGAAAGAAAAAATCCGAAAACGTTTCATTTGCTTTTTTACTTTCTTGTTACAGACCTCTTGGCTGCCCGTGCCAGCTGGGAGCTGGGGCCCAGCAACAACGCAGAGTTATGGGGCAGAGCTAAGTGCTCTGTTTGTACGAAACTGCCAAAATGTTAGTACAAAGTGGTAGGTGTTTGTGCTGCAGATAATAACTGATGGGCTCCTGGGAGGGCGGAGGCGACGCCTGCGATTAGGGCCGGTTCTTCTGAGAGCCTGCAAGGCCTGGAGAGCAGCGGCTGGCTGTATTTTTCTGAACACGGGGTGGCTGGCAGTTAATGGGCGCGCCTGGGCCTATGAATCAGCCCAGGAGGGTGGAGGCCAGGCCGAGGGTGTTTATCTGATTCTTGGGGTTTGTCTTCTCAGGCCAGAAGAGCCCATTCCGCAGCACGACGTTCCGGAAGCCGCTGTACAGTGGGTTCTGGGTGCCCAGGGAGTGGCTCTGGGGAGCCCGAGGAGGAGGCTGACATCTAGGGGCTCCTCCTTGAGGCCTGAAAGCGGGGTGGGGGGCTTCAGCGGGTGGTGTAGATACTCCAGGAAAAGAAGGCTTCCTGGCAGGCCGGGGCCGGGGTTCTCCCTGAAGGGATGAGAAGGTGGGAGGGAGGGCTCTCCCCTGAGCTGCGCCCCTCCAGCTGCTGTGTCGCTTGTCAGTGTTTCAAGGAGAGGAGGAGCCAGGCCACAAAATCCCGAAGGTTTGGAGACATGGATCAGTCTCCCTCCTCCCTCTAGACCTTTTGGGTGCAAAATGCACATAAGGCTTTCTTTAGCCTGTCCAAGGGGATGGGGAGAAATTAAGGTATTTGTGTAATCTACTAGACATTGATTGATGCATTCACTCGTTTTCATTAAATCTACTGGCTACCTTTTATATAGACTGCTAGACGTTGACTGGCAGATAGATCCCTTCACTAAGTGTTACTGGGTGCCCACGCCTGGCCACGTTATTATCTGGACACGGATGATACAATGGTGCACACACAAACGAAACAACAAATCCCCGTCCTCATTAAGCCTTCATTCTAGTGCGCAGAGACAGATGAAATACAAATAAATGCGGCTCTACAGTATTTCAGAGGATGAAAGCAGCTTTGAAGGCAAATGAAACAGGATAAAGAGAACAGTGGGAGGTGGAGAGACTTAGGTCAAAGCAGATCACCCTAGACCCCTGAGAAGGGCAGGCTTTCAGTGCAGCAGGCGGGGTTTCCAGTGTAGAGCAGAAGGAAGCCCCACTGTCCAGAGCGAGCTGTTGGTTGAGTGAGAGAAGACTGTCACCTGAGTAACAGAGTGCACAGCCAAGTTGGGTGGCTGTTATCAGGGCCTTTGGAGAAGGAGGGAATAGGAAGTAGGGCTGGTGGTCGGAGTGACAGGTGACATGTACCCCACCCTCTTGACTCAAGGCCTCTGCACTTTTACTCTGCTGAGAGCTGAGGCTGCTTCTAGCCTGGTAGTTAAATTCCCTAGCCTGGCAGTCAGACAGACCTGGCTTTGAATCCTGTCATCTGCTCCTCATTGGCCATGTGATTTGCAGCAAGTTATTTCACTTCTTTCAGTTTTCAGCCTCCTATTCCCCATAGGATTTTTGTGAACAATAAATACATTTTTCTCTATAAAATATACATAAAGCCCTTATCCTGAACTGTGTTTCCCTCTCATGTAACAAGCAACCCAGACTTGGGATCATGACCTCGTCCTATCAGTGGCCAAGATTCCTGTCTCTGTTGCTGTGCCTTCCCTTAGTGCCATACTCCCATAGGGTCTAAATGCTGCCACCACTCTGTGATCCAGGGAGCAGGCAGGAGGAACAAGGGCTCACCATCTCCTTTAATGACATAATCCAGAAACTCTTCACCACCTCCCACCCAATCCCACTGGATGGAATTCAGTTCTATGGTCACAGCCAGCTACAGCAGAGGCTAGACTGTAGGGACCCTGGCTGAGCTGAGTGGCCCTATATGCAGTTAACAGTTCTACTAAAAAAAGAGGGAAAGACATTGAGAAACAGTTTTCAGTCTGTCCCATATCATCCCTCTCCTTCTACACTTAAAGAGATAGAAAATGAATCTTCTAATGGTGCTCTTTTTGTGTATGCATTTTGAAGCAGCCATGATTTGTTGGAATTTCTAGTTTGGAGTCTGTAGGTCAGAAAAGTCAGCAAATAAGCACAGATTTTACATAGATCAACTCAGGAGTACAACCAGGAATAATCCCTCCTGCCTGCTCTCAAATGAGCAACAACAGCAGGAGTCAAAGCATGATGCAGGCATCTACCCACGCAAGGTCCTGCCCTCTGTCCCCACTATTCAGCTGTTGGGGCAGAAATGAGCATCCAAGCAGCTCACGAGTCTTTGTCATGTACTTCCCCACTGACAAATGGCTGTGACTGAGAAGTGGACACAAATCTCAGAGCTAGGGCTCAAGGGGCACCTCGCCCTTGGTGACATCTTGTGTCCTCATAGTCATTGGCAAATTCAAGTTTGAGGAACCCAAGGCTGGCAAGATGTGTGTCCATATGACTGCAGCCAGGAGCCTAAGTGTCCCCCACAAAGACAACAGCACCCTGTCCAAGACAGCTGGCTCAGTGACAAGGGCCTGATGCAGCCTGGGAACCAAGTGGGGAAGCTACACGATCTCACTGCACTCTACCACAGCCCTCACGCGTAAAAGAAAATCAGAGCAACAGCTACTGTAAGTTTGAAGTTTTATGATAGTCATTGATCTTCTATCTTACTTAACACAGATAGGATTTGTGGGTTTCTTGACCATCCCCAAAGGTCTCACTGCTCAAGAAAGCCTGCTCAGTCAGACTGAGTCCTAGAATGAATGATAATAATATTACCAGCAAGCACCATCTTTCCTTTGGCCTATACACTTGGCCTCTCATAGAAGCCTCAACTGTTTTATATCGTAGATGAGGCCTGGAGCACATGGGAAGTGACAGAGCCAAAGCCAGAACTTGGAGCGTGCGAGTCCTAATCCAGGCCTCTTTCCCTTCAGAGCTTCCTTTTCTTCCTATCCACCTATAAATGTGTGAAGGTGCGTGTGTGTGTGTGTGTGTGTGTGTGTGTGTGTGTGTGTGTGTGTGTAGAGGGGAGGAGAAAAGAGCCAGAATCCAGGGACATTAAAGTTCCTGGCTGGGCGCTCCTTGTGGGGCAGCTGGAGGAGTCCCACTTGCTAAACTCAGCCTGCTGACCTTCCCCTTAGGCCTGGCTTTGTCTTCAGAGCCTCCTCAGAGCAAGGCTGCCCTAGGGCTAGGAGACAGAAGTTTTCTACAGGGAGCATGTGGTTCGGTCCAGTGAGGAGCATGCCCAGCGGTGCCGGCAACTCTAGGGACGTGTAAATGGATACAGAAATCCAAAAGGCCAGTTCTGGGTTCTTCATCTGCAAAATGGTTGTGACACCATCCGCCTCATTGTGTTCCATGAGAATTAAAGAAATACTATGTGTCAGTGACCCATAAAGAGTGAAGGCCTATCCCAGTGCTCATGAAGTTACTTAACAAGACTAGAAAATCTAGTCGAGAGCCTTGCCCGTTCTGTACTGAACTCAGAAAAGATGGAAATAACTGCTGTGCAACTACAAAGGGTATGACCCCCGCTGAGACTCCTGGGTACTCTCCAGCTCCCGGCAGCATCCAAGGTGGGTGGGATGGGAGGCGAGAACTTGGGGCTTTCGGCTTGCTGTGTGACCTCAGATGCATCATTTTGCTCCTTTTGCATTTTCTCATCTTGTAAGAATCAGCTGACATAGTAGAGCCATTATGATCAGATTGTTTTTAAAAAGTTTTTAGAATGCTTAATTTTGTTTATATATTCTCTAAATAATTGGAATAGGATTTTTCCTGTTCCTAGTTAGGATCTTTGCATCTCTTTTCATGAATGAGACTGGCCAACAATTTTCTTTTTTCCCTCGTGTTTTTCGTGGTTTCGGTAACAATGCTGTACTTCCAAGGATGAGTTAGGAAGTCCAGCAAACTGCTCATGGAGCCTTCAACTTTGATCTTTTCAGTTTCCTGGACAAGATGACAGAGCCAGTGACTACATTTTTCAGTCTCCCTGAACCGAATGTGACTCATCTGTGTGACTAAAGTATCACCAAAGGATAGAATAAAATGGCTTATCCTAGGGCTCTCTCCTCTCTCTCTCTCTCTCTCTCTCTCTCTCTCTCTCTCTCTCTCTCTCTCTCCCCATCTCCCTCTCCCTCTCCCTCTCACGCGGGATAGTGGACAAATGGGCCATGGCCTATCTTCACCCACACAGATAAGATCAATGTCCTAAGGAATAACTAAGCAACACATGGAAGAGATGAATGTTCCTGGGTGACCAGTTAAGCAGATCTGCCTGGCCAGTCCTCTGGTGGGAATGGCGGAGGTCTTGGTTATCTTTTTCTCAGTGACTTAGGCTTTAATTGTACAGTACTCAGGAACATGGTTGAAATTTGTTGTAAACTACTTTATATCCTGGTATGTAGTCTATCTTTGTAAATATTCTAGGTATGCTTGAAAAGATGAGCATCAATCAATTAGTGGGTATAGAGTATTAACTATACTAATTGGTAAGTTCGTTCAAATTTCTTTATCTTTATGCTTGATCAATAGTTAGAGAAATGTGTTGAACTCTCCCACTGTGAAGTTTTCATTTTCTTTCTGTTTCTGACATTGTTAAAGCTATTTTATTAATCGAACGTATGTTAATAGCCTTTGTAATTTCCTAGACATTAAACCTGTTGTTGTAATATAATGAACTTATGGTTTTTAAACTATATTTTTATAGAAATATAGCCATTGTAGATTTATTTAGTTAATTTGACCTGGTATATTTTTTTTGTCCTTTCACTTTCAATCTTTTTGTGTCCTTATATTTTAGATCTATCTGTTTTAAACAGCATATAGTTTTTGAAAAAACAACCTTCTAAGCCCTATATATTAATTGGTGACTTTAGTGTTTTTATATTTGTTGGGATTAATAATATATTTGTATTTGTTTCATACCATTCACTCCTACTTTCTCTTTGCATTGCCTTTTCTGTACTACATCTTTCTCATTTTTTCTCTCTGTTGTTTACATGGTCATTGTTGCTTTAGTGATTTTTTTCACTTTTACATTTTTGTAAGTTATAAATTTAGTTTCTATTCTTTTAGCTATTGAATTTCATTTTACTATGTACACTAAGCATCATTAAATAATATCTAAATGTTTGCCCTCAACAACAAAAGAAGCAACGTAAGAATGTTCACATGCTTTAATTATACTTACTCTTTTGTGTACATGATATTATCACTGAGTATTTAAGTCTATCTTCATTATGCTCATGTATTAAATATTCTTAAATTACTGTTGTAATTATTCTGTATTTTATAGAGAAAATATCTGGTTTGTATTTACCTATACATTTACCAATTTCTTCATCTTTCATTGTATTTCTTATGATACCATCTTCCTTCTTTCTGAAGTTCATTATATAGAAGTTCTTTTAGGGAAGATCAGCCTGATTGTAAACTTGATTATCTGAAATGCCTCTATTTTGTCCTCCTCTTTGAAAGATAGTTTTTTTTTTTAATTGGCTAGTTATTTTTTTATCATGTTGATAATTTTATTCTGCTGCATTCTGTGTTCTATCACTGTTGAGAATACTGCTGTCAGGTTAATTCTTATTCCCTTGGGCATGGCCTGCTTTTTCTCTCTGGCTGATTTTAAAGGTCTTCTTGTCATTAATTTTTCATTTTCATTTACATTTCAGGTCTAGATTCATTTCAATAGCCTTGTTTGGTATGTTTATGCTTTGAAATCTGTAGATTCATAACTTTTCATCATTACCAGAAATTTGCTCAGCCATTACTTCTTTAAATGTTGGCTGTCTTTCAATTTTCACTGCCCTTCTTATTAATTTGTCACTTAGCCTTATATATTGCTCGTATTTTCCATCTCCTTGTCTGAACTACATTTTCATAAATTTTTTTAGCTTCATCTTCCAGATCACAAATTCTCTATTCAATTGTGTCTAATCTGCTGTTTGATACAGACACCAAATTTTTAATTTCAATCATTTTGCTTTTCATTTATAAAAGTTCTGTAAAATTCATTTTCATATCTGCCTAGTCATTTTTAAGTTTCTTGGTCCTTGCACATTTGTAGCTTCATATTGTAGTTATCTATTATTTAACAGGGTTATTTTTATAGCTTTGTATTAAAATTGCAATATTCCAAGCTTCTGGAGATCTAAATCTATTTCCATCCCCTGACTCTCATGTATTTTGTGTTTGGTAATTTCTAGTGTGAACTCATTTTGAATTGACTTTATTTGAGAATCCTGTCAGATCTAAATTGGGAGGCAGTCTTTTTGCAGAAAGGATTGATATATCCTTCCGCTGAGAGTCATGGGTTTCTAGAGATCGAAATCCATTTTAGACCCCTACAAAGATCCTCCTATTCAAGGTGAGTCTTGGCCTTAGGTATCTGATCTTGCCTTCTACACTGGGCTTAATCACCTTGACATTTGCTCTCAGGGAGATTGTGCCTTTCACATGTGACTGTCAGTTTGCTGATCTTTCTATGGCCAGGCTTGACTGTGGAAATTTCCCTTACTTCCTAGGGAGTGCAGCAGTGCATTAAGACTTCTGCTTGTAGTAATTAGTGCAGGATTCTGTGGCAGGCTTTTCAGAGTTTCCTGGGGCCTTACAGCCAGGCAGAGAAGCATCACACAAATTCTGTACTCTGCCTCCTTTCATAAGATCAGGGTATTGGGAGCCATGGGATGTGGGGATTGGACAGGTCCTGGGTACTGAGGTGCCTCAGATGTGGGTCTTACCTGAGTAGACAGAGGCACTTCCTGAATGAGGCCAACATTGAGGAAAGGGTCAGATGGCAGGCCAAAGAAAGAGGGAGGGCCTAAAGGAAGGGCATCCTTCAGGGGGCTGGCCTCCCTGGAACTGGGCCAAGAGAGGGGCTTTGAAGCCCTGGATTCTTGTTGGTGATCAACATGTTGTATGGCGCTGAAGTTAAATTCTTGGGTTAAAGCGGTAAGGATCAGCTAAACAAACATGCCTATAGATACAGAAACTGACCTATGTGTTATTTTTCTATTTGGCATTGGATTAACCTGTGGGCATCCCCAGTCAGTACAACAGGATTTCCGAAGAGAATCAGGTCAGCATGGGCTGGAGAAACCATGCTAAGCTTTTATCCCTGCATCCTTTTGCACAGTCTACTTTCTCTGTCTGTGACAACCCGTCTTTCATTTCCATCTGGTGGGGCCTAGATTGGTGCAGCTCAATGACAGCTCTTCAGCAAAGAGTTCTCTGACTGTCCCCGGAGCTGGTAGCTCTCTTTTCTGTGACCCTCAGCACTTGCCACTTCTTCCTCTTACGCTGCTTTTCACATTGGCCACCAATAACTCCTGCTCCTCAAACCTCCACACTGGAATCCTGGGCAGAAACCAGTCTTGTTGACTTTTGTGCCCTAGACATATGGTGTGGTATGGAGCTAAAAGTATGGACTAGAAGCCAAATCCACTGGTTGACTCCAGGGTCACCTACACACAATCACTTAAGATCTCTGTGTACCTATTACTTCATCTGAAAATTGGACATAAAATAGTACTTTCTCAAAGAACTGCTTTCTGTGGATGTGACTTTATTTGGAAATTAAATTAAATGTTTTGTGTTGAGGTCATTTGGGATTATGGTGGGCCCTAAATCTATTGACAGCTGTTCTTTGAAGAGGCAGAAGGGTATTTAACATAGATACTGAGGCAGCAAGGTGAAGATTGGGATAGAGATTCAAATGACCTGTGTATTAGCCAAGGAATGTCAAGGTTTGTTGGTACCTACCAGAAGTCAGAGTCACAGTATGAAATGAATACTTCTTCAGAATTTCCAAAAAGAACCAACCTTGCTAACACCTTCATTTCAAACTCCTGTCTTCTAAAATTGTGACAGCATACATTTCTCTCATGTAATGAACCAAGTTTGTGGTAATTTATTCTGGCAAACCTAGGAAATGAATATTCTGCCATCTGAACAGAACTGGAACCATTCATTTACAGTTCTGTCCCATCTGTTGGGCTAGCAGACACATCTTTGTATTTGCAGCCCAGTAGTCCCTGACATATAGTTGGTGCTTAATAAGTGTTCATTGCATTGAATTGTTAAAGGAAATTCTTCTTTAAGAAGTAAGTAAATAGATTCTAACAAGCAGTAACATAAAGTCAGACTCCAGCAAGTAATAAATGAAATGTGGCCTGTTAGCACTGGCCTATGGGGATGAACTAGATTTGGTGGGTCAGTTAATAAATCATCAAATGCCTCTGGCCCTGAGTTCACACCCAGAGAGACAAGTGACATCTACTTGTTCCTCATTAAAAGATTCCAAGAACAAAGTCCACATGGGAAAAAGAGCAAGAAGGTCCTACAGAAGCCATTTTTCCACAGGCTGTGTGTGAGTCAGCTGTGGGATGAGTTTGCTTAACATATTTACATAGAGACATGCTTCCTCAGAGGCTATCTGAGGGGAATGGAAGCTTATTCTAGGCATTCGGAGCCTGTTCTGGGGGATGTCTGTTCTGTTCCCAAAGATCCTGAATATTTTTCCTGTTAAATAATCCTTGGAATTTCTTTTGGCAAATCACATTTCCTCAACTTTCTATGAGTCTATGATAAAACTGCCCCCAGTCTTAAGTAACTCAGTGCTACATTCCTGGGGCCACAGTGATTGGTTCCTCAGTGGGCACATGACTCATACAGAGCCAATCAGATAAAAGACCCTTTTGCTGAGAATCTTGGGACAAAGATTTGTGCTTTTGCCCTTTGGGTATAAACTGGATGTCTATAGGCCAGAATCATTGAGCAGGTTGTTACCATGGGGGGGGGGGTGCCTCCAAGGAGAGTGGAACTGAAACAATTGGAGCTGAACAATGAGTTCTGAGGGTGTGATTTGACCTCCAGTCAAGCTGTATCTGAAACTGCCCCAGGCCTTTCACTTTTGTGAGCCAGTTAATACCTTTTTTTTCACTCTAGTTGGAGTTTCTTTCACTTACAACCAACAGAGTCTTAACTACTTTAAGGATGATGTAGGGGCCCAGTTGCTCCCAAAATCCAGATAAATGAAGTAACTTCATATGTTTTGTAGTTAAGGAGTCCTGATTCAAATTCTAGCTCTATCAGTCAACCATGTGAACTTGAGAAAACTATTTAATTTTTCTGTGCCTCTGTTATATTACCTATGAAATGAAGGTACGAAATGAAATGCCTTTGGAATTTATGAGGCCTAGAGATAGCATATGCAAGTCACTTAATACGGTGACTGGCCAAATATACCTTCCATGCATGGTACCTTAAGAGAACAGCCCTCTTTTTCTTTGTCCACTTTGACAGTACCCATTCTGCAGTTGTCTTTAGAGTTGTCTTCAGGGGCATTTCTATATTTATTTGACTTGAAAAACACATGATAATTTTTAAATGATGTTATTTACTTTTTATTATAAAGGTAATAAGTGCTTGTTGATGGAAATGAGAAAATTCTGAAAAGAGAAGAAATAGAAATCACCCATAGTCCTATGAATGTTGCCATGTTCAATACTTAGGCTGTTTATAATGTAAGTTTTTGACTTGACAAAGTTTACATTTCCCATATTCTCTTGGTATGCAGTCTTCAAAGGTTATTGGTGTCCTTATGGAAAATTCACATAAGGACTGGTGATGGAGAAGCTGATCGTGTTATACCAACTGGGATCAGCAGTCAGGAAAGTCACTGTATTGGGTTGTACTGCAAGTAGGCTGTACCAGAGACTCTTAACACGAAGTACCATGAAAAAGTAAGAAGGGGAAGGAGAAAAACAAATTGCTACTTTGTTCTCATGTGTGCAAACCTGAAGGTAAGCAGTGCATGGCAAATAATGCATTTGTGTTCTTCCTCAACAACTTCTGGCTCATTATTCTCCATCCTTAGAATTTGGTTCTCATTCTCATGATCAAAAATGACTACCAGAGCTCCAGATAGCATGTTGGTGTTCCAGGAAACAAGATGTATGAAGTGATAAAAAGTGCAAGATGCATAGCCCATCTATTTTTAAGAAGGATTTAGGGAAGAGATTACTCTTCTGCTTGATTTATATTGGCCAGAACTCAGTCTCAGGCTTATGTACTGCAAGAAAGCATGGGAGATGTAGTCTTTATGCTGAATATTCAAATGCAGAGCTGATAATGGAGGTGACTGGACCATGGGCCCTGTCTCCACCTTGGAGCTTATAATGCTCTTGGCATAGGTTGTGCAACATAGTATGAAATTGATTGGGAGCTGCTCCTGACCACTCAACCCAGCCTCAAGAGTGTTGTTTGGGATTCATAGCTCCTCTAGTAACAGTAAATTTAAAAGCGCAGTCCAAAGTTGGTGTCAACCACAATGGATAGGCCTATTATTTTAACTTTCCTCTCCCTAGTGCCTGCTATCTTAGGCACAATCACAGCCAAGGGAAAAAGGCAGGATATGTCTGTGTGAGGCTTTGTGGTATTTCCTGTTTTTAGTAGCAAGTCTGTGAGGCCGCAGCTGCCCTGGTGCTTCATTTCTTTCCCTTTGATGATCCTAAGAACAATGCTTGGACAAGCCATAATGGTGAGCAGAGTTTCTCGGTCTAAGACTTCCCTGATTAGGCAAAGAGTAAGTTTCTGCCTACAGAAAACACTGATACACCAGTTCAAGATGGCAAATAGTGACAAGGAGCTACCAGGAATGAAGTGTACATGCAAACAGCACTGGAGACGAAGCTATTTCAAGTCCAGGGTGGAGGAGTGAAGAAGAATGGAAATAAAAGTGGGGAAATGAGAGATTGGATTATATTAGGAGGGTTATAACAGATATGCATGGCATAGAAAACATACTGGACACACAGAAAAAGATTTTTTCCAATATAGTTTTATTTTATTCTTTAATGAGTTAATATTTGTACAGTCAAGTGTGGCTACCAGTGTTCAGTTAACCATGGATCATATGTATAATTGTGTCCACTAAGGTTATTCTTGTAGCCATCTTAGTTTGTGTAAGCACATTCTGTGATTTCACACAGTGATGAAATTGTCTAGCAATACATTTCTCAGAACATATCCCTGTCATTAAGTGGTATGTGAGTATAAATGTTTCTGATTATTATAAGTCCAAAGTAGTTTGTGAGTTCCTTTTAGTGATCCTTATTTTACTTATCTTTCAGTTCTCAGATGGATGCTTAATTCAGTGCCTGGGTCATGACAACTAGTTACCACGTATTTATTGAACTAATCTGACATTGTCATCAAACCATCACTATTATTGACTATATAGTGCTTCAATGAGTTGTTCCCTGTAGTTTATTTAATCCTTCCCCAATTTTTAACTTTTAGGCTGTGCATTATTTGTATGTGTGTGATATTTTGCTAACATGTAAAGCACTGTGATGGCCATCTTTGTGCAAAAGGTTTTCTGTCTTTCAGATTATTTCGTTTGTGGAGATTACCAAAAGGATTCCTGGAATAAAGCAGGGATCAAACTAATTTTCTCAGAGCTTTCTGGATATTAGTAGGAAGGAAAAAGGGAAGACAGGACAGAAAGAAAATCCCTGATGGCACTCAATGTATGTGTGTGTGTGTGTGTGTGTGTGTGTGTGAGAGAGAGAGAGAGAGAGGGAGAGAGGGAGAGAGGGAGAGAGAGAGAGAGAGAGATTCAGAGTAATGTATGACAATCTCACACTCTGGCTTGCCTAAACATATGCTCATCTTTATTTTATGGGAGATAAGATTACATCAAAACTATGCTTAGCATATTGGCAATGAGTCTTTTACCACATCTGTACCTGAGTCCTTGGTCTACTTACCACTGTGCTGAGAAGAGACTGAGCAGAGCTCTAGCCCTCAACTGTGATGCTGTCTGCCTGCCAGGGGTGGGGGTGCACATGCAGATAGAATCGAAAAGTCTCTAATTATTCTTAGAAGACAGATGCACTAGGAAGCCTTGTTCTGGGTGTGGGTTCTGGGTTATTTTGTCATTTATTGGCCTTGGGCCTGTGGATTAGGCTGATGGATGAAAGGTCCCGGATGTCTGCCTCTGAGGGATTTGTAGTTGGCTGAATAACCAGAGCACAGAACTTTTGTTCTGTTGTCTGATAATCTCCCTTCCTAGATTTGAGATGCACTTTAGCCACCAGGTCTCGCATGACTGATCATGTGGGACATGTCATTGTCTCTCCTGCCTAGAGATGGACAGAAGCAATGCAGGGCTCAACATGAAACCACAGAAGGTCCTTGAAGCCACACTGGAACCACAGTGGCTTGTCCTTGAGTCAGAGTTGGTTCCCAGAATGTCCCACCAAAAGGGATTCCAGGCTTGTATACATAGCAGGAATGTAAACTTACATAGGGGTCTTCCCCAGTTCCTACCCATTCATGTTGACTTATTAATCAACTGGGAAGTCCCAGGCAGTGTACTAGGCTGGATGGGAGTTTTTTCGCTCTTAGAATCATTCAACCATTGGTCATACATCATTCAGTACCTACTCCAAGCTGGGTGCTGGGGGGAAAAGAAGAGGAGGCAGAAGTTTTGCTGTGAAAATGTGACAACCCAGGGGGAACTCTGCAGCGCCTTGTTATAGAAGAGGCCTTGTGACGTGTGGCTCCCCCAGAGCCAGTGATGCCTGCTCAGGGTAACTAGAAGTCAGGTTCCTGGCTCAGGGTGTGAGGGCATGGCTGTGAGGCTGAAGCCAGGCAGGGTGAAGAGGCAGCTGGTCTCTGTAGTCCTAGGGTCAGTGGAGCGGCTTGGAGCTGGAGGGATGGGTGGAGACAGAGGTCTGTGAGGGTCTCTGCTTTGGGGAAGGCAAACAAGGTCACAAAGGGAGAGGATCCCTCATCAGTTTCACTAGACCCTGTCAGCCTATTTGGATCTAAAGGGCCTCTGCAGGTCCCCAAATGGGCACCTTTACTGTAGCAAGGACAGTATTAAACATGGACTTAGGATCTGAGTTTGAATTCTAGTTCTATGGCCTAGCTACATTCATTGAGCCTCAGTCTTCTCATCTATAAAATGGGAACAGTGATGGTATCAGCTCCAAAGTCTTGGGATCACCAAATGATTAAATGCTAGATGCTTGGCAGGGAGACCCAGCCTGCAAACTCTGAGAATTGGTATTAGTCTCACAGGGGCAGGCAGGCAGCTGGGAGCAAAGCTGACTTTCTAGGGGTCAGTAACAGCCAGTTCCTCTGCCTGCCTCATTTACCTACAAAGGCCAGATCATGAGGAGAGGGCAGTGCCAGGGCTCTGTCTGGAAGCATCAGGCTAGGCTGATTGAACAGCTTCCTTCACTAATGCAGCTGCCACTGCAGAGTGAAGTAGCTGGGCCTAGGATGTACTTTGCTAATCAGTTCACGTTCTTAGTGTGGCAGTTGAATATTTTCATATTTAACTTAGCTCCTCTGGGCTGACTGAGGCACCAGCCCTGTCTGCCTGGGACAGTGGCTGCTGGCTCAGAGGGCCAAGAAGCAGAAGAGACAGGCTTGAGTTAACTCCAGGCAAGGAAGCAAGTCCCAGATGAATAATGCATTCATTCATTTCCATTATAATTCACATGTCCAGGTGACCAGTCACTCTGAACCTATCACTTATAGCTAGAGAGGGGAATAATGGCCATCCATCCATCTATCTCTTCTCTTAACTGTCTATCCATCCATCCATCCATCCATCCATCTCTTTCCCTTATCCACACATTGACTCATCTACCCACTCACCTTCTCATGCATCCACTCATCTGTCTACCTATCTACCCTCCCATCCATCCATCCATCCATCCATCCATCCAACCACCTGCCATCACCATCACCATTGATAATCAGTGTCTTCCCATTCTCTAGGCTCTTGTGGGCATTCTTTCCATTACTATTCAAATGCGGTCTTGATCCTGAAGTTTATTGAGGAGCACTCCCTTGTTCTAGAACGGTTAATTACCTCCTGTGAACTGCAGTTCTGGGCTTCTCTCCTCATATCCTTCTGGATCCTATCCTTCCCCCATAGCAGTTTGCCCCAAACACAGATACAGCAGCCTTTCTGAGTGTCCAAGACACCTCTGACATAAAGTTGTCATGACTAATTAATTGGATTGAAGGTATTCTAGAAATGATAACACAGATAAAGGACACTTAAACTTCCTGTATCAAAGTTCCTAGGCCTGATTCTCTATGGCACGCCTCGTTTTCTGCCCCCCCCCCCCCAGTCCAGTAGCCTCCACCTGTGAGCAGGGGCTGGGAGAGGCTGTTGCTCCTTCCACCCTACTCAGGGTCTTCTCTTATCTCCCTTCTGCAGATCCAAAGCCTTGAAAAAAAACTCCACCTTTCCATTTACCAAATTCAACTACCTGCCCTTGCCCTTAGGGTCGACTCTTAAATAGCTATTTTGCAAAGAAGTTTGGTTCTGAACTTGTTTAACACATGCTTTCATATAGAGCCTGGCCTGGCCTTTATAAAACCAAGAGCCCAGTGATAGTGCCACACCCCACCCCTCAAAACAAAACAGTCTTGACTCAAGAAGAATTTTCCCAGTCTCTTTAGATTACAAACTCTCTGGATCCTTCTTGCTTTTATCCTGGTGCCCATCACTCATATATGTCCCACCACCTAATAATCTCTTACATTTTAATTTATACAGCAGATAGTTATCGTGTACTTTCTAAGGCCCAGGCTGTAACTGGGCACTAAAGATATAGTTGTTAATAAAACAGACCCAGCCTGTGACTTCTTTGGGTTGCCAGGAGACTGAGAGAGGAGGTAGCCACTAAAAGTAGATAATACATATTTCAATAGAAACAAGAGCTAGAAAAGGAAAGTACAGCGTAACATGCTTCCATCTAACTGGCTGCTTGTTTGTTCCTTTGTCTGTTTTTGTGCATCCATTCTTCCCCGAATGCTTGCCACTTGGCTGACAATAGGCCAGGTACTGGAGATTCAAATATACAGATGACCTTGGTCTTTCCTCAAAGTCTACACAGACTGCTAGGTGGGAGGAAATAGACACATAGCTACCAAGGGTGCAGACAGGCTGTACCTAGAACAAAGAGGTATTTGTTCATCAGTGGAAGCCAGAGGACAAAATAACCACTCTGCTTGGGGGAGGCTTGAGGCTTCCTGGAGGAGGCGTCATTTGAGCAGGAGTTGAAGGGTGGAGAGTAGTCTGGCAGGTGGAGAAGAAGGTATGGCATGGCAAGCAGACAGTAGAGCTGACAGGATTTCAGAGCTAAATGGATTGGAATGGAGTTTCTGGTGGCCGGAGTATGGGTAGGGAGAAGTGGCAGATGAGATGAGGGCAGTTTCCCAGGCTGCTAAGAAACTCCCCTGGAGAAGAGCCTGACAGCTATGCCTGCAACAGAGGTTGTCAAATGAGGGGCTAAGGCTGCAGGAGACAGGATAGGAGACCACAAGGCTGGTGATGGCAAGAAAAAATGTGCATTTTTGGAGGTATTCGGAGCCCCCAAGCCTTGCACTTGATACCTGCTGGGGTGTGTTTGGCTTTTACCGAGAAGCCTGTTGCTGCAGGGTAAATTCTCCCTGGTTGCGTGCACTTACCTCCCAGTGTGCTAATGAGCACAGAGCTTCAGGCGATGCCAGAGCCTGTTATTTAGTGTGTGTGGAGTGGATCTGCCAGGCTAGGTGGAGGCACTGCCAGTTAGAGACAAGGATGCCCCTGCCAGGTCTGGCACCTGGCTCTGCTAGATGAGCCACAGGCCAGGGACAAAAGCTATAGGTACAGAGCTCTGTTTGAAGGGAAGGTGAACATTTTGGGCTGGAGACCTGGAAGGAAGTGTTCTCCACAGGGCAATTTAGTTCCCAGGATTTCTCGCAAACAGGACAGGAACACATGTGGTAGGATGGACATGTGAAGTGGTGACTTTTGCCTTTGACCCCAGGACTGTCCCCATCTGGGATGCTAGACATGAAAGAATGCTTGCTGTGTATTTTAAATCCATGCCTGAGAAGAGATTAAAGCAAGGAAAAAATAAAAATATGGCCTGTGTTGGAAAAGGATGGAGCATGTGGTAGGGTGAAATCTGGACTGTGGAAACAGAGAAATACAGCATATAAAAGGAATGGAGGTGATTTTATTCTTGTGTGGCGATCTGGTGAGAACAGACCAGGTGGACAGGCAGTTCTGCTCCACAGGACTCTCAGAGACCCAGGTTCCCTCCAGCCTGCTGCTCCACCATCCCCTAGAATAATAACCTCAGAGCAGGGTCAGGTGTGGGTCACAGACACAACCATGTTCTGGCTGATGGGAAAGGGAAGAGTGAATTAGTAGATTTATGGCTCAGAAAATCTCCACTTTCACAGGGTGAGTTGACTTCACTGTTATAGTTTCACATCCAAACCTTAGAAGATGTCATGAGGGTCTGTTTGATCTTTTGGGCACTTCTGACCTCAGCTCTGAGCAGAACCTGCCCATAGTAGATGAGTCTCTGGAGCTTGGTGCCAGAATGAAACGTGTGAAACTGACCTGAACTCCATGGCTGGCCAGGAACATAGCAGCTGCTCCAAAACTTGCAGGTCTATAAGCAAGAAATGCAGACCTAGGGTCATTTGCCACTGAGTTTCGGGATGTTTTTATGCAGCATAGTTGTAGCAAAAGCTGGTTGATAAAAAAGTTTGGATTGAGGGCAAGCAATTTTCTTTTAAGAAAGCATAAATGAAGTGTAAAAATCAATTTCTTTCACATTTTATCAATCATTTAGCCAGATAGCTGCAAGAGAAGCTGGAAAATATACTAGAGTTGAAAAATCATATTCCAGTTTAAAAGAAAGTAGATAGATGGCAAATAAGTATTTGAGGTACCTGGTCATTAGTTATTAGAGAAACACAGGTTAAATCCATAATGGATGCTACCAAACTGCCACTAGAATGATAAAATGAGAAAGGCGAATCATGTGTTGGTAAAGATACAGAACAACTGAAACTCTCATATACCGCTTCTAGGAATGTAGAATATACAATCACTTAGAAAAACAGCAGTTAAGATTAAACATGGATACATATGTTCTAGAAAATCCACTTTTACATATTTACCCAAGAGAATTAAAACACATGTTTACATAAAGACTTGTATATGAATGTAGCTAGCATTTTGGTCATTGTACTGTCTTAGTCCATTCAGGCTGTCATGATAAAATACACTAGACTGAGTGGCTTATAAACAATAGAGATGCATTGTTCACAATTCTGAAGGCTGCAAAGTCCAAGTTCAAGGAGTGTATTAATTGGTGCTTACTAGAGAAGCATATAATACAAGATATAAAAATATATAAGAATTTACAAGATTGGCGTACAGTGGCTGCCCATGGACTTAGGTGTGGAAGAGTGCAAAAGGACTGTCTGTGTGCTGGGGATCTGAAGGATCCAGTCGAAGGCCTGGAGCTCTGTACAGTGTCTTGTGTGAGTCCAAATCAGGAGACCAAAGGGTCTGCACCAGAAGGCTGAAGAGTAGGTGCTGGAAGCCAGAAGAGGACCTCCAAAGTGAAGTGAAGACCTGAGCTCCTCTGCAGAAAGCAGAAGCCAGCCTTCCTTCTTCCTTTTTTAACATTCTGGTAAGAGCCCTCCCTAGGGTGGGTCTACCATGCCCAGAACTATGCTGAGCCAATTTAGTTGGGCGTTTCTTACTCAAGTTGAGAAACCAATCAACCGCCACAAGGCACAAGCAGGTTTGGTGTCTGGTGTGGACTCTGACAATCTCTTGCTGAGCTCTCACATGGCAATACTGTGTCCTCACAAATGAAAGGGTGAAAGGACTAAATAGACCTCTTCAAGTCCTTTTATATAGGAGGAGAAAAGAGTGGATTTCTGCTACCAACTGGAAGTCCAACCCAGAAGGGAGAGGAGATGTTTAGAACTTGGCCAGGGTCTCTGGCAAATAGCCCAGGGTTCTCCCTGGGGATAGCTCTTCTCCTTACAGACAGGTTGAAGATCTGTGAGTAGAAGGAAGCTTTGCCCATCCTGAGTAGCCCTGAGGGAAAACCTTATTTCCCTCATTCAAGTGAAGAAAGAGAGAAAACGTGGTCCCACCAGAGGAGGGGACGGATGGCTGCTGACTGCCTTTCTCAGTCCTCGCCTGCCTCATGTGACTAGAGGACAGGAAGATTTTTAAAAGCATCCAAAACAGTGCCTTACTCCGGTTCCTCCAAGAGGTAGATGCCAAAACAAGAGTCAGGGATCATCGGCCCCTGAGCCCTCACTGCTCCAAGGCCCAAGTCACAGCATGCAGCTTCAGAGTTTGGTGGGGTGGGGATTGGGGTGAGAGTCAGGAAGAAGGGGAGGCCATTTTTGTTTTGAACTTGTGTCAAGACTCTCAGCACTGAATTCAGCATCTCTTCCTCTGAGCAGGATGTGGAGAGTCTCACAGGGCCCAGTGTTCCTTGTCTCCCACTGGGGCAAGGCTTACTTCCATATTCCTTGACTCTGAGTCCTTTGCTTTGGCCAATGGATGGGGACAGATGTGATGCTCCCTGAAGACTCACAAGTCTCTGCACCCGGGATTGCTCTCTTGCCACTTGTGTTATTTCATAGCCCTGTAAGAAGATGGGCAACTTCCCTTCTAGCAGGTCCGCCCACTGAGAGACATGAGAGACAGGTAGACAAGACCACAGCCATCCCTTTGATGCCAAGTTAGACCAGCCCATCCCAGCTGACTATTCACCCACTGCAGATACGTGTCTGCTCTCAGCCCCCATCACTCAGCCCTGTCTCAGAGGTTCAAAAGTGGCCGGACCACCAGAGCTTCATAAAAAAATCATAAGTGGGTGTTAGTTGAGGCCACTACAGTGTAGGGTGTTTTGTTACGCACAAGAACTGCCTGATACAGTGTCCACACCTCTGACCCACATCTTGTCTCTGTCTGTCCACTCAGCCATGCAGACATTCCAGCCAATGCTATCCCTGACTTGGCTGATTTCCAAACTTCTGGACAGCGGGGGTCAGAGAGTGCCTGGCCCCCTGTGCACCTTGCTCACTCCTGTGGGGGGAAGTGGAGGAAGATCTGGCTCAACATGCCCCACTCCAGAGGAAGCCAGAGTCATGAAGGAGCAGGGAAGTGGGGAGGACGTGTGTTCCACTTGGGGAAATGAACAACTTGATTACTACTCAACATTTGCCATACCCAGATACTCTAATTAAGAGAAAAGGTCAATAGGTTAAATAAGTAACTTAATCAGAAAATTATGCAAAGTGCCACAAATCAAACATATTACACAGCCCTTGAGATCGATACAGTATGCAAATCGATCACTGGAGATCAGGACAATTCAGCAACTGGAAGGTACAACTCAAGGAGGCCCAGGAAACCCAGCCTAAGCTGGGAAGGCAGCTGCCAGGCCCCGAGGTGTACGAGGGACACTGGCCCCTGGGGAGGATGACCGTGAGGGATGTGTACTGTCTCTGACATTCCAGAAGAGTCTCAGGATCATCAGTTTCTCATCTGCACAGTGGTACATGTCAACACGGCACTGAGCCTGAGTTTGGGGGAGCTACAGGCCTGACTTGAATCCAGGTCCTCCATCTGCTTAGCTTTGTGGCCTTGGGTGAGCCATTAATACTCCTGAGCTTCATTAACAAAGCAGAGATATTAATACTATTCTGTCCTGTGTGGGGATAGATTATCAGTTCTGACCACAGTGTGTGTGTATGGTGTGTGTGTGTGTGTGTATGTGTGTGTGTGTGTGACAGAGAAAGAGAGAGAGAGAGAGAGAGAGAGAGAGAGACAGACAGACAGAGAGGGAATGAATTAGGGCTTGTGGTCATGGGTCCAAGAGAGATTTCCTTTCTGTCTTTCTGCCAGTGTCTTCCAGGCAGAACATGATCAGAGGCCAGCAGAGGGTCTTTGATCCATTTAGTGTGGTGGTCCTCCACTGGGGCTGAGATTTGGCATGTCTGGAGATATTTTTTGGTTGTTACACTGTGGGGTGGGGACCTGCTGCTGACATCGAGTGGGTAGAGGCCAGGGATGCTCCTAAATATTTTAGAATGCACAGGACAAACCCCACTGCCCCAACAAACACTTAAGGAGCCTACTGTGTCTATAGTGCTGAGAAACCCTGAGTTAGGGGATTGAGGAGCTTATGGGAGACTAGGGTGATAGAACCAGCCAGAGCATAAAAGGTGCAGGACCCCTCTCCAGTGACCAGAGGTCTCCGGACCCCGGGCAAGCCCTTGACTCATCCCAGCCTTCATCAGAGGCCCCCTAGGAGTCCCTGCTCTAAGCCTGTGAGAGAGGGCAGAATTTGCTCCGGGCAGTCCTGCCAGCTGGGCTGCAGCGGGGCCAGCGTGGGACAGCCCTTCCCAGCCTGGAGACGAGGGCCTGGCCTGGCCCTGGTGAGGGGGCAGCCTCAGTGGGAAGCTGCCCTGGTCCAGCATTCCCTTCAGCCCGAAAGAGTGTTGTAGAATGGACCCTTATTTGGGCTTGTTTTCATCCCTGGAGTGGTGGGACTGCCTGGTTTTTCCCAGGCTTTCCTGCTACTCAAGGAAGGGAAGAGAGACCTTGGGAACCTTCCGAGAGGCTCCCTCTCGGGTGGCAGAAGGAGCACCCTCCCCCAACCTGAGGAACAGAGGACACGGTCCAGGGAGTCCTGTCCTTCTTGGGGCCTGTGCTACTGCTGGGAAGAGAGGGAGTAGGGTTTGCCTCCAAAGCCTCCGCAGGCTCCAGCCCCCAGAGGGGATGATCTACCTGGGGTGAGGGGCTGAGCTGAGCGAGGAGTCCCAGGGAGAGGGGACAGGAGGCGGGTCAGTTCAGGGCTCCTTGGGACAGAGAAAGGATACACAACGAGCAGGATGCAGGCTGGGCGGGGGCAGGGAGGAAAACCAAGAAATCCCTCAGGGTCTTGGGTCTCGGCAGGCAGAGGCTGGAGACCTCGGGCCTCTGAGGTCGGAGGGTGAAGACTGAGGCCAGGCTCATCCACCGGGGAAGAGGAGAAGGAAAGGTAGGGGTGGGGCAGGCATCTTCCCTTTGTCCTCTCTCACGAGCATCAGCTACCATCTGAGCCTACAAACCTCCCTTTCTTAGTCCTCCAGGCACTCCCCATTGCAGCTGAGTCTTTGCTGGTTGGACAGCAGGAGAAATGAAGGCCCCAAAATGGTTGGAATTTGCCCAAGGCCATATAGTGGATGGATGCCAGGACAGCAATGGAGCTTAGATCTTCCAAGGCAAGTGCAGCACCGGGGCGTGGTGCTCTCACAAGGCCACAAGGTCCCCTGCTCACCCTTGCTTGGGCTTTCTCACGAATGGCGCCCTTCCAGAAAGGGCCCTGGATAAGTTCCCCCAACACTTATTTTCACACGGCTTCTGTGGTTAGGAAACCAGCCGCATCCTAGTTGTGTCCCCACAAAGCCTCGAGGCCTCACGAGGATGCTCACTGGGGATCTGCAGTGGTCTCAGGTGTGACAGGGGCACGCGCATCCTTGTGGGCAGACCTGAGGTCTGAGGCTGCCAGCCAGAGTACGCTCCTTGCCCAGAGGCCCTTCCAGAGGAAATCCGCCTTGGAGGGAGGGGAGGGAGGGAGGGAGGGGGAGCCAATCGGAAGGAGACTCTTTCTGCAGCTGAGTTTTGGAGGGAGACCCCATCGCTGCTGTTAGGCTCTATCTGTAGAAGTCAGTTCATGGCCCCACCCACCGCCACCGTGGAGGGGAAGGAGACCCACGAGAGCGTGAATCTGCGGAGCCATTCCGAGTGTGCCCACCGTGGCTACCAGCCAGGCAGGGTGGTGTGCTGGCCTGTGCCCTCGGCCCCTTCCCCTCGGATACTTCATTCCTTCACTCGGAAACTCTCAGGGGAAGTCCTGGGACAACTGCAGTAGAGCTGGAGCTGGGCAGAGCGCTTCTCCCACTTGAAGTCCTCAGTCTCAGCCTAGATGGAGTCCAAGTGTCTTTTCAATTTCAAACTTGTGAAACGGATGCCTCCCTTTGGTGGTGGGTCAGAAATGTCAGGGTCTACTCCCCGTTTGAGAGGCTCCAGGCAAGTCACCTACTCATAGATTTTTCTCCCCTATAAAGGCAGAGCCTGGCTGGGTATTTCTGATCCCCGGCTCTGTTCTGTACTAAAACCTACTACACTGAGGAAGGAGAACTCCCACGTTCCAAGGAATCTCACACCTGGGAGATTCCTGTGCCTCTGGGAGGAGTTCCGCATTCATGGAGGTGTCTGGAGAAAGGGGGCTGAGGAGCAGGCAGGAGTGGGAGGAGGGCACCTGCCTTCTGCCAGCTGCAGCCCTGGGCTCCGGAGATCTGGGAGGTGCCGGGCGGTGTGGGCGTTCCTACAGAGGGCAGAGGGCAGTCCAAAGTGACTCCCCGCCAGGGTCGCTTCCCAGATGTGCCTCTTTGTCTCAACCTGGCTCCCAGGAGTTTGCCAGCAGGAGCATTTCCTGCTCTGATCTCCTGATCTGCACTTCGCCCTGAGCCTACCCCCAGCCTGGTCCTCCACGCCAGCCCAGGGGCTGGAGCCATTCATTGTGTTCACAGTCTTTGGAGGGTGGATGTCACTGGTGCTGGGAGGAAGGGTCTCCACCAGGCACGAAGGTGCTGCTGGCAGGGGACAGGGAGGAGGTGGTGAAAGCCGCTGCATACATCGCAAATTCATTTCTAACTCACTTTCCTTCGGAAGTGGTTTGGAGGCAGTGCAATATCTGAAAAGGCAGCTAATGTAGGTGCTGTAAATAGTATGTCCATGGGCTGTAATGGAGGGAGGGAGAGCGCAAAAGATGGATTAAGTGCCTACCATGGGCTTGGAAAAAATCCTTTTGATCTCTCCTCACTGCACAATGCCCTATTACCTTGTTGGTTTGCATCAGCCAGAGAGAGGATGTTTCTTATTGTGATTGCTGCAAATTGGCACCTGTTTCCCAGAGAGCAGCTTTCCCCTGAATTAAGTAGAGTGCCTGCTCCATCCCTGGTGCTTAGGACCTCCTATTAGAGGGTAATGTCAGTGCTGAGCCGCCTCCTGCCTGTGCCTGTCTTGGGGACCTGGGGCTGGTCACACTGCCTGCCTCAGCCTCCCTGGTGCTGTTGCACCTGATGGCTCCTCTCCACAGCCTGTCTCCCACCCAGACATGACACAAGTCTGATGGTTGTGGTAGATCAGAGAGCCACTTGGGAGGCGTTGTGCTGACCTTTGGATTCATTGCCTTTCTTTAATATTGGGCTTTCCAGAGTCTCTTTTTTATTAAATGAATGAATTCATTCAACAAATATGTATCAAGCACCTAGTACGTTTCAAGCACTCTGAAGGGTGCTGGGGATGTGGCACTGAAGGACACCAGATGCCTGCTCTCACAGGGCTTGCAGAGTAAACACAGCCAAACGAGGGCCCCCCAGGAATCCTTCCTGTCCCTCACTGTGTGTAGTCAGTTGACCCCAAGCCTCCCTTCTCTTTCTCTTTGTGAGCATAGGTATCAAAGATGATCTGTCTACTTCTTTCTTGCCGCCTTGCCCAAGTCCCAGCATTTCTCACTTGGTCTCTTACATTAGCCTCCTGTATTAGTCTTCCATTTGCTGCTATAACAAATTATCATGACTTTGGTAGCTTAAAGCAGCACAATTTTATGATCTTCTCGTTCTGAGCTCAGCAGTCTGGCACTGTGGGCTGACACTGAGCTGTCAAAGGGACTGCATTTCTTCCTGGACACTCTAAGGAACCGATTTCCTTGCCATTCTCTGCTCCTAGAAGCCTCCTGCATTCCTCAGCTCCCCTCACGTCCTTCCGGCTTCAGAGGCAGCCTTGATGGTCCGGATCCTTCTCACTCTACATTGCTCTCACCTCCTCTTCTCCCTCCCTCTTCTCTTTTCAAGGATGTTGTGATTACACTGGGCCACTGCAGACAGTCAGGGCAGTCTCCTGATTTGAAGGCCAGCTGATTAGCAACCTTAATTCTGTCTATTTTTCTATCTTCTGTCCCCTTTGCCACAGCCCCTAACACAGTAAAGGATTCAGGGGATCAGGACATCGGAGAAGAGCTTGGTTTGCCCATCTGACCTCCTACGTGGTTCTCCTGCCTTCACTCGTGTCCCCCTCCCAGCTATTCTCTAAATAACAGGATCTTTCAAAACAGTGCACATTAGATGATATCACTCTCTTGCCTAAAACCCCCTCGATGTTCCTAGGACAAGGTCCGAGCTACTCACCTCACCCTGCTGGGCCTTCCTGCCTCCCAGCCTCACCCCCCTGCCTGTCTCACTGCCCTCGCTCACCCAGCCCCACCACCCCAGCTCCCTGCAGCACCTGAGCTCCCCCTCCTGCCCAGCCCGATGCAGGGCCTTGGATAGAGCTGTCCTTATCCTCTGGCTGTGGTGCTGAGGGCTCAGACTAAGTGTCTGCTTGGAGAGAAGGTCTCCCCGCCCCCCTGTCTGAAGTCAGTGTGCCTGTTACTCTCTCAGAGCCCTGACCAGGGTGTGTGATTCCTCAGCCACTCCTTCTCAGAGTCAGTCCTTGATGGACTGTGGGCTGTGATGGCAGGAGCCTTCCTGGCCTGTTTGCTCCCTGGGATCCCAGAGAATGTCATGGAATGGCTGCATAGTGATATTATTTGCTTTTTTTTAAAAAAGAGCAAGGTAGAGAAAGGTATATATATATATATATATATATATATATATATATATATATATATCTCCTACATGTGTACACAGCCATCCATCCATATATGTTTGTGCAAGTGGCAAGTTCAGGAAGGATCATATTTCTTGCAGGGGAGTGGACTAGGGAAGAGAGAAAGGTGATTTCCCCTTTTTACTTCATGCACATCTGGTTGCTTAAACAAGTCTTTTGTTATGAGCATGGATAACTTTGTTTTGGAGGTACTGGACTGAACCCAGGGACTTTGCACTGAGCTACGCTGCCCCCCTCCCATCTTTACTGGTTTATTTTGGAACAAGATTTTGCTAAGTTGCCCAGGCTGGGCTTAAACTTGTGATCCTCCTGCCTCAGCCTCCCAAAGCCTGGGATCACAGCCACGTTGTTTACAGGGAAAAGTCAAAATCAACAAAAACTTTCCTTCCAACTCAACATGAGCAGATGCCATAGAAATGAGCAGGGATATATTTTTGAAGTGTTGTGCTTTCTGTCCACCTCCGAGACATGTCATATGCATCTGTGTGGGGCTTCAGTTCTCTGGCTTTTCCTGACCCTGGCCCTGGAGTGGAGGGCCTCATGTCAGCTCTGACCCTCGACCCCCCAGGACACCCTTGTTCCCCACCACAGCTCTTCTGCTCCTGGGGAACAAAGACAGCTCACCCTGAGCCCGGGGTGTAAGTGTGTGGTGTGTGGTGTGTGTTTCTGTGTTGCGTGGTATGCTCATATGTGGTGTGTGTGGTCATAGTATGGTACCCGTATTGCAGTATGGAGGGTGTGGCTGGTGTGTGTATGATGTGTGGTGTGTGTGTGTAGCTGTGGGTTGGGAAGCCCAAACACAGCCCTCTGCCGTGTCTCCTGGGGCCTCTGCCCATGCTGTGCGCATGGGGAGCACTCTGCCTGCTATTTACCTGGTCAGGGCCATGCACCCTTTCACTCCCGGGTCGGCTGGTAAGGCATCCACTCTGGCCTCCTGACTCTTCCCTCCCCCAGGTGAGCTGGGCCACTCTCCCTGGCCAGCCCCACAGGGCAAAGAGGAGACTTCTGACTCCTCACTGTCTGGTTCCTGGCCCCAGCCCCACAACCTCAGCAGTCACTTTGGGGAAGTGCCTTAAGCCCTTCGAGCCTGCCTCAGTGTTCCCACCTGTGAGTGACTGATGTCAGTGTGGGTGCCTTTGGTGGGGTGATGGATTTCAACTCCCTGCTCAGAGCCCGGGAGGGAAGGGTGGTCCTTAGGGCCACGTGGCACCATCGATGCCTGGGCAGCAGCAAAGCGAAGTCCTCAGAGGAAGGAGTGCCTGATCAGAGCTATAGGACAAGAAGCCACGCCAGCTGGTGATGGCACCACCCACACACAACACAGGATGGGAGTCCAGCAAAGAGTGGGCGGATGCAGCCGAGGAGGAGAGAGAAAGTGCCCAGTAGCAGAGGCCCAGCAGTGGCACAGGGCCAGGGCTCCATGGGAGGCGCAGGGGGCTCCCAGCCTCTGAGCTGCTTTATTCCAAGCCATTTGGGTTTGGCGGGAACACGCAGCAGAGCCTGAAGAGGTGGCTGTGGATTTTCCCTTGAGCTCTCAGATGTCTTAAAATTGGTCCCAGTAATTTTTTCCTCTCAAATTGTTCAAAACGTTCTGTTTTTGGCCTGAGTGCTTGGGTTTCACATTGCCTCATGGAAAAGGGTCTGGGGCATGCTTGGAGGTCTTGGGAAGCTTAGGGAGCCTGGCCACTTTGTCCACTCACCCTGCTCCTCTGCCAGGCCAGGCCCAGGGCCGGAGGAGGGAGGTGGTCGGTGGGTGCTTACAGGCCGAGCGCCTCCGGGCAGCCTGGACTGCTGGGAGCCCAGCCAGCTGCAGCCTGGTACCCGGCTCCTGGCTCCGGAAGCAGCTGCCCGGGAGGGAGGGACAGGCCTGGGCCCGGTCCGGCAGCTCTGTGGCTCTGAGGTTCTGACTGTGCTGGCTCTGGTTGTGACATCTGTGACAGAATGGCAATGTGGGTGCTGAAGTCAGAAGCTGTGGGTGGCAGGATGGCTCCTCTGTGGAAAAGTCCTCTCACACTGCCTGCTTGTAAGGACACCTCTCCCTCAAAACTCTTCTCTTTTGCCTCAGGACCGCACCCGGGGCCTGGAGCTAAGTGCTGTTCTCCTAGAATGCATGGTGAATGCCCTCTTGGGGGTGAGCAGCCAGCAGCAGGGCCGAAAGGGGAGCAGCCTTGTGGACACCAGGTCACAGGGAAGGGAAGTCAGCTCACTCTGGGCCTGTACAACCCCAGGTCCATGCCAGCCCAGACACCTCGGAAAGGAACTACCGGTTTCCTGTGCAGGGTTTATGGTAGGGTAGGGAGAGGGCCTTCTCCATTGGCGCTGATCACTGGAGGCCGGTGCTGAGTTCTACATGGTGTGTGTGTGTGTGTCTGTATGAGACAGGGTCAGTTACTGTCCCTTCTTGACATCCTCTTGCCTTCTGGTCCCTTCTGGTTCATACACAGGCCTTCATTTCAGGCCTGGTCCTACCTGCAAACACAGAAAACTAAGAATGGCTATTTTACTTGAACTAGAGATTTATTAAAAATGTGTCGAGAAACTGGCAGAAACCATGCAGAGCCAAGGCTACACCCCACGCAGCACGATTCACAGAAACATTTGCCCAGCTATAGTGCTTGAACTTTTTCTTTTTCTTGCAACTGGCAATTGAACTCAGGACCTTGCACTTGCCAGGCAGGTACAGTGCCGTTGAGCTAAGTCCCTGGCCCTATAGGGTTTGATCTTAAAAACTCAGTTTACATTAGAGTTGGCTTATATGAGGTATGATGGAAATATACACTGAATGTTTCAATTTTTAAAATTTATACAGTAAAAGACACATTGGCATTAATCTCCCTCAAAATACTCCTCCTCTCTTCAAACACACTCATCCCATCATTCTTGCCACTTTCTGAAACAGTTCTGGAAGTCCTCTTTCATGAGTGTATTCATGAGGTGTGATTAAAAATATGGTGAATGTTGTTGCTGAATGCCACCTAATAGAAAAGCAGACTCATAAAAACATGGCAATGTGTTCTCATTCACTTTCTTCACCAGATCTAACACTGTGTGACTTCTGGCTCTTCCCCAAAGTCAAAATGACCATAGTTGGGAAATGTTTTGAATCCATTCAGAACATGGCGGCAGCCATGACAGAACAACTAAAGACCCTCACAAAAGAGAACTTCCAGAACTGCCTCAGAAAGTGGGAAGAATGCTGTGTTCGGAGTAAGGGGCAGGAGCCTGAGGGGCATTAAGGCAATGTGTCTTTTAGTGTAATAATTTTGTTTACAAAATTTAAACAGTGGTGCCACTGCCTGCCTCGAAAGTGCAAGGTCCTGAGTTCGATCCCTGGTACCAAAAAAAAAAGAAAAAAAATTAAGCATTCATTTTAATGGGAAGGGGTACCTAACTTGAACACTTTACCTCTGGATGGGCTGCTCAGAGAGTAGTGAGCTTCCTGTCATGAGAAGTACGCTACTTGAGATTGAACGGTTCAGGCATGGAAGCAGAGGCTGGAGCTGAGCCAACTTGGGGCCTTCACAGGGCTGTGGGGCAGGACAGAAAGTATGGGCTGGCAACTGCTGCTGGTTTCTTTGCAGAGGCACTGAGTGAACATCTGCCGGCTGGCTGGGTGATGGAATGATGTCATGTCACCTCACTGGCTTGCCAGCTAACAGTGTACTGAGTCTCAGGGAATCTCTACACCGTATCTCCCTTCAGGAAGTGGATGTATGTCTAGGATGTCACAGAGTCCTAGCCTCCTGTCCGATTCTGACCTAGGCCTCTGTTCTCAGGTAAGAGTGACCTATGATTCCAGCTCTCTGAGGAGGGTCATTTGCAGATAGAGACTTCCCACAAGGGAAAGAACAACCTCATTCCCAGTCCCACTGCCCTGGTTGGCTCAGTAGGACTCAACCCCTCTGCTCCCACTCCCACCTTCCTCCTTCTCCACAGGGTTCCTAGAAGCAGGACCCAGGCTGCCAGCTGCTGCCTATCCAGGTTCCCTATTGGATTATGAGGCTTAACATTTTTGTGAAGGAAGAAGCAAGCCTTCCTTCTGGGGAGCGATAAGAACATTCCATCCTCCTCTGGCTCCAGGGAGCCTGGGAAACAATCACCAAATGGAGAGTCCCCAGGGACAGGCTCCCAGGGCACTCTAGGCCTCCTTCCGCTCCTGCCCCTTCCTCTCTAAGGGGCCAGGGTTGTCTATGGCCTTGGAGGAGGGCAGAAGTCAGGCTCCGGGATGCTGGTCCCTCTGAGCACTGGGCTTCTCTCCCAGTGGGCTTTGAGGAGGGGCAGACAACCTTGGGAACCAGCTGTCCTGACTGGGGGCTGTACAGACTTGCAGGCAGGGCATTTTCCCAAGGGAGCATTCAGAAGGGGCCCTTGCCTGTTGTGAGGACAGAGGGGTGGATTCATGGGTGGGTCTGGGGATGGACTCCACTCCGGGGCTAATGTGAGAGGCAGAAGAGCAGAACCTGACCTTCCAGTGAGCACTGGGGCCTGAGTGAGGCCCCTGTGGCTGGCAGTGTTGTCAGAGCATTGCCGTGAGTTCTCCCTCTGCCCTGACAGCCTTCCTCTCTCCTTCCTCTCCCTTTCCCTGGAGCCTGCCCTATGCCAATGCTGCTGCCGGCAAGGCCGGGCTGCTCCTCTTCAGTGCTCAGCCAGGAGACACACCCTGCCTCAGGCCTCTGCTTCTTCCTTTGGTCAATGCTCCCTCACAAACTGGACTGGAGGACATTTCTTACTGTCACCCTCTCAGGGAGGCCTCTCTACCTAAAATGGAGAGCCGCCCTGGCTCCAGGATAATTCTCTTCCCCTCCCCTTAGCACCACAGATACTGCTTGACTTGGAAAGGGGTTACAACCAGATAAACCCAGCAAGGGTTTAAAATACTGTAGTTATGCACCAACCCTGTAGTAAAACACCAACCCTACAGAACATCATAGCTTAAAGGCACAGTGTGCTGCAGTGTGGGCTTCCCCACAACTCCACATCACAAGAGAGCATGGTGTACCACCGATGGGAAATGATCAAAATCCAAAATTTCTCATGTGATTTACTTCTATTTTTATTAGTACATGTTTGGAGTACCTAACGATTACATTCATCGTGGGGAGTTGCTACATGTACACAACACATCTTCCTTCTTTTTTTTACCTTCTTCCCTTCCTCTCCCTGAAGTACGATTTCAATGACTATGTATTGCTTTTGCACTATTTTAAAGTTGAAAATTCTTAAGCCAAAATATCCTAACTCAGGGACCATCTGCCCTATCACCTAATAGCTTATATATTTTAATTCTTGGTCACATTGCTTGTTAGTCTCTGTCCTCTAAAATTTAAGTACCCTGAGGGTAGGAATGTCCTTCCCATACCTAGAAGTGTGGCTGGTCCTGAGTAGGCTGTATGACTCAGGGACCTGTCTGGAACCCAGGGACATGCTGTGCCTCACCCAGGGGACAGAGAAGCATGGAGGAGAATTTGGGAAGAGACTACTTACAACTGTGTGCTCGGTTATGGGGAAGCATCAGGGGAGGGAGCCACAGTGCGTGCGTGCTTACTACCCAGAGGGGAGAGTAGTTACCTGGGCACCCATGGGCTCAGCAGGGCCCTGCAGGCCAGGAGTGTCTCTGGTCTCAGGGCCAAAGGGAGAAGGGGCTCAGAGTTGAGTTGAGATGCTTGGAGGTCAGCCTCCCGCCCCCGTGGATGGGGCAGAGCTCTAGAGGAGCATGTGGGGAAGAGCCACACAAAAGTGTCTGTTGGATGGATGGATGGATGGATGGATGGATGGACTGATCCCTTAAGAAACTCACACAGTGCTGAAGACACCCATTCCTTTGTTTGCTCCTTCATTCTTTCCCATCCTCCCCAGCCCCTGTCCCCAAGAGGCAAGTTTCAGGGCCTGGAGCTGCTAGTGCCTGGCCAGCCTGGCCTTCTGCTGGGGTTGTGTGTGGGGGCACCCCTGGAGCACACCTGGCGAGGTGCAGTGAGCTGAGCGGGGCAGGCAGGTAAGAAATCCTCGGGTTCCTGTGGCACCTGTTAAGTCAGGCCAGTCTGGGTGGAGGCACTGGGTGTAGGGAGACATTGTTTATCACTTTTTTTTCTTGAAGTTGAGGAGGAGGAGGTCACAGAGATGAGAGACAGGCCCTCTAACTCTTTAATCTTGTCATCGGCCTCTTTAATCAATGTGCTCGGCCTCCAGCCCTTAACCCACTGAATCTGCACCATAGCCCCATGCAGTCTGATTGCTAGGCCCATTTGACTGTTGTGGGAGCTGAGGCCCAAAGAGGTTGAGCAACTTGCCCAAGCTCCACAGCTATGAAGTAGAAAAGCTGGCATTTTAACCTTGGCACTCTGTCGCCAGCACCTATGCTACCATCCTGCCGATTTGACGAGTGGATGGTGATAGGCAGGGACTTGCAGTCCTGTGAGGAAGATCCGGTGTTTCCCTGCCCACCTGGGTAGGGGATGCTCTGGGTATGGAAGGAGGGAACTGAGGGTCCAGTGCGGACTTTGGTCTGGGTGGTCATGCCAGGCGAGGCCCGCTTGGGGACTGTCCCAGGCTCAGGAAGCCCCTTCCTTCATCCCCCTGCCCTGCTCTCTCTCTCTCTCACTCAGTGGTGCAGCGACTTCTGCCTTCCCCCAGGACCTTCCACCAGGATGTCAAAACCCCACTGCTCATGACATTTGGTGGCCCCAGAGCCATGAGTCCAGACTCCTCCCATGGTCTGGCAGGCCCTATGGGCTCTCCACATCTACCCCACCGGCCTCATTTCTGGCCACTCCCTGTTTCTTTTGCCACTGCAGGCCACAAGCTTTCCTGCTGGTGGTGGATACCTTGTCAGTCCTGCCTTGGGGCTGTCCTTCTTTCAGGGATACTGCTCCGCACATCTCCAGAGGCTTCATTCTTTCCCATTATTGAGTCTCAAGCTCAAATGTCACCCCAGGAATTTTTAAAATTATCTTTCTAAAATCATATTTGAGAAAGATAAGTCCCTTGTTAGAACCTATGCCTCCTGAGGGAGGATGTAGTCTGCTCTGATTAGGGCTGTACACTGTACACTGGGTGCCTAGAGTAGTGTCTGGTGCCCAGTATATGAGTGTGTGAAGTCAGAAGTTCTAGTTAATGGAGATGTGCCAACTTGATTGGATTAAGCAACACCTAGCAGATTAGGAAAACATACTTTTGGTGTGTCTGGGTGGATTATGGATGTGCGCCTTTGGGAACTAAATATTGTCCATGGCTTTGACAGTGCAGAGCCCCTGGGCTTCTGCTTTTGCATCTGACACTTGCCCTGACTAGTTCCATGTCTCTGTCCCTCCTGAAAAGTGAACTCCATGAGGAATGTTTGGCGCTGTGCTTGTTTGTTGACTGCCGTGTTCCCAGTACCGGTACACAGTCATGCCCCATGGTTGTGGGCTGATTCACTGGAGGGACAGCTGGGCCTCAGCTGGTATCAGAGTAAGAGTCCAGGCCTCCCTACCTACCTCTGCCCCGAAAAGTCAGGAAAGCTCTCCCGGCACTTCCTGTAGGTGATCACAATCATCCCAGCACCCTGTGAGGTTGTGTGCGACTCCCCCTTCACACAGAGGCAGGCTGGGGAAAGGAGGAACTTTCCCAAAGCGACCCACTAGGAAGCCACAGAGCTGGGACCCAAATTTAGCCAACTCCCTTGCCTGCTGTTTCCCCCAGGGGTCACTGGGGTGAAACATGGCTCTGGTGTGAAGGGAGGAGAGGGTTGCTGGTCTCAGACAGGTGGGAGGTAGCCTCTCTGTTTGCCCCAAGTCTCTTTCCCTTGCCCTGTGCCCTGTTTTAGGGATTTATTGCATGTAACAAATTACCTCAAAACGTAGTGGTTTGAAATAACACATCAATTGTACCACAGTTTCTGTAGTGCAAGGTCCCAGATGCAGTTCAGCTAGTCTGCGGCTCCTGGGCCTCTGGCAGGGTGCTGTCCAGGTTGGCCGGGGATGTGGTCACACTCACTCAGTGACTGCTACTGGCACCTAGCTCTGTGCTGGCTGCTGGCTGGAGCCCGTCAGCCCTCCACTCTTTGCTACCAGGGTCTCCTAGGGTGGCAGCTTGCTTCATTGGAGCTGAGAAGGCAAGAGAGTGCTGGAGAGACAACCGCGCCTTTATAACTTCATGGCAGTGGCCTCCAATCACTTCCGCTGGGGTCCGCTCATTAGGAGTGGGTCTCTAGGTCTGCCTCACACTCAGGGGGAGGGAATGAAACAAGGAAGTGAAGGCCAGGAGGTGGGAATCGATAAAGGCACCACACAGCCCTGTCCTGTGTTGGCAGCTGCCACATCATAAATTCCTACCTGGGGCCTAAGCTTGTCCTGTTCACCAAACTTGTGGACATGGTGCAAGCCCCTATCTGTTCAGTGACTTCTTTATTTTGTCAGTAGCTATTTACTCTGTGTCTACTGTGCCCTGGATCTTGATGGTCAGTGTTACAAACCAAACAGTGCTTGAAAGAGACAGATCTGTAAAAAGAAAAGGTAGAATTTAGCACCTGCTCAGGAGGACTTTAAGAAGTATTGTAATACTCATTTAGCACTTATTATGTGCTAGACAGCAGTCAAATTCCTTTGCATATATTATCTCATTTAATCCTCCCATCAACCTACACAGTAGGTACTATTATTATCACTCTCTTTTATATAAAAAGAAACCGAGGCACAAATCCTGAACTGAACATGGGAATCCCAGCACTCTGCATATCTGAGACAGGAGGGCCCAAATTGGAGCTTAGCCAGGGCAGCTTGGCAACTCAACAAGACACTGTCTTAAAATTTTTTTAAAAAATCATTGAAGGGGCTGGGGATGTAGTTTGGTTCAAACATCCTGGGTTCAATGCCCACTACCACTAAAACAATTTTTTAAAGAAGAATTACCTATGTGCTCAAGGTCACACAGCACAGGGCAGTCAGGCTCCTGGGCCCAGGCCCTCAGTGGCTGGGCCACCGTGTCTCTTAAAAGACTCCCAAAGGGTGGTGGTCAGCAGGACGAGTGCTGGGCCAGCCTGCAGAGCACTTTTCCTGTAGCTTTTAGGGTCAGTCGTTACCTTTTGGGGTCCTTGATAAAAGCTGCCCACTGGATTATTTGGGGTGGGGAGAAGTAGGATAACCCACTGGCAAGCAAAGGAAGAGAGTTGTTTTGGTTTCAAAGATTGACATTTTAATAAACTGCTTTTAATTAACAGCACTTTGAAATTCTGAGTGGTGAGCTCTCCATCTGAAAACACGCGGGCGAGTGGCTTCTCAGAGTCTCCGTGCTTGTGGGTGATCTCCCTTTTTGAAACAAACCCAGACCCTCCAGTCACAATTTATTTTTCATTCCAAAAATGATCTTTACTGCAAACGTTGCTTTGGTTCGAGTGAATTAGAAATCCTTCTTACACAAGCAGGCACTTCAAACAGGGCCCAGCCCTCTGCGCCGGCTGCTGCATCAAAGGCGCCGCCAGAATCTCTGATTACCACCCGGGATGCCGCCCATGCGGGAGCGGGTGCCTCTGGGCTGGGCCCAGGCTCTGGGACCGAGTGGGCTCAGGGGCACACTACCAGGTGGCCTCCTTGCCAGCCTCGGTGCCTCCCTGTTCCGAGGGACTTGGAGGGAAGCCATGGGCAGAGGGAAAAGAGAACAAATGACGTGGATAACCTTGCTGGACATCTACTGTACCCTAAGTACTAGTATATCCTAAGTACGTGCCAAGCCCATTTCCACACTTGGTCTCCGGTCAGTTTTCCAACAGCCACTTACGGCAGTTGTCAGGGTTCCACAGAGCCTGGTAAACGTTTCCTCTCTTATTCTGGATCAACTGGGAAATAAGACAAAAGTGGAAGGCAAGTAAGAGACAAAATAACACACTCATTGCTGGAGGAGGTGGCTCGGGTCTGTTCTCAGGCAGGTGGGCTTTCTAATTCTGTACCTCAAAGCTACATGCCCAGGGCTGTTTGAGGGTCTTGGCAGGCCCCATCTCTGCTGGCCAGCCTTCTCCAGCTCCTGTTCTGAGGTCCTTCCTGGGGTTCTCTGTGGAAAGTTCTTCCGGAGACGGAACCCATGGTCTCCTCTCCACAACATCGTAGGGTTACTCATATGGTAAGTGCTGAAGCAAGCATTTGGAGAGACTGTAGACCCAGACCGGGTGCTGGGGAAGTGAAGAGATTGCCCACCACACATGGGTGAGGGTCTGGGGGTGTTACTGCTGTGCTGTGAAGTGTCCTTATTGGTCATTATAAGGAGCTGTTGTCATGACTGCCCCAAGTGTTCGAGATGCCACAAGGGGCTGCAGAAACAGGGCCTGCAAGGTCAGAGCTTCGCATGGTGATTCTGCTTGGGAAATGGGGCCCACGAGGAGTCTGGTCAGACACAGGGAGAGGGAAGGACTTTCTTTCACCCTACAGAAAGTTCCTAGACAGTGCTGCAAAGCCTGAGCAGACACAATGAAGTGCATCTCTGGCAGTCCTGCTGGGACTCTAGCAGGGTTCTTGTATTCCACAGCGCTTGGTCAGTGTAACAACAGAGGCCTGTGGGCACCTCACGGCCTTCCTGGAAAACGTGAGCTTTGCTTTCCAGTGTGCTGGCATGCAGGGTGGGATTGGCAGGAGCCCCAGGAAGGCCAGGGGGAGCAAGCATTTCTTCAGCTGGCCAGCATTTTACCATTAACTTCGAGGGCCAGGGGGCCCAAGAGGCAGGACAGAGGCCACCTAGCCCACACTGGGGTCTGCTGGGCTAGAGCTGGCCAGGTGCTTGGCTTGCAGCCGAAGCCTCACCAGGGACCCTCTCCGGGGGGCGGGAGAGCTGTGGGCCTGTCTGTGGGAGGCTGGAAGGAGGGCCCTTGCACTTGAGCTGCTCTGGAAAGGGGCGGGAGAGGGCCTGCCTTGCCAGCCTGCTGGGCAGGACAGACGGTGAGTTCTCCGGGAACCTCAGAAGAGGGCTGGGTGCTGGGCCCTGCCTGGGAGGTGTGTGGCTGCCTTTGGAACTCAGTTAAATGGATTCCAGTACAGTGCCTGCTTCCCAGGTGCTGCTCCCTGGGGCTCTGAGGAGACACAGAACTGAGCCTCGCACTCTGCGCTGGAGGAACACTGGTGAGAGTGAGTCTCCAGGGGCAGGGGTGAGACGGAGCATCCACATTTAAAAATCACACCCAAAGGCTGTGTGCAGCCTACCAAGGCTGTGAACCTTGTCTCCACAGCCTGCGGGCTTAACCACTGCTCCAGGCCGCAGCTCCCGCTCATCTCCAGGGCAGCCCCTGTGTCATGATGAGTGCCACAGGAGAAGCCCCGGGTGGGGAGCCTGGCAGCAGGAGGGAGCCCTTCTCATAGGGATGAGCCCAGGGATGCTTCCTGGAGAAGGCAGGGGAGTTGAGAAGGGTCAGAGAGACTGTTAGGAACTTGGCAGGGGCTCTGATCTTTGTCCATTCATGTCCTCTTGATTCCTTAGGTACAGGGCAGCCATGGTCTGTGAGCATAGAAGTGGCCCTGTCAGAAAGCTGTCCCCTTTGATTTCCACTACTCTTTATTTCCCAAGGGGGATGCCGGGAAATGGAGTTTGCAGAAGAATCCATTGAAGAAAACCAGGCTGTAAATACTTTACCTAGAAAAACCATCTTGTTTCTTCCCATCTTCCCAACCACACTGGCAATGCCAAGACCGCAGAGGGCTCCTACCTGGTACTTCACCCTGATTTGCCTTTGTCCCCACTTTCTTCTGCCTGGAAAACCCTCTTATCAGCCATGTGAACATGTTTGTATTTATACTTAGAAACCTACTCCAAAAACTGTGAGCCTCCCAGCATGGAGTGAACCCCTTCCTCCCACAAGTGCATCATTCTGGAGCTGTGATTCCCTGCTAGATTTGGAACAGCTCAGTGCCTGGCAAATATTAGGTGTTGAGCAAATATATCAGTGTCAGAATGACTTTCTCTCCAACATCGTGAGTCTTGGGATGGTCCAATTTTCAGAAGCACCCATAACTCCTGCTATGACTGCTTCTCTGTACACAGCCAAGATCAGCAATATTCTCCTTTATCTTCAAGGCTAGGACCAAGCAAGGGTCTGGGAAGTTCCCTTTTGATAGTCAAAGGATTACCTGGGATTCTGGTATCTGTAACTTCCGGGCAGCCTTTTACACAGGAGTCCAGGCCAGTGTGTGGATGAGCTCTTGGGGTCCCAAAGACTGCAGGCTGGATAGTATTTGATGTGGCTGAGATGGCCAGCAGGGAGCCGCTGGTCTGCAGGGGGCAGTAACCGTGCAGGGTGGAGCAGATGTGACCTCACTGCTGCCACTGCTGGGGGTGGGATTCGGGTCTTCCAGGAAGGCTTTGGGTGCCACCACTGTGTGTGCAGAGGAGGAAGAAGGGCTTCTGGGGCAGAGGGTGGAGGAGAGGGGGGATCAGAGACCCAGCGTGGGGGTGTTCTGTCCGGCCAGGCTGAGCTGGGCTTTGGATCTGGAATGGACGTGGATGCACACGTGTGCAGGGGTGAGCTGCCAGTCCCCCCGGGGTGGTGGGCAGCCCCAGGCTCCCAGGGCCAGCCAAAGCAGGGATTACTTTCTGGTTTAGTAGATTAAATGCTGAGGTTTCTGTGAATTAAACCCCAAAGCAGCTTTGGAATGTTTTCACTATCTCCACCGAGAAAATGAGGTCTTTTTCATCTGGTAACACAAGGATAATAATCCGCAGATCCCTGGGCTGCTGGGAGGGTTAAGTGGGATTCTGTACGTCAAACACCCTGGTGACGGGGACACAGAGCCCCATATAGGATGGCTCTTGAGTAAACTGAGGCTCAAGGTGTCTGCTTAGGAGCCAACTCTACATCAGAGAGCCGTGGAAGAGCGGTGGGAGCCTCAGCTTGGTGTCACTGTCCTGGACTTTCGCATCCTGACTTCAAACGCTGATTTCCACCCAGCCTGTCTACCTCCGAGCCGGAAGCAGGCCAGTCTTCTAATCTCTCAGAGCCCCAGCTGCCTCCTCATAGTAGGGCTGATTCTGTGGGGTGGCTAGAGATTTCCGGGGCTCATCTGCCCTTCCTCAACTCCCACTTGCACCCTTGCAGAGTCTGTTTTCCAAAGAATGGCCGGATAAGGAGGGGCTGGAATCCCTTTTGAACACCCTGTGCACCCTTTGGGGAATGCTTAGCCTGGGAAATCTGAAGTTCTTCAGGTGGGTGACACCCCCCGAGAGCTCTGCTCTTCACACTCATCTCTGTCACACTCCCTGCCTGCACCAGGGACCAGCCAGCATCCCTTCCAGTCCTAAATAGGCTCCTGCCTCAGGGCCTTTGTACTTGCTTTCTCTGCGCCTGGAATGCTTTCCCCCCAGATAACTACAGAGATTGCCTCTGCACTTTAATCTCTGTTCAAATTTCAAATGCCACCTCCTCTTGGAGGCCACCCTGATTTCCTTCTTCATAGTATTCCCAGGTCTATTTCCTGGCCCTGATGTTCTTTTCTTCATGATGCTAAGTAGTCATGGTGTCGTATATGCTGGTCTGCTATTGGTTGCATGACTAGGGTGTAAACTTCAGGAAAGCCTGCTTTCTACTCTGTAGGCCTAGCAACGGAATAACTGAGTATTTGAGTGATTTCATGAGTGAGTAACAATCCTGTTCAGAATGACTAACAATAGAAACGAAATGACCTGGAATCTGTAGCCCTAAGATCCAATTCTTTCCCTGTTGTTCAACTTCCTGTGCAACCTCAAGCGACACACTTACCCTCTCTGGACCTGTGGCAGAGCGTGGCGCACAAAGGGGATACCAGCTCCAGACTGGGTGAGCGAGGTTCAGGGTCAGGGCAGGGTCAAACTGATAAGGAGACAGTTAGCCAAGCAAAAGACGCCCCAGGAATATAAAGCAGAAGCCTATTTTCCCTGAAGAAAGCCAGCGTCTCTAATTTCTCTGTAAGCCGCCAGCTGGGCCATGTCAGGTGGTCGTGCATATGGAAAAAAAATCCCTTTGACTGAAATGGTGCTATTTTACCGAGGCCACTTGGTTTTGCTTTCAAATAATTTCTTCAGGGCTCCCAAGTGCCTTCTCTGACGTACTCATTAGCAGTCTACAGAACTTAAAGGGGAGACACTAATTAGGAAGCACGCGGGGATCATTTACCAGGGAGAGGCTCCGAGGGGCTGCCTGCGCCCTGCCAACACCCCCTGCATCTGCATGCGGGCCCTTGGGCTCCTGGCCTCTGACGTGAGCTCCGAGCGCATGCTGAAGTCACAGGTCAGGAGGCTGAATCTGCTCCTTGGAGCAGGCAGTCTTTATTATTTTTAAAAATATAAATTCTGGAAAAGTACACAGGGCTGGGGCATCTCAGGCGCCTGGGGATGGGTCTGACTCTTGCTTGTTGGAGAAGTGCAATTATTGACTCTGCTGTTAATGAGGGATGTGCCGTTTATAGGCTTGGGGCTGAGGAAGAGCAGCTGAGACAGCCTGAATTGGCAGAGAGGTTTCCAGAGACTGCTCTGCCATGCCCTGATTCTGCCATGACAACCAAGATGCCAGCAGCCCTTGTCCAAGTGGCTCTGAAAAATTGTGAAGGTGAAAAAATGTTTAGACTTTTCTGCTAGTATTAGCTGATTGGAGGAGGTTGCCTCAAATGCTGATCTCGGGTCAGATCGATGTAGGTATGACTGAGGGAGGTGACAGCCCTGTCCACCTCCACCCTGGTCAGCACCAGTGAAATCAGGGTGTTTGGGTGTGAGCTCCGTAGTTGAGGCTTTAGAGAGACTAGGTGGTGGTTATGAGGAGAAGGTGGTAGGGATGTGTGATTAATTTCAAAACCACTCATTAACTGATGGTTAAACAGCAGAGCTAAGAAAGGGGAACAAAATTTTTCTGATGACAGCTGTTTGCCAATTAGCATCTATGAACATGGCCTTGGAGTGAAGGGGACCTGACTTCAAATCCTGACTTCATATCACTAGCGGTGTGGTCTGCAGCGATATTTTCTCTTTCTAAGCCTCAGTTTTCTCATCTGCAAAAGGGCATAATGTGTTTTCTAGCTCACTGCAGTGGTGTGAGGGTTGATTTGGGTGACTTGTTACAGGAAGCACTCAGCCAGTAGCAGCAGTTGTAAGTGTGGCTGCTCATGTGGAGAGAGGGGGCAGTGCTCAGGAGTGGGGACACCCCCGGGGGCCCTCCAGCCCGGGCAGACAGTGGCAAGATGACCGCGGTGGAGCCTTAGTCCTTTGGGCTTTTAGGTGAGCCCTGAGCCATTGGGCTTCTCTAATGGACTCTTAGGGCCTTCGGCCCTTGGTCACTCGTATGTGACTGAAGAGAGAGGACGATCTAGCTCGAATGGTGGATTCTGGGTGACATCACGGGCAAGGCTGGGGCTCAATCCTAATGCATCAAGGCTGTGGCTTCCTGGGGCTGCTCTGTCCCCCTCCACGACACCAAGCACCTAGGTGTTCGGTTCTTCCACAGCATCTTGGTTTGGGAAACAAGAGAGGACAGCTCCTTTCGAATGAGAATTGGAGTGTGGAGACCATTCCTGTCCTCTTCCTCTCCAAATAAAGGTTGTAGAGTCTTGGCTGCTTCTGTGTGAAGGGGGCTCCATAGTTGACGGGCTCTGGGAAGATTTTGGGGTAGAAAGACAGGGGCCATTGCCTGTGGCCAGGCTGATTCTACAGAGAGGAGAAAAGTCGCCGCCCTGCTTGGCCCCGGGAGCAGCCTATGTGACCAAGGCGGGCGTTGGAGCCAGACAGGGACACCTGCTGATTCTCCTGCCCTTCCCACCCCATGGTCTGCCATTCTCCATCCAAGTCACCTGCGTGGAGGGACCTTGGAGGGCACGGGCCTCTTGTTGAAGCAGATTCTGCTTCTCCAAGGGTAGATGGAGGCCCAAGAATCTGCATTTCCGAGAAGCTCCTGGAAGGGGCTGGTCCCTGCTTTGAACTCTGAAACCATGCTCTGAGTGACACCGTGCTCACCTTGTGCACGGTTCAGACATTACCAGGGCTCTGTCATCGCTAGGAGGAGGGAGTCCAGCTATTTTTCTTCCCCTTCAGAGTCCAGGTCTTTACAGCCTGGGCCTCTTGCCACAGGAAGCGTCAACCTGGCTTTGCCCTGGCTCTCCACTCATGTACCACTTGGAGGACTAATGCAGAAACAGGCTGCCCTGCGCAACCTCGGCTCTGACTGTTCTAAAATTCAGCTTCTATGTCTCATCCTTCAGGGACTCTTCTCTGACTTGTCCCATCCTCCTCTCTTTTGGGTATAAAGCGAGTGGTTAACAACAATGGGCCTTAAGCTAGATGTTCTGAGTCCAAATCCTGACTCTGCTTGTGTGACCTTGGGCAAGTGATTTAAACTCTCCGTGCTATGGTTTCATCCTCTGAAAAATGGGGAGGATGCTCTTTGCCTCACTGCATTAAGCATCATAGGAGCTACGGTTTGTTAAACTCTTAGGGTGAGCTGTACACATGTCAGCACTCTCTTTCCATTATTTCTGAGGTCATCATCATCTCTCTACTTTCACGTGCTCCAGCGTCTCTCAGAACTGGTCTTGCTCCTCTCTGATCCCAGGCCCAGCACGGGGATGCTGGTCAGAAGTCCACAGGGAGCTTCTCGGTCTGGGCAGAGCAGGGAGCTTCTCACAGGATGCAGATTTATGGCCTAGATAACAGCCTTAGGCCACTGGTGGGATCCTTCAGGGATTACTCGCTCTCCCGGCAGCCCGACCTTTTCTTGTCTTATCTGGGAACTGACAGAAAGCAGAAGGTTTCCCAGCTCCAGCCGAGCCCAGCTCCAGGGGCCACAGCCACAGCCGTTGGGTTCTGGGGCTTCACTGTCTCCTGGGATTTGCTCTGAGCGAAGCCCTCCCCCGTACACCCAGCCTTGGGGAGACAGGGTGTGCTGCCGAGCTCCCATGCCCAGCCCCCTGACCAGCTCTGTTACACTGAGGTGCCTCGTATCTCCTTGCCAAGTGCTGGGGGCACCCTGGGCCTTCCCAGGGCTGCAGGGGCCGTTGCCATGCTTTGACAGAACACAGTCTTCTCTTCAGATCCCTGGCTAAAAAGAAAAATGCAAGCATACAAAACAAAAGGGCTGCTGCCTCCTGTAAAACATAGCTTCCTAATCCCAAGTGCAGCCAAGTGCCCTGTTAAGATATTTAGGAGGCCCTTAAATTATTTCCACTTTAGAAATGTTTCTATGTCTCTCATTTTGTTCCCCTAGTCGGCTGAGGTGAAATTGCTCTCCTGGCTGGGCTTTGCAGCCTCAGCACGAGGGACCCCTGCTTTGTGGCTTGATATTAGGAACAGACACTGAGAGCTGAATGAGGCATTGTTCCCTGGCCAGATTAGTAGCGCTGTTGCGTTCAGCGAGCTGTCCAAGACTCGGCGCCGGTGGCCTGCGCTGTGGCTTGCTCCTGATGACTCCCTGCAGCCCCAGTCAGGCTATGTCACACAGTCCAGACCTGCATCTGCACGGCCTCCCTCTCTGCTCGTTCCTCACAGTTGTGGGGTATGGGAGCGGCTTTTGGGGGGCTGGAAGCCTGTGCTGAGTTTCAGAGATTGTGTTTAGGGGTCTGGACTTCAGGGGCAGGAGAATGACCCTCCTGGGTGACCCCTGGTCACACCTTTGAGGCCAGACCAGGTGGGCTTTTAAGTGTCTCCTGCTGATCTGTTCTCTCGCTGTGACGGGTAAAAGTTCTAGAAAATTCCCTCAAACTCTGAACAGTGAGAAACATTTATTTATTTTTTTCCTCCGGGGACACAGAAATCACCTAAGCTTTTTTCTCTTCTCACATTTTTTACCATATAGGTCTAAATATAGAACCACCGCATCTTTTTTTAAAAGGAGCCTTTAGGGCACTGTTGTACTAGTGACTTAAGAACTTTCACTGCAAGTCTTTATTATCCACCCCTCCGCCCTTCTCTCTGCTCATGATGTTTGGTCATAAATGCCAAAAACCCAAATAGAACCCTCTGAGCAGTAGGATCCAATGAAAGAACAATGACAGGATGCTGGCTTTCAAAGTGTCAGCGTTTGCCAAATAAGTTTATCCTTTATTTATTATTTTCATTGCGGCTTAAACCAGGCAGTCCTCAAAGCCAACTCTTTAAACCGAAACGTATGCTGCGCCTGCCTCTGCTCAGCCTTCCCCTCCCTCCCCACCGGTGCCTGGGACCCGAGATAGTGTGTTTTGAATTTACTGAGAGATCTACTGCTTTGGGCTCAGTTTTAGTACTTTTAAAAAGCAATCAATAATGGCCAGTTTGTAATAAGAAAAATTTATGAACTGACAGGCAAAATGTAATTACAGAAGGGATTCCTTGGAAGAAAAAAGAGGTGATGGGAGCAGACGTCCCAACAATCTGTTTGCACTCATTTTCATTCATATAAATGATGAAGTGCCTCTGGGCTGAAGCCGCCTTCTCCAAAGGCTTCCCGGGAGCCTAGAAAAGTCGCTGCCAAAGTTGTCACTAACGAAGGGCAATGACTCTTTGCATTAACTTCTCATTGTTACCCACAAAATGGATTTTTCACAGTGTTACTTTTATGACTAAGGCTGTTACCCTGCAGCAGCTTCCACACTTCATCTTCTTGGTCCTCAAGGAACCCCGGGAGCTGTGAGCTTTCTGGAAATTGGGGTGGTGCTCCAGCCACCTCGGGAAGCTCCAGTTCCTCCCTCTGTTCCCTCTCTCAGGCCACTTGGTCCTTTCAGGGCCAGTGCTGGGACAGAAGGGAGCTCTCTGATCAAAAGGAGTGGGGAGGAGAGGTTCTGGGAGAACAGCAGAAGCTGCCCTCCAAACTGCCTGACACTGGTCACCTATACCATCGAGCATAGCCCCTTCACACGGAGCAGGTCTCAGCAAATGCTGGGAAAGAGTCAGAGCAGAGACCTGACACCTACAGATCCCTTTCCAGTTCCCAGCGTGTTGCTCTGAGACCAGTGTCCATTTTGCCCTCCGCAGTAATCTGAAGGGAAGTCAGGATTACCCAGGCAGCCTTACCAGCTGTCATGGTTTCTCCCTAGATGCCCCCCCAAAGCCTCATGTGCTCATAGGTGGGGCTTTTGGGAGGTGACTGGATCATGGAGATGTGATAACCACAGGTGGATGGGTCCACTGATGAGTTGTAGCTAATGTGATGTTGGGGGCAGAGCCTGGTAGGTGGAGGGGGTCACTGGAGGCGTGGCCTGGAAGGGCACCCCCCACCCCGTTCATTCTGGCTCTGCTTCTCTGTCACCTTGTAGAGCAGCTGTCCCTCTGCTCTGTCACTGTGCCATGCTGTCCTCCCTTGGACCGAAACGTCTATAAACTGTGAGTCAAAATAAATCTTTCCTCATTTAAGCTGTGTCAGGCATTTTGTCCCAGCACCAAGGGAAGTAACAAGACATTGGTCATCAGCCTGGTTTTTGGATTCCACCTGCATCTCTTTTTGATGACTATTATACCCATTTTACAGATGAGGAGATTCAGGCCCAGTGACATTACAGTCACACATCGCTTGATGACAGGAATATTTTTTGAAAAATGCCCCAGTAAACAATTTTGTTCTTTGAGCATCACTGTGTATACTTCACAAACTAAGATAGCTACAACATCACAAGGTGATGTAACCTTATGGAATGACCGTGGTACCTGCAGTTTGTCATCAGCTTATATGCTGTCACCGGCACAGGGCTGCTCTCAACTTGCCCACGGTCATATGGCTTATTAGTGCTTGAACTGGGACTTGAACTCACATTTTTCTGACTCCTTTGAACACATGAGGAATAAGAAGGCCAGGTCCTTTAGGAGGAATGAGAAACAGGGTAGACATTTTTGCTAAGGAAATATGATCCAGTAAAATTGCTTGTAGGTTTGTCGACCGTTTTGGAGTAGAGGTCAGACCCATTTCGCCTTTATGCGTGTGTGGAGGGTTAGGATTTTCCAAGAGCTCCCATGACCTGACTTTATTTTATTTGCAGCTCACCACAGCTCTGTGATTCCGGCAGGGAAATAGCACCCACCCCAAGTTTTGGAGAAGAGAAAGGGCAAACCTAGAGGCCAAGTGACCTGACCAGGGTCGGAGGAGACACTCTCAAGACACTGGAAGCTCCGAATCACCTCACCATGGATCACTGATGTACAAAGGATCTTTTTATTGCGTTCACAGAAAAACCTCAGTGTTTACAAAGCAAAGTAGCGGGTCCCTTAGTGATTTGCTTTTTCCCTCCATGCTACTGATCAGTTGCAAGCCAAATGATCACAATGCAGTTGAGATCTAGGGACCAGTTAAAAAAAAAGCGTCTGAAAGAGATCAATAACAAGAAGCCACCCCAGAGAGACTGTGAGTCAGCACAGCCTCATCTGCAGCCCCTACTCCTTATACTAATATTCATGCCCAGCTCTGGCACTGTGGTCTTGGCAGTGCTGTCATGGAAATGGATGATTGCACTTCACAGAGGATTTTAGCAGCAAAGGTAGAAATTTAAAGGGTCTGAGCCTTCAGTATGTGGGGGTCCAATGCCAAGCACTCTGCATTTCTCTGGGCCTGGCTGCTGGTGGGGTTGGATATGTTTGGCTCTGTGCCACCTCTCAGGCTGTGGGGAAGATGTCAGGATCACCTAAGCAGCCTTACCAGTCATCAACCTGGGTTATGGATTCTCTCTGTATTCACTTATTTGTTGTTATAATAATGCCATAAACACTATAATTTAGTGGCCTAAAACAACAATCATTTCTGTCTTTTGTATGTGTCTGTGGGCCATCTGGCTGTCGGGTGATCCAAGCTGGGCTCAGTTGGGGTTGCCCAAGGCTATAGATTCTTCCTCATGAACTTTGCCTTCCTCTAGCACCAGCAGATCACCCAGAGCCAGAGCCAGAGCCAGGTCAGACTGCAGGAGCCTGGTGATGGCATCTTCTTGTGCAAACATTCCATTGGCCCAAACAAGTAGTGGGCCAGGGAAATCTGCTCTGCTCAGCTAGTAAGGTGGAGCAAGGGGTAAATACCTGCCCACTTATCCAAACAATCACACCACCTGGATGACCCCAGCAGTGTGTATCTTAATGGACTCTGATTCAGAAGGGGAAAGAGATGTGACTAATTACTGGGAGCCAGAGGAGGACTTAGAGAAGAGGGACTAGGCAGGTGTGACGCTTCCCACGGAGAGGCTGAGTGAATGGAGTTAGGGGATCACTGGGGAGCAGCTGGAAGCAGGACAGGAGGCCGAAGAAGAGTCTGCTGAGCTGGATTAAAATCCCAACTCCTCCCTTTATTAAGTAGCTAAAGTCAGCCCCGAGTTCTGCATCCTTGGACTCAACCAGCCATAGATAAAATGTATTTGGAAAATAATTATGTCTGTAGTGAGTGTATAGAGATTTTTCCTGTCATTATTCCCTAAACTTTTTGTTCTGACAACTATTAATATACATCCACCTTGTATAGCTGTGTGACTTCATGAAGGGGATACTTTTCTGAGAAATGTGCTATTGGATAATTTCTTCAGTGTGTAAATATCAAAGTGCGCGTACACAAACTAGGACAGCTGTGACTAGGTGAGATAATCTTGTGGGCTTACCCTCGTATGGAGGCCCATCATTACCCAAAATGTTATGGGACACATAACTCTATGAGGTATTACAAATAATCTAGCGATGATTTAAGGGATACAGGAGGATGTGTGTATGTTATGTGCACATGCCATGCCATTTTATATAAGAGACTGGAACATCTGCAAATTTTTAGCATCTGTGGGGCTACCAATTCCAAGGTACAACCATACTTACCTTCTTAGCCTTCAGTTTCCTCACCCGGAAGAGGAAGGACAATTCTGTATCTCTCATGGTGAGTGATAGCACAGGGAGAGTAGTCAGAAAGCCTGGACCCGCGGGGAGGGAGTTTAGCACAAGAGGAAGGAGAATACAATTGTATTTAAGATGATTTTAGGTTTCTTTATAGGAAAGGGGCACCAGGAAAAGTTTGTAAGCAAAAGAGGAGATAGAAAAAGAGGTTAAGAGTAGATAGCTTCTGTTTCAGCTAGTTAGAAATTCCCCTAGATTTTTGCATTCTTTCAAGAAATGCTTACCAAACAACTACCATGGTGGCAGGCACCCAGGTGCTGGGACTACATTACTGACTACAACAGATGAAAACCTCTGTGTTCGTGGAGCACACATATGATCTAGTGGGTGGGGTGGGGCTGGTATTAATTAAGCACTTACTGTGTTTCAGGCACTGTGCTGAGCTCCATACCCACATTCAAGATGGCTGCCATTGCCTCTGTTTTTGAGGATGAGAAAACTGATACTGAGAATAAGTAACTTCCCAGTGGCCATCTGTAAGCATTAAGAGGCACAGCTGATTTTGCTCAATCCCAGAACCTTTTTATGTATTTTGCCACGTCCCTGGGTACCAATACTGACTCTATCATTTACAATGCAACACTCAGACCCTTGGCAGGATGTGGGACACAAGAGGAGAGAAAGACAGTGATGAGATGTTAGGGTCACTTCCAAAACTAAAGATGGGGGCCGTGATGGGAGAGGGGCACTGGGTGGGGCTTCCAAGGTAGGCTTTGGAGCATCCTTGAGAGTGCATTCTGTAGGAACAGTTTCTTTTCCGGCTGTTTCAGAGAGACAGAGGGTCCAAAGACCTTTCTTAAGAGTTAGGGCTCCAAGAGAGTCAATGTGAGCAGCTTTACCATTAAAGTTCCATCAGCTCCCACCACTAGTGTCAAGTGCTCAAAGATGGTGGGACTGGGCTGGCCTGATAGCATAAAGAAATCTTTTAAAAAGTTCTGAATGTGAAGGTAAGCCCAGTTATTATTGGCAGAACTCTGGCCCATACTAGAAACAACTATCCAGGCTGAGATGTAAGTGGAGCTCCGGGTTCCTTCCATTTCCTCTCCAGCTCAGGTGGGAGCATGCATCTTGGGCTAGGGAGCATCCTCCCCATGGGCGGGTGGTCCCCACACCTCTGCTTCAGTCTGGCTCTTGAGGCTCTCTGCCCTGTGCCTCTCTAATCACAGTCTTTCCCTCTTCTTGGCCCTTTGTCTCTCATCCTCCACCTAGGAGTTATGTAAACTTGGCATGTATGTACACATGTACACTGAACACACATATACCCCTCAATCTCAGCAATCCCCCTGGGCTTATGACCAGGGTCACTCCCAAACACAGAGGGAAAGTCAGAGACTCCAAATCCTCCTCTTCACCAAGGCCCCTCCCCACCACAGTCCCTCCAACTAAATGAAACTTGGGCTGAGCCCCTGCTTTGGAAGTTCGATGAATGTTGGGTTCATGAGGACCATTAGTTGATCACTTACTCCCTGTCAGATACTCTGTAAGCAGATTCCAACTTTGTCCAGGGTCTCTCTAGCCTGTGGGTCTAGATGGAGTCTCTGTAATGTTCATATGTCAGGTTTTGTCCGCTCCAGCCTCATCCTGCACACACCTTGATCCTGTTTAGAGGTCCTCAGAGTGAACACCCAGGAGATTCCCAAACCAGCTGGTTGACTTAGGATCATGGAGCCTAAGTTAGAGTCCTCTTCCCCTGCCCTCTTGGCCATGGCAATTATTAGAGCTCTGATGTTGCTGACTAGGATCCCATTTGCTCCAAATCTGTCACCTTGCAGATGCTGGAACATGAGTGCACTCCATGTAGAAAAAACCTCCTTACTTCTGCATCTGAATTGCCTGTGTCCTCGACTATTTGGTTGTGGAGCACATTTCATCAAGACCTCCTGGAAATCTATTCCTCCTTCTGCCTGCAGTTCTCCTCTCTATGGGGCTTAGACTAGTTTCTTTAGGTAGACCTGAGTGGCCAAGGACCCCAGTAGATGTTGTCATCCCCTTACATCCCCTTCTGTCCCTGTTTCCTTGCCAGGAGGAGCTGTATTCCCTGTTGCCTGCCCCTGGGTGGAAATGTGTCTGATGTGTAATCCCAGCACCAATCCATTATAGAGAAATGCAACACATTTTTAAAAAGACAAACAAAAATCCTTTGTCATGAACACAACAGGGGTGGAGATGTTTCAGTTTGATCCAAGCATTTTGACTATAAATATTTAAATGAGAATTATGCTAATGCTGATGGTTTTTTATTGTGAAAATACTTCCCAGGACTAAAAACTCCTGGGCCAACTCAAACCCTTAATTTTGATAAAGTATTGTTAAACCATCTCCAACATTTTTAGTCTTAATATTAAATTACTAAAATGGTATGTTTCTTTTTTAGTGAACATTTTACAAAAGAGATGCTTTATTGATCTACATTATATATTGATCTATACTATGTTGGATTACATTATAGATTTGGCTTGGTGAGTTTCCTTCTTAAACCATTACTTCTATCAAGATCGATTTTCCAGAGTTAAAGTGTATATATCTAAAGATTACTATGTCTTTCATATTTTTCAGTGCTGGGGATCAAACTCAGGACCTTGCATAAACTAGTGAGTGTTCAACCACTGAGCTACAGCCCCAGGCCCACTATATCTGTTGTCCATTCTATCCTATGTTAATTATTTTTATAGACAATATTCTTTAAAATTTGAAAAAAGACTTCATAGTAATTCTTGATAGCTAATCTTAAAGGAAGCTGTGAGCTATTCCATTTGGGGTTCCAGAATGGCTTTCTTGCTATTCTAGTCTGATTTATGGTCAGAGTATTCCAATTTGTCACCTCACTTCTCATCTCCTTGCCTACTGCGTTCTCACTGTGCCATTGGATAGGCCAGTGGCAAATAGGGGGATAAGATGTAGGGTCAAATACCCTTGCAGCCAAAATAGCTGGGCCCAAACATCCTGCTTTTGGTACTTGTATGGAGAAGACATAGTTCCTGCTCTCGAGGCTTGGAGAATTGATGGGTACTAAAGAGAGCATCACATAACCTCAGCTAGTTGCTAACAGAATTGAATTCAGTTCCCTGGGAACATAGAGGAAGCTTGAAAAAGTTAGGAAAGGAGGAACACTAAGTTCCCTAGCCCATCGTAAGGAGATACACAGGTGTTTCATAGAGTATTTCAGGGAAAAGGCTGAACTAACTACAGGTTAGGAGGAGAAACCCTCTTTTGGTTAACTTTCCATAGGCTAGAACTTTTCAATTACCTTGAATCCCTCCTCCCCACTCCTGCCCCATCCCGAATGCTTAGGTTTATCAAGGTTGCCCTCTACCTCCTAGAGGGTCTAAAAGAAGTGCCCTGAGTTTAGTGAACATTTGGCTTCAGGGACAGAAAGACACTTACATGATGCTGCATCTTTTAGATACAACAGTCTGTCATCTTTCTTTGTCTCTTTCTCTAAACTGAGTATCTATTAATACAAAACTTGCCTGATTCTGGGGCACAGAGATGCAGGGCAGGAGAAGCTCTATGCACTGCTGAGAAAGCTTTCCAGGCCATTATTTCCCCTGAGCACAGCAGGAGCAAAAGTAGGTGTTATTAGAGGCCTCTGAAGGGCTGGGCTGCGTCCTGCCAGAAACACAAAAAAGGGTTAATTACAAGAGGAGCTGGCTGGACAAAGGAAGGAAGACAAGAAATTCTAAAAGGTTGGGGAAAAAAATAAAAAGAAGAAGAAGAAAAAAGTAAGGACAAGATAACTTGGGACCAGATGGCAATTCCTTAAACAAGAAACTCAGTGGGAATTTCTGGGCCTCTCTGTAATTATGGAGGCTATTAAGATAGGAATCTTCAAACAGCAGACGGTCCTAAATCCTACAAAGCCAGGCCTGGAAAGAAAAGGTTTCTCCTGAACTTCCTTCTAGGCTAGGTTCTTCCTACACATCCTCCAGAATCCCTTATTTCCTTATATATTTAAGGAAAATATTTCTCATCTTTGGTAATCAGCCAATGTAACAAGTCTAATTAATAGCATATCCTCTCCTGGCTTGGTTGGGTGACGTCTGAAGTAGGAACCTGTCTTAGCAGCCATTTCATGCATATGGCCAGGAAGACCACCCTGAGGGCAGAGCATGAATTGGCAGGACCAGTTATGTACGAGGATGCAGGCATGAAATCATTACCATCCCACGCGCCATAGGCTTATGCTATCCAAGACAGAAAGAACAGTGAAGGGGGATTTAGCTCAGTGGCACCGCACCTGCCTCGCAAGTGCAAGGTCCTGAATTCGTGAAGTCAAGTCAAAAAAACTTGAATTTAAGTTTCAGCATTGCCACTGTGAGATATTGGGTACATAACTTCCCCTCTCAGATCCTCTATTTTCTTCTCTGTAAAATGGGAAAGATAGTACCTGCCACAAAAGGCCAGAGGGATAGAAGAATGGCTCCAAGTCTAGGATTCTTTCTGTGGACCATGGTTGTTGCCTTTGCGTGCCATCAGAGGCCCTCTCACACTTACTAAGGGAGCTCACTGTCAATGGTGGCGATGGTGTCCCTAAGGGGAATGATGATGACAGGGAGAGCCACAGCCTCATGTTCAAGGTTAAGCCTCTAGGTAGGATCTGGTGCCACAGGAAATTTGATGATCGGAGTAGACAGAGCCTTTCCCAGACACCGGATTTACCAAGCCGTGATGTTTTAGAGCAGCCACTCTCACCTAGGATCCGGGGTACATGCCTCTTCACATTGGTACTAATTACTGATTGGGTAGATGGGTGCCTCTCTTGCAGATTTCTCATGGTTTGCCGAGACAATTACTTTCTTCACATATGTAGTTTATCAATACTCCTTGGAAATCTGAAATACAAATAAACGTTTTGCCAGAAGTCCTATTTGATTTCCTATTTGCTTCAGAAGGAAAATCATATCTAACATTATGAGGGTCATCTAGAGATAAACTGAGAATTCCGGGTTGTGACCTTGCTGTTCAAAATTTGTGTCGAGCCCTCTTTTTGCAAGGAGCATTCAGACACCCAGGCACTGCTGCCCTTTCCCCGTGCTGGGCATCCACTGCAGATGCTGAGTTTCAGAGGAGACCCTCAGGGAGTCCCTGTTAGTACTGCCTCCTCTCTCTTCTCAGCTACTCCTGTGATGCCCTGATACCTGTGATGACCTCAAGTCTGGCTGGTTGCCTGTTGCATTAGGCTGAATGGGGCCTCCCCCCAAGTTATGCCTACTCAGAATAGTGAATAATGACTTTAAACCTATGAATATGACTTTATTTAGAAAAAAAGGTCTTTTCAGATATCATTAAGTTAAACATCTCAAGAGGAAATCATCTTGGATTATCTAGGTGCACCCTAAATCCAATGACAAGTGTCCTCATAAAAGACAGAAGAGATGACACTGCTAAAAACCAGGGGGAGGCATGTGAAGACAGAGACAGATATGGGTGATGCAACAACAAGGACCGCAGAGCCAGAAGAGGCAAGGACACCTTCTCCTCTGCAGCCTCTGGGGGGACTAGGGCCCTGTTAGTGTCTTAACTTGGCCTTCTTGCTGCCAAAACTGTAAGAGAACTGTTGTTTTAAATGATGAGACTTGTGTTCATTTGCTATGCCAAGCCCTAGGAAATCAACCCACCGGCCTAGTCTGCTTCCTCTGGTCACTGGTCCTTCCCACCCCTGTCTTCAGTGTTGCCCCAGGAGGGTAATGTGATTATTCACACTTGGGTTGTCCTCCTGTCTCTTTTCTACTTCTGATCTCATTTCCCTGCTTAACTATGAATGTTGTTCTTTTTCCTGTTGAGTTCTCTGTGTCTACCAGATCGTCCAAGCCTATCCTTTTCTTCATATTCCAGGCTTATTTATTGTGCTTGATTTGTTAATATTTAGAGGCTTCCAACACATTCATCTCAGTGTCACCTTTTCAACCAATGCTCTGGGGTTGCATACATACAGCAGGTGCCTCTGCCATCCTTGTGCTCACGTGAGGCTCACCAGTCCCAAAGTAGTGTGATTAGATTTGATCTGCCTGTTATGACCTTGTATTGGCCAATAGATTGGTCAGTTTTGGCTGTTAAAACAAACAATCATAGACTTGGTGGCTTGAATCATATACATGTGTTTTACACAGTTCTGGAAGCCGGATGTGGGAGATTAGGAAGGTGGCATGACTGGGTTCTAGGTGAGGGCCCTCTTCCTGGGTCACAGATAGTTATTTTCCCCTTGTACCTATGCATGGTGGAGGAAGAGAAAGATCTTATTTTATTTCCTCTATTGTAAAGGGATTGCAGTCAGTCCTCTGTGTTTGTGGGTTCTGTGTCTGCAGATTCAGCCAACTGCGGATCAAAAATATTAGAAAAAATTGCAACTGTACTGAACAAGGATCGACTTTTGTTTCTTGTCATTTTCCCTAAATAGTATAGTGTAACAACTATTTAAATAGCATTTACAGTTTATTAGGTATTATAAATAATCTACACATGGTTTTAAGGTATATAGAAGGATGTGTGTAAGTTATATGCAAATAATATGCCAATTTATAAAAGGGACTCATGCTTCCATGGAAATTGGTATTTGAGGGGGTTCCAGGTAATCCCCCCCTGAGGTCACCAAGGGGCAACTATAGTTCCTTCATGAGGGCTGCGTCTTCCCAAAGGCCTCGTGTCCTAATACCACTATCTTGGGAATGAAGATTTCAGCATCTGAATATGGGGGTCATAAGCATTCAGTTCAGAACAGCTATATATTGAGCTGAATCTGCTTGCTTGTCTATAACTTCATCCACTGTTCTTTTACATTTTCTGGAATTATACAGGTAAGCAGGGTTCTGGTATTTGCAGAGAGCTATCATCATACCTAAAGTTTGGGCTCCAGGTGAATAGTCCCTCTTCCTGCAGATACTCTGCCTGCAGGATGTGCCTTTTGGCTCCTTCTAATGCAGCCTTCTCTGCAATACATCCTCTAGCCCAGGCTCCTTCAGGAAAGCTCTTAATGCTAAGTGCTCTCCACCCCTCCCAGGTGAAGGGTCTCGTCACCCATTGCTTTTGTGTCTATTTGCCTTCCATTCATTTTGGAAAGGTCCTTGTCCCACTCTTTGTGATTGCTACTGATCAAGGACCTCAACATCCTCACCACAGGGGAGAACTTGGGACCCCAGGCAGAGCATCACCTCCATCCTCCAGGGCCCAGTATGGGGGCTGGATTGCTTCTGATCATGAGCTGCTGTTAGAAAGCAAGTCAGAGGCTGCCAGAGGGCTAACTTTTTCCCCTCTTGAAGAAATGTGAATAAAGAATGCTCCTGGCACAGTAGAAAAATGAGAGAGAGAGAGAGAGGAGAGAGAGAGACCTGATGATGTCTTCAGACTCATCAGATTCAACTATCTGATGCTAACCTACTCCTTGACTTTTTTAGTTACGTGAGACTAAAATTTCCACTGTTGCTTGAGCTGGTTTGATTTGGGTCATTGTTTTTTGCAAGCATAAGTCTTGACCAGTACATCTGGTCCAGCCAGTGCTTCCCAGTGCAGCTAGGGATGAAGGTTGTGCTTGGTCTCGGGCATCACTAAATCTTGCTTTTTTCTGACTCTGACTTCAGTGGGCCATTTATAACCCTGGCTTCCAGTCTGGGTGTCTCACATTTCTCTGCCTGCCGTACCCCATCTCTGGGCTCTGCTTCATTTAGAACTCTTATGCAAAAGGGTATCCTTATGCCATCTCCAAGGTTTCCTCCAAAGGGAGTCCCTTTGGCCTACTGGTGTCTCTGTCTTCCTCAAATGGGAACTACACTGTAGAGGATCAGAGAGTGTGCATGCACACAAGGAGGATCACTTCCTTTTAATCTAATTTAACTGCAAGAACAACAGCACTGAAAAACAATCTTTAGCAATCAATCCTGCAATGAATTATGGAGCAAATTATAAGCATCACCCCCAAATATTATGTCTACAGGAAATGGCCTTATGCAGCTAATTGTTAACTGGGAAACTCTTTCATTAATTCAAACGGGCCAACATTTTAAAATGATACTGTCATATAAATGTAGTGTGAAGGTTTACATGCAGATCACTCTAAGGTATCTCCCCCCGTTTTTTTGGTGAAGCCGACTAATGCTGCATTATGTTTTATTGTGCAATAAAATTATGTGCTAAAATTATGCTCATAAATGTACGCAAATGTAAACCAAGCTATTAGTTATGTTTTCACAGATAAAAGTCATTAGCATAGCTATCAAACTCTTCTCCCATTTGAATAACAGAATTATGTCTGGAGTCCCAAGCTGGCTTGCTGGGGCTCCGGCTCAGGGAGAACAAGTGTAAATCTTTTTGCCTGTGGGAGGAAGCATCCCTGCCTGACCTGACTTCTATCATGGAGGCCGACCCTGTGTGGAGCCCGCTGGGGTCAGAAGCTGAGGAGGGGACCTCTCCTCGTCTCTCTTCTCTCTTCTCCAGGAGTCTCACATTGCTGAGAAGTCATTCTTAACACCTCCCCACCTACTTCCTGCTAATTAGACTTATCGAAAAACAATTGCGGATCTTTTGAGATTTCAGGAAGCTGACAGCATCTTTTAGCAACAGTCACAAGGAAACAAAGTTTCATGTATAATTCATGAGGTTGGTGGTCATCCTGGTGGGAAATTATCTCCTTTGACAGACTCTGCGGTGGTGGTGTCCTGTCAGAATGGCCTACAGTGTATAATTAAAACCTGAACAGAACAAATTAATGCTGATTACTTTATAAACAGTTTGAAAGCTTGAATTCTGTTCCCTGTCTTGCAAGAAGAAAACAGATATTTCAGAAATGTGTAGATTCCTCCCCTCCCCTCACTAATAGTTCTACTAATAAAGGGCTCTTGAATGTATATTACAGTTAACATTCTTTGTCCTCTAATTTGCTTCTGTGGTGTTCAACTGCACTAAGTCACAGGAGCCAACCCAAAAATTTGGCAGGTGCTAAATTTCCATGCTGAAAGTGTCTACCCCACTCCTGTAATGCAGTGTTTGTCTGTCTAGCCAGGCTGCAAAAAGTTTTAGTATGCTTGGAATATGAGCACCAAAAGACCTACCAGCTCAGCCAGTCAGACCTCTTATTTTATGGGCAAGGCAACCCAGGACATTGAAGAGGAGTGACCAACCCAAAGTGAAGCAGCGCCATGATAAGATCACTAGATGGCCAGCTCAGGCTCCTTCCTTCCAGGGCCCCGTGTTTGGAGCAGCAGCAGCCGCCGCAATACTGAAGTAACATTTTTGAATACTGATTATGTATCAGGCCTTGTGCTGAAATCTCATTTAATTCTCACCACTCTGTGAGGTGCATATTACTATCATCTCCATTTTACAGATGGGAAGACTTCCAGAGGCATTCAGCTCCTTGGTGAAATGCCTCACGGGGTTGAGGAAGTAAATGACCAGTGACTGGATCATTTTACTTTCCTTTTTTTTCGTACCAGGGATCGAACTCAGGCCCTTATGCTTTCGAGGCAGGCAGCAGAACCACTGAACTAAATCCCCAGCCCTTAACGTTCCTTGTAGACACTAACCACACACAAGTCCTTTCCACTTTCATCTTGTACCCATCTTCTAACCAGTCTCACAGCTCCCAAATCTGATCTCTTGAAATTTGTTCTTCATACCTCAAACCAGAGGTAGCTTTTAGAAATAAAAAATATATCATTTCCCCTCCAGAATATGTTGATTTGTTCAGCAAATCTTCATTTAGCATCTACCACTGGACAAGGGGCCATATTAAGGGTACAGTGCCAATTGTTGGATGGAATGCACTGTGTCCACCCTCATGGAGCTTGCAGCCGGCTGACAGGGAGAGGTGGTGTATTTGTTGCTGCTCCTAAATGCAAGTTCCTAAGCACAGTTTAAAAGGTCCATCTGCCTTAGTCATTTTTCTCTTCACTGGGTCAAAATACCTGACACACACAACTTAAAACAGGAGAGGTTTATTTTCGCTCATCTTTTAGAAGTTTCAGTCCACATTCAGGAGGCTCAAGCACAGAAATGGCATGGCGGAAGGGTCTGGGCAGAGGAGGGCTGCTCATGTCATGGTGGTGAGGACGCAGAGAGAGAAGGGAAGAGCGGGGACAGGAGACACACACTTCCACGCCATGCTCCCAGTGACCTACCTCCCCGACCAGGCCTCACCTCCTGACAGCAAGTCAGCTCTCACTCCCCCATAGTCCAGTCCTCTTCTGAAAGCCCTGCCTATAGCTCAGGCAGCTCTTGGGGGATATCTAGATATAAACCATTAACACCATCAATCCTGAGCTCTGTTATTTTCTCAAGCTTCAACTCCAGCAACTCTTCTTGCACCAGACCAGGTCAAAAAAAGTAGGAAATAGATATCGGCTGACTTTCTCTATTACAGAAACCTGTGAAATTGAACTCCCGCCATTCTGCCCTGCCTACCACACAAGAACACGGAGCTAGAATCTTCTCTTCATTCATGAAAATAATACAGCAAAGCCTCACATCACATTGCTTCTGAGAAAGTCATAGTTCTATAAAGGGAAATGTTGTGGTTTTAAAAGGAGCATCGGATTAAGCCAGAAAGGGGTTCAAATTCTAGTTCAGTGTTTTTGTATTTGCTATACCAGGGCATGTTATTTTCTCTCTATGAACCTTACCTTTTTAAATGTAAAAAGGGATAGTAATACCTACATCCTGTGGCAGGGGTGTTCAAACTTTAATGTGCATTATAATCTGTCTGGCTTGTTAAAAATATAGATCTCTAGACCCTTTCCCCAACAGATTCAACATGTCGGTGGTGAGGTCAAGAATTTTTAATGAGTTCTCTGTTGAACTCATATTTTGAGGACCACTGTCTTGTGGTATTTGTGAGCTTTTCTTTTTCTTCTCTTTTGTTGAGCCTTACCAGTATGTATATTTTAAGTGTGTATGTAGCTCAATGGATTTTTGTACAGTATGCACCTATGTAAGCCCTACCCAGCTCATTCATGACCCAAATGTTTCCAGTATCCCAGGAGGATGCCTTATGCCCATCCCAAAGATCACCACTGTGACTTATACCATTGCCTATTGATTTTGATTGTTCTTGAATTTCTATAAATGGCCTCATATAGTGTGCATTCTTATGTACCTGGCTTCTTTTGTTCACTATTAAGTCTGTGACACTGAGGTTGTTGTGTGTTTGGTAGAAATTTGTTCTTTCTCATGGTGCATAAGTATGCCATCCTCGTGTATAAGTTTAGATAAAGAAGATTTATTTTTCTATTCATTTATTGTTGATGGATTTGAGGCTGTTGGGAGCACAGGGACTATGGTCATTCTCACACTTATCTTATAGAAGACACGGAGAACTCATTCCTATTAAGCATCAACCCCATTTTGTAATTGGTAAGTCTGAGAGGATGCATTTGGTTATCTGTAGTCACTTCTACCATTGCTCCAAAGTAGTTGTACCAATTTACACTCCTGTCAGTAATGCCTGGGCATTCCAGTTGCTCCACATCTATATCACCACTTGACACTGATAGTCTTTTGTATTTTAATTATTTTTGTGTAAGTATCTGGGGTTTTAAGTGTGAATTTCCCTGGCTTATAGCTGTGATTAAAAATATTTGTTTTTTTTTTACTTCCTCTTTCTGCCCCATAAACATTTAAGAATGGACTATTTCAAAGCCCAAACAAGAAGTCATGAAATGTGATATATTACATTCTGAGGCAGACCTTGGTGAAGTGGAGGAAGGAGAAGGGAAATACCATTTGCTATCTCCAAATCACACCATTTTCTACTTTCTGCTGTGGAAAGAAGTGACACGCAGTGGTATATAACTCACCCACTTACTCTGACACTGGAGAAAGAAAACGAACTCTACCGGATATGGCTGTCTCTAGCTCCTGGCAGAGCCAGGTGCAGAATGGCCACTTCTGGTGCAGTAGCTGGTTTTACTCTTCTAAGCCATCCAAGCTTCTGCTATATTTCCTCAGATCTCTGACTGCTTTGCTCTTAGGCAAGCCAGAGATATAGGGGCTGGGACGGGCTAGAGACTGGCTGAGGAGAGAAGTATGACAGAGTGAGCACTGATGAGGGATCCACGTTCAAAACCAACCTGATTACCAGCTCAGGGTGTCCTTCTGCTTCTATCTCCACTTTCTCATTTATAAAATGAGAACAACAATTCCTGCTTTCAAGGTGACTCTGATAACCAAATAGTGACATTGAAAATACTTTCATGGCAAAAACTTTGCAAGTAAAGAGTAATTAGCTGTGTTTGAGTGAGTGCTTCTGGCTTTGATATCTGATCTATTTTTCTCCCAGAATTTTCTGCAAGACGATGCTAAAATGCAAGCCAGAACCTGCAGTCCTTTTCATTATTTTTTTCTCTTGAACCGTAATACATATACTTCAGTAAGCGCAGACAATGACTTTGGAAGCTGGCCCACTTGCAGACAGCCATCTCCATGTCTGCAGAGGTCTTTGGGTAGGGGGACCTGCCCTGCCAAGGCCCAGGAACTCCCTGGTCTACTCCAGGCTCAGGAGCAATTCTGCTTTCCAAGTGTGCTTGGCATGAGACCGGGGCTGCACAGGCAAAACTTGGTTTGTTGCACTGCTTCCTGATTGGTGAATTTCGAACTTTGTACAATCTAGAAGGAAACTCTGCTTACGCCTTAAGAAGTAGCATCCATGTGGACAAGGGACAGCCTGAGGATAGAGGCCCCATAAAGGATTCCCGGGGTTAAGATATCTTTGGTCTCTCAGTTCAACAGCTATAGATGTATTGAGGAGAATTAGGGTGGCAGAGGATGACTCACACGCATTTTGGGTGTGCATTGTACAGCCCTAGGGTGTGCCTTGGTAGCCTATCATTGTAGATTTGTGTATTTATTACGCCTTTCTGTCAGATGGCAAGTAGTAAATTATCTTGATGAAAGGAGCCTTGTTCTAACCTGAACAAAGTGGCCCTGGGGACTGGTGCTGGTGCTCAACAAATACAGAGCTTCTTCACCCATCCTCAGCTAGAGGATCCATCCCCCACCACAACTCTGAGTCTGATGGCTGGTTGTTTCACTCCAGAAGGTATTGCCTGACCTTGAGGTACCTGGCTTTGATGGCCTTGGCCCCAGTCAACTTTTGCCTGTGGGGAGAATGGTCTTGGAGTTCAAATAGCTTGTGTAAAGTTCTCAGCTCAGATCATAAACATCTGCTTCCTCCCTCCCAGGACAAAGTGGGGAGGGAATGCGAGCTGCTACCCCGGCTCACTTCCCAGCTTCCCTAGGAAAAGGACTCTTATTCTGGGCCTTCAGTGAGAGAATCACTCCTCTGCCTGGAGCCTGAACTTCTTTCCAGTTGGTTGGAAAGAGCCCTGACCAGGGGAACAGGAGCCTGAGTTCTAATGCTCCCTCTGCTCCTAACTTTGGATCATTCACTTTCCCTCTATGGGACTCATTTTCATCCATGTGAATACTGATACTAGGGCAGAGGGTAAGATCGCAAAAGACCCCCTCCCTTTCTTTCTGTATTAAATTATATGGAACATCATTGGCTCTTTTCATTCCTCTGCTTTCAACTTCTTTTCTTGTGCTACATCCTGAAACTGCTGGCCTAACCTGGCCTTGCCCCTTTGAATTCTCTCTATCTCTGGCTTTGCTCCTCTTAGCCTCTGACTTCATATAACAGATCTGGATGGGGGTCAGGGCTAGAGAGTGGGCCTCTCCTCAGGTTTGTCTTCTGGTAAGTTTAATTCATGCTATAAATTTTTACATTTCTTGGCACTGAATCTTTACCAACAGTTTAAGCGAAATCCTGAGATTATTTTATTCCTTTTTTTTTCTCTCTTAGAATGTGAGACCTTCAGCACACCAGCAATATTTAAGAGCCCAAAGTGTACAGTTACAGAGAAGAAGGGTGTGTGCGCATTAGTGTGCTTGATTGGGGGCATGGATGGAAGCTGGGGGAAGGGCTGGAAGGATATCTGGTCTCTGTCTTTGCAAAGAGCAAGCAGAAATATGCACATGCTTCAGCCAGGGACTGAGATTAGACACCAGGGAGAATTTCCACAGAGTGAAGAATGAGGACTTGTAAAGTCTGTCTGTACAATAAACTCAGGTGTTTCTGAATGCCAGTCTCTGTGAAGCACTGTGCTCCAGGCTGTGAATGGAGAAAAGCAAGACTAAGAGCCTTGCCCTCATAGAACTTAGAATGGAAATAAGGAAAGAAGTGGACAGATATTTATGATGCTTGCAACTCTGGGGTAGCAAGGATCATTTAAAACAAGACACAAAATTTAAAAGCCATAGAAGAAAAGATTTATATGTTGGATAACAATAAAAAATTTAAGTTCGGTGTAATAAGAGGCTTGCGAACCAAAATGAATCATAAACAAATGATTAGTAGAAAAAGTTGTAGCATACATAACACACAAAGCATATTCAATTGTGTTATATAGAATGCCTAAGAATCCCAAAGCAGAAGAATGGTAAGGGATACATAAGAGTTGCCTATTGCTATATAACAAACATCCTTTACCTCACAGTGTATGCAGGTCAGGAATCCAGATGTGGCTTGGTTGGATCTTCACACTTCAGGTCTCTCTTGAGGATGTAGTCAATTAGGGGGCTGGATCATCTCGTTGCATGGCTGGAGAAGGCCCTCTTCTGAGCTCAGTTGAGAGGATTCTGTCCTCCACACAGGGTTTAGACTAAAAGCCTCAGTTCCTCACTGGGTATTGTTCAGGGGCCACACTCAGTCCTTTGCTATGTGAACTTCTCCATAGGACAGGTCAAAATATGCTTGCATCTTGCTTCATCTGACAAAAGACCAGCCAGCAAGAGAGGAAGAAGGAAGCCACAGTGTTTTGTAGCCTAACCTTTGAAGTGCAAACTGTCATCTTTGGCATATTCTGTTCATGTGAAGCCAGTCACTAGATCTAGCCCAGCCTGGAGAGAAAAGGGGTTAAACAAGGGTATGAGTACCAAGAGGTAAGGCCCACTGGGGACCATCTTGGCAGACTCCCTACTGTAGCTGCAAATAGGAAACCCACAGACAAAGCGGTGACCCATTAACTTATAAGAAGAGGCTCAGCTTTACTAGTAGTGAAGAAAATGCAGATTTAAATGAGAAAGAGAAATCATGTTTTACCCATGACATTGAGGAAAATTAAACACTAATGACTTCTAGTTTTGATAAGCATTATAGGAAACAGGTCCTGTCATACACTACTGGTAGAAGAGCAAATCAATACTGGAATACAGATGCATGTAACTTTTTTTGTACATCAAGGAAACTTGTGAGACTCTGCTGTAGAAAATTACAGGCACACAAGAGGATGTTCCAGAGAACTCACTGGAATAGCATCTGCGATAGTGAAAAGGTGCAAACCACAGACCTATAAGAATGACTAATGATAATCCACCTATAAAAATGATTAATTACATGATGAGGTATCTAATTTGTGGAATTCAAGCCAGAGCTAAAAGAAATAAAGTAGATGGAAAGATCTTCAAAACGTAGTTTTAAGTGAGGAAAGCAAATTGCATACTTGTTCTTTGGGAAACAAATGAGAATTAACAAGCTGAAGAGAAGGGAAAATAGTTCAGGTAATGGAAAAAGTGACCCCAAAATGGTCCTATAAGAGAGGTTTAACACAATGGAGGGGAAGATGTGGATCATGGGTTGGGAGGAGGCTGGGAATAAAGGCAGGGCAGGTACAGCTAGGGGAGATGAAGAACCTAACTAATGCCAGGGGGAGAAATGCACTGCTATGGTTTTTATTTTTGAAAAGTTCTCCCAAAGTCTCTTATGTTCAGAGGTGGGGCGTTTGGAAGATGACTGAATCATGGGGTTGCTATACTTATCAGTTCACTCATCTATTGATGAGTTCGTATCTGAATGCACTGTTAGGAAGTGGGGCCCAATTGGAGGAGGTGGATCACTGGGTATGTGCTTTTGGTAGTTGTATCTCTTGCTCTCCCACTGCTCCCTGCTTCCCAGATGCCATGACCAAGCCACTTTCCTCCGCCATGCCCTTCCATCGTGATGTTTTTGTCTTGGAGCTGGCCAACCATGGACTGAACCCTCTGAAACCTCTCCTCCTTTGAGTTGCAGTGTCAGGTATTTTGTCCCAGCAAATGGAAAGCTGACCATACATGCACCTTTCTCACGCTAAGTAAAAATTCCCCCACTTTCTGCTGTTTCTGTGCCACCTGAAAACATCTCTTTATTCTTGATTCTACCTCTCAAAATCAAACTCTGTACTTTGCACTGTCCCGTTCCCCTCTGCTCATCTTGCACAAAAAGCACTAGAAGTATGAAAATCTCAGGCAGCAATTGTATTTGAGGCATCTCTGACAAAGACATCTTCAAAATAGCCCACTTCACATCATTGACCCTTAGTCCTCGACACCCAGGACCAGATGGAATTTGCTTGCATCAGGTGAATAGTGGCAGACAATGGGCTTCCTGTTCTGGAAGTGCTTGTCTTAAGGAGTGAGATGGATACTCCTTGCCACTGATAGAGCCCAGTCCTTGAGGCTGCCTGAAGAGACCAACTCAGGTTGCAGCTCTTCTACTCTTCACTCTTTTGAGGAGGACAGGATTTACTCAGGCTCTCCTGAGGCTTGGGAGCTGCCATCTGGCCCTTCCAAGCAGAGTTTGATGGCCAGAATTCAGGCTGATTTTGTGTCTATTGGCTACTTTTACAGTTATGGGTAAAGACAGCATAGTGAGTTCCTTTAAATTCTCTAGGTCCCAGATTCCTTGCTTACAAACTGAGGAAAACGATATCCTAAGAAGCCAGAGAGCCCCTTTGTAGGTGTCCTGGGAGCTTGTAGAGGAGGGAAACATTAATTTCTCTCTTTCCTGTTGTTTCTGGGGATAGAATCAGTTTTGTAGGATGTTTGTGCCTTGGGGCTTGGATAAGCCTTTAGACAGATGTTTGGGTTATGCAAGGGTGACACCCAGCTCCTTTGAGGTTGAGATGATGACAAGATGAACCACTTCGCTTGGGAAATGCCCCTCAGTGGGCAGCTTGCTGGACAGTGTTGGCCTGCATGGTGGAAGAGGTTTGTTTTGTTTCTCCTTTTTGACCATTCTAAGCAGTGTGCCACCCCAGGAAATGACTTGGATACTGATGGGAGGCAGGTAAGGAGATGCGAGATGGAGAATTTTTCTCTAAATCAATTGACCCCTGAAATGTTTTGAGGAGTACATAGTCACTTTCCCATCGCTGGGGTAAAATACTCGACACTTGCAACTGAAAGGAGGCGAGATTTACTTTGGCTCATGATCTCAGTAGATTCAATCCATGGTCTACTGGCTTCAAGGCAGAATGGCGTGGTGGCCAGGAAGCAGAGAGGAGGGGAAGGACCCAGGGCCAAGAACACTCCTTTCAGATCATACCTCAGTGACCTGCCTCTTGTGGCCAAGCCCCACCTCTGAACAGCTCTGAACTCATACCTGGACTCATCAGTTGATGAATATAGAGTCCCTCGTGATCTAATAACCTTCGAAACACATGACACTTCAGAGGCATGTTTTAGACCTAAACTACAACAAAGAGGTATATTTCAGAGTTGAAGCACATGGCAAAGCCCCTGCATAGTAAGGACACCCCTGTACTATGGTGATGGGTAAGGAAGGGCACTAGTAAGGAAAGGGGAGCCAGACAGGCTCTCTCTGTGGAAGGCATACCCAGTGGTTTTCAGGAGCCATGATACCCTGTACTCACTTGCAACTTTTTCCCCTTTGTTCATGTTTTCTCTTCTGATTTTCCTCAAGCACCAACATCCTGTTAAATATTTAGTCCTGTCTGTCTGTTCTTACTAACAGAAGTTAAATCAGAATCAAACTCTGTCCTTGGGGAAGAGAGTTCTGGGGAAGACGCGTTGGTAACCTGTAAAGATGGAGTTAAGAAACAGCTGGGGTGAGCCAGGAGTAGATGGTGCCTAGGCCAGGAATGGGTTGAGCCTGGAGGGGGGCAGGGAATGTGGGAGGCACCCTTACAAGAGTCATCCCTCGGCCCTTCAGAAATGCTTGGGCCTGGGCACCTGAGGAAGGACGGATTTCTTTGGGTCACTCAGGAGAGGATCTTGGGCTCTTGAGCCTGGAGTTGTTTTGTGGCCCTCACTGGTGGCCTCTTCCTCTGGATTCTCAGGAGTAGACACAGGATGGAGGTGCACTGTTGGTGGTCTTACTGCTGGGGATGGATGGTGAATGTGGCTGGCATGTGGTACCGGAACTGAAATCCTGATCCACCTTTCTAGTCTACACGAGATCTGGCTGAGGAGAGGATGGGGTCTTCAGGATCTGCCCACTGAGTTGCCTGCATGGAGGAGCAGAGCACCATAGAAGCTCAACAGCCCTTGGAGAGAAGCCACCCACTACATCATCCATCTATGACAGAGGGACGGACCAGCAGAAGTCCACGTTCCCATCACCTCACCCTCTTACCTGTCCCAACCTCTATTCCTCTGGGAAGGAACCTGCAAGAGGGGGAAGTAAAGGGGGAAAAAATTACTTTCTAATCCCTTAGATGGGAAGGGAGAATGGCTTTCCCTATGTGTCTTAAGATTAAGGCTGATTCTTGAAAGGGGGAAGACCCAGAGACCTATATTTACAGTAATAGGTTGGGAGAAGCAGATGTGAGGTGGTTAAAATCCCAAACCAGCCTGGGGTTGATTTTTGACTCTGCAGTTTACCAACTGTGTGACCTTGGGCAGGTTATTTAACATCTCTGGAATGCAGAGCGCTCATCAGTAAAATGGGGGTGTTAATATCAACTTTCTTTCCCATTTGATTGAGTCTTCATCGGTGCAAGAATTGATAAGTTCATACACACAGTCAAGGTTGACTCATCGAGTTCACTCTTACAAGTGCTACCATGCCCAAGACAGTTCCTAGCACATAGCTGGTTAAGGAACCCCTATTTTACCTTGGGGTGAAAACTATCACTAGGTATCCTGACAGTGAGTGGAAGCAGTCAGTGGGAAAAGCAGTGGTTTGGGGGCATGGCTGACTTTTCAGAGAAATCCTAGTATTTAAAGAGCAATTCCTTCCCCAAATCAGGTTAGTGATTGACTGTGTTTGCAGGCATCTAACACGGCTAATGTAATGTGGGTGCCCTGGGCTCTTCTAAATGTTCAGTGTGTATAGTTTCAGCAATGCCTGGCCTCTTCCTCATGTCTGGAGAGAGGGTCTGTCCCTCCTTTCCCTGCTCCAGCCCCTCCTTGCAGCCCTGTCATGTGGTGACAGCCATCCTGGTGGAAACTCTCAGAGCCTTGCCAGCAGGAGGCTGGGCTCGGGTTGCCCAGTGACTTACTGAGCACAGGATGGGGCCAGAGGCCAAGGCGATTTCCTCTCTTTTACTGCGTCATAAAAAAACATCTCATTCTTCAGCGACACCTCTCAGGGGCTCATATCCAGGCTATGATTAGCAGATAATCTTATAAAGGTCTGTGGTCCGTCCAGGCCTGAAGACAGGCTGCCAAGACTCACCTGCAGGAGGCAAGAAAGGGTCTGCTACGGAGACCCCTTCCAGTGGCCTCCAAGGCTTATTAACTTGAAGTCCTTTTTGGTTGAGGGTAGTGCCAGTTTTCTTGTTCCTTGCTGGCTTGGCTCCCTGGCTGCTGTTTAACTTCTCAGAGAGAACCCAGCCCCAACCACCCAGGTGGCACAAGAAATCTAATAGACTTGGACTAAATCGAGGTGTTTGTTGTTTTATTTTGTGTTTTATGGTACTGGGGTTTGAACCTAGGATCTTTACACTGAGTGGCATCCCCAGCCATTTTTATTTTGAGATAGGATTTTGCTAAATTGCCCAGGCTGAGCCTAAATTTGAGATTCTCCTGCTTCAGCCTCCCAGAGAGCTGGGATTATAGGCATGTACCACCAACCTGGGAACTTTAGAAATTCTTCGATGATAAACCCTTTCATTTTACTGATGAGGAAAAAGAGTCTTAGAGACATCAAGTGGCTTCCCCAGGACTACCTCTGAGGTGGGTGGCAGAGGGATGGAAATCCCGATTTTGTGACACCCACTGGACAAAGCCAACCTCTGTGTTCCGCTGGTGACTGTTATTCTGGCGTCTTTCTAGGCTGGAAGTTTCTTTTTGTGTGTGGGGGGGGGGTGGGGATTGAACCCAGGGCCTTGGCACTGAGCTACATCCCAGCCCTTTTTACAGTTTTTATTTTGAGAAAGGGTCTCAGTGAGTCACTAAACTGCCCAGCCTTCGCTCAGTCTTGTGCTTCACCTGCCTCGGCCTCCTAGCATGCTGGGATTACAGGTGTGTCAGAGCCACCCAGTAAATAATTGCTGAAATGGGACCTGAGCTCCCAGCTGACTGGCCCTGGAGCTGTTTTGGGAAACACTGGAGCTTCCCTACTGCCTGTTCACCTCGGCAGGGACACCCAGCATGAGGGGTTTGGGGTTTGTGATTGTGGCGGGTGGCAGAGCTCCCAGAGGGAGCCTGACCCTCCTTGAACTCTGAACACTCCGCACCTGAGAATCTGACTTGCATTCAGTTGGGTGGGGTTCCATGGGTGGCCACCACAAGCCACTCTTCAAGTCTGGTAAGAGCAGAGTATAGAGCAAATACATGGGCTTGGGTGTGAGACAGATCTGAGGTTCAGTCCTGGCACTGCCACTTATTAACTGTTACATTTGACAATAAAATTCATCTCCTGGGATTGTGTTTTTAAAACAAATCAGAATTGCTGACTGGGAGTGGTCATGCACACCTATGATCCCAGCTCCTTGGGAGGCTAAGGCAGGAGGATCCCAAATTGGAGGCCAGTGTGATGTTTAATCTTGATATGTCAATTTGAATGGATTAAAAACACCTATATGATTAGTGTGTCTATGAGTGTCTGTGGGTGACATGTAGGCGTGCAAACTAAGGGGTGAAGACGCACCCCTAATCTGGATGGCACCGCCCAATAAGCTTGCAGTGTGGCTAGGATAACAGAGGAAAGAGGGAAGCAGCTCAGTTTTCGAAGAGCTCCGGTCTTCACCATTGCTCTTGGATGTGTCTCATTTCTTTAGTCTTTTAATACAGACTTGCACCAGCAACTCCACAGTGAACTTCCAGGCCTTCAAATTTGGATAGGTGCTGTGTCCTTGATTTCTCATCTTCTTCATAGAAATACCTAGCATCCGTAAAGACTCAATACGGTCATCACTGTTCCTATCATTATCTCCTATATGCAATCAGGCAAATCACAACCTCTCCAAACTTTGAATTTGTCTTTAAACAAGGGAGGTTATTCCTGTCCCATGAGTTTAACCAAAAGTTTATGGAAAAGCACCCAGTGGGTGCCTGGTCAGCACTGGTTTCCTTCCTTCCCTCTGGCAGTCCCAAGAGGTAGTTATGATAACAGAAAAGATGCAAGTTACTGAAGGTGAAGACTCCTGTTGTACTATACCCACCACGAATGCTGGATGTCCATATCTACACCCAGATTTTGACATATGTGCTTCTAGTCCTCCCTCCCTCACTCCCTCCATTCCTTCCTTCCTCTCTAACCCATCCATCCATCCATCCATCCATCAATTATTTCATCTTTATTTAAACAAAGGCAAACCATTTCATTGTATTTGAGAAAAAGGCATGTGCTAATTAAAAATATTTAATGTATAGAGAAAAGTTTAAAGATCAAAGTAGTAAAATAACCCTAAATACTATACCTCAGAAATAATAGTTGTTGGAAATAAATATCACTACTGTTATTTTCATATTCATGTACCTAGAGAGAAAAAATAGATAAATCACTTTAATAAAAATGAGATCATAATGCTAAATATTATTTTAAAATATGAAGTATTACTTTTAATTTTATTGGAATTAAATAGAAGAAAATGTCTAATTACACCACAGAAATTATTGAATAAATGCTTCTTTACTGTATGATAGTATTTCATGAAAAATACTTAAATTTAATCAATGTGATTATGTGAAACATCAAGAAGTGAAAGTCATGCCAGGTGAGGTGGCCCATGTCTGTAATTCTAGTTACTCAAGAGGCTGAGGCAGGAGATCACAAGTTCAAGACCAGCATGGGTAATTTAGCAAGACCTCTTCTCAAAATAAGAAAATACAAAGACTGGAGATATAGTTTGGTACTCCTGAGTTTAATCATCACTTGTACCACCAAAAACAAACAAACAAAAAGGCTGACAGTCCTTTTAAACATTTTTTTTTAAGCTACATTGTTCACTGGCTGCCATTCACCTTCTCAAAAAGCACTCCCCCCCCCCAAAAAAAAACCATCCAGACTCTACATAGAGAACCTCATTCTCTAACTAAATCACAGAAGTATTGATCTGAGAACTTTGGAAACCTTTTACTAGTAAAATGAAAGAATTTTACTGATTGGAAAAATGAGTCTCAGGAACATCAAGTGCATTCTCCAGGGTCATGTAACAAAGGGATGGCAGAGGAGGGGAGAAAACCCAGCCCTCTTGGGCCTTGAGGGGTGGAGCCATTGTCTGCATCCAGCTGTTTGTCAACTGGGTTTGGGCTGGAAAGATACTGAGATTAGCACTCTCAGATTTCTTCCAGGTCCCTTGGCACGAATTTTGAGTTTTGTTAGTTATCTTACTATTTTCACATTGTTCTGACTCCCTCTTTCTGCCTTGTAACTAGAATAGCTCCCATATTTCACGCAACTATTTAATCCCTGCTCCTCTTGTCTGTTGGATGGGGTTGGGGAGCCGATCATGAACCACACAGAGTAAAATGGGCAGTAATGTGCTATAGACTAAAAGTCAGAAGTCAACCAGGGTCAAGGAGATTGAGAACACTGACTAGAGTGGAGTTGGATGCGTTTGCCATAGAGCATAGAAGAGGGTGGGCTTCATGGAGAGCGTTGCTCAGGGTTAGTGTAGATATTGAATAGATTCATCGCTTCCTACTAGTGCTTTTTCATGGTGTTTTAATTCCTAAACTCTTTTTATTTTGTAATTGGCTGGATGTCATTGTCACATAGCTTTATTCGAGAAGGTCTCCTGGGTTCTATACGGCTGGGTTTTGCCTGTTTGAGAAAGTCTGTTGCTTTTTTATATAACAGCGTTCTTGTGTGGCTGTAATATCCTGGGGTGTATTTTCTTTTTTGTTGAGCATTGTGCATGTTGGTTTTTTTGGCAATGTTGCCTGGAGAAGGCTGAGATGCACCTAATTTTAACCCCTGGTAGTCATGTGCTATTCTCAACTGTCTGAATGTTTGAAATGTCATTATTTAACCCGTATACTGTATCTACTTGAGCAATTTTAAATTTTGCTGGAACATGGTATGCCTTTTAGTTTGCATACTTAATTTTTTTCTTTATTTAGATAATCTAAAAATTTTACCTTTGGAGTTGGATGCTTATCTTTTATTTATTAGGTGCTTTAAAAATCTATTAGCTTCTCTGTACTTGCTCTCATGTCTTTGTTTTAATCTGCATTTACTGTGATTATCTCAAAATCTCATCCATGTAAATAATTTATTTTCAGAGAAATATGCCTGTTCCTTGCTCTCTCAATTTTTGTATTAGGTCTGTAATGATGTGGTTTGGGTCCTCAATTTGTTCCTTTAGATCCTCAATCTCCTTTTTTGTTTTTAATCCCATTATCTTGTCTTTGAGCTCTTACATTCCTGAATTTATATTCTTATTAAGATGTTATACAGCACGAAAGAACGGTGAGAAATAACTTTCTGTTCTTTTGCTATTTGTTCTCCTAGATTGATTCTTTCTTTCCTTTTCTCTTCTTTCTTTCCTCCTTTCTTCTTTCTTCCTTCCTTCCACTTCCTATCACCATCTATTTTTCTCTTATAATATGTTTATGTAGTCCTTCCTTAACTGAAAGGAATTTTTATGATGCTGTTCCCCATATCACCATTACATGTGTTGAAGCTCATTATAGGGTGTCTGATTTCCTTTCCCTTCCTTGAAAGCACCACTGAGGGATGTGGTAGAACCCATCTTTGTGCCTAAGACTTTGGAAGAGCCTGGAGACCTTTCATCATGTTTCATCCTCCATCCATTGTGGGGGAGCAAAATGGAAGATTTAGAGAGGGGAGAGAGGGTCACAAGGGGCATTCTGATGACTGTGGCCATGACATAGTCCAGTGGGGGAAAGGCCAGGACTAAAAGCTGCAGGATCCTGGAGAAACTGACTTGAGGAGACAGGAAACCAACTTTCCATATCCATGCCGAAAACTGAGAGTCATTTTCTACAATGGCCGAGAGTGAATATTCTGGAGACAGACAAGCTAGTGCTGTATTTAGTCCAGGCATTGCAAGATACTGGCTTTGTATTTTTTTTTTTTTTTTTGGTACCAGAGATCGAACTTGGGTCCTTCCTCTTTCGAGACAGATGGCGGAACCACTGAGCTAAATCCCCAGCCCTGGTTTTGTAATCTTGATTCTCTGCACATCTGTGAAAGGGGATTAGTAATAGAACTATTCTTAAAGAATTATTATGAGCATTACTGCAGTACTGGCAGCTTTAATAAGTGCTAGTATTTTCTGTCATAATTAATGATATACATAGTTCTGATAGGCACTGATCATAGCAGGTCTGGACAGAAGGTGATCCTGAGCAGTAGAAATATACAGTAGTGAAAGTGACTCAAAGGTAATTTGGGGCCAGACACATATGTGGGGCTGTTGGCTGATCACTCACAGTGGGACCCCAGGCTCTGGTTGGGAGGCCATGGAATTCAACCCCCTCTCCCCCAGGGTTGGTGATAGGTGAGGGCAAAGGGGGCCATCACGGGTGCCAGATAAGGTTCTTGCCTCACCTCATTGTGTTTGTTTGTTTGTTGTTTTGTTTTGGAACCTTGTGCTTGCATGGCAGGCGAAGGCACCACTGAGCTAAATCCCCGGCCCTTACCTCAGTGTTTTTTAAAATGTCCCCAGATCAGCAGCGGCATCAGCCTTTCCTTGGAATTTGTCAGGAATGAAAATTATCAGGCCCCATTCAGACCTAGTGGATCAGAAGCTCAGGACCTGAGAACGGGGAAATCTGTTTCACCAAGGCTTCTGGTGATTCAGATGGCCCCTGAAGTTAAGAACCATTCTGCCTTCTCCAGTTGGGCTGGTGCTCAGGGAGTTGAGTGGCACAAAGAGAAGGCAGTAACTTTAGGGTGCCTTTGTGAACAACTCAGAACTTGAAGTAGGCTGTTACTTTGTGGGTAGAATTAGACTGAGTTGTGCCTGGTAATAGTCAATGAACAGTTTAATAGGCATACAGTCAACCTGTATATTTATTCCTCTAAATATATATCTTCTTCCCTTCGTAGCATCGTCTGTATAGATGTGAAATGCTGCTGTGCTTAGCTATTTTTTAGTGAACTATAATTTTGATTATAAAAAGATAAAATATAGAAAAAACACTTGACTCATTTTTAGTTATGGTAAAACCCTAGAGCTCACTGTAAAACCGGAGTATCATCGGCCCTCTGGTGGCAGCATACCCCACTGACAGGTTTCAACAGCAAAGCTTAAAAATCAAGGATTTCAGAGAGGGATCTGGGCTCTGAAGATGTTAGGGAAGGTATTCCATCTGGTCAGGCCATTACAGCTCCCTCTTAGAGAAGACAGATAGGGTGGGGAAGAACACAGGCCCTCGAGTCAGGTGGACGTGGGTTGGCCAACCTTCCTATCTTGGAGCTTCTGTTTCCGCATTTTGAAGTGGAGATGTAGTAATAATAATGTTTCTGTCTCCTGGTTATTGCAAGGGTCAAATGAGGGAATTGGTGGGAAACAGCTGGATGTGTTTGGAAAACTGTGAAGATTTGTGAAGAGCTGCCCAGCTGGGAATTGTTTATTATTTATGTTTAAAACTTGGTCTGTAGTTGTGGAATGCAGTATTCTCTGTTGGAGGAATTCTAGATATTAGCAAGCAGGTGGAGGAGGTATTTGGTGTTTGGTTTTGTCTTGACATTTTTTAAAAGGATATCAGGGAAGGAATTGTGCATTGAGATTACCCCAGCCATGATTTAGGAGCAAAGGAATGAAGATCCCCAAACCCAGCGAGGTGACGGGCAGGGCAATCAAGAATCCTGGCTATTGTGTTGTTTCCTGTCCTTGTGTTTTCTTAGCTTGGGGCAAGAAAGGATAGTGAGGAAGAGAGACCATGGAATGGAAGCTTTCAGAGACAAAGGTAGGAGGAGGAAAAGAGAAGAAAAGAGAGAGTGAGACAGGGCACGAAGGGGAGTTGGCAATAGAGAATCAGAGAGAGGAGGAAGGAGAATTTGGAGGAAGCCAGATTAAAAGGGGTCAATAGAAGGAAGAAGCAAGAAGATAGGCCCGACACTGTTGCCCTGGGCAGTTCTAGGTCTTTTCAGCTGGCAGCACTTTCTGTGAGTTGGCTTTTTGCGAATGAAACACGTCTTTCCTCAGGGACCTTGTGATTTGTACATGTGAAGTGCTTGGATCCAATGTGCTTAGTGAAAAAGGAGAGTCAGACATCGCTGCAAAAAAGAGACCAGATGTCTTTGAAATCATCTAAATTGTCTCTATTTTTAAAAAAAGTTACTCTTTCCATTGCTGCCAGATCTGAAAGTCCAATTTGCCAGGATAATATATCCGGTGTGGATAAAGATTTCCAAACTTGAAGTGTTGGTCGCTTAGCAACCCTGAGGCGTGAAGGGCTCACTTGGGCCATTCAACCTTCCAGGGAGACCAAGTTTTCTGCAGCAGAAGTGCTAGGCTAGGAATTCACGCGGTCACTCCATCCGGCCTTGGGCCCACTGTGTGGCCCCTCTATCCCTCCCCGCTCAGATTTATTCCCAGGTACCTGAGGCTAATACAATCTACATAGATGAAGAAAAGAAAGCTGGAGGAGAAAGAGTGAAAAGGGGAGTAGCATGAAGAGAAGAGTCCCAGGGACAGAAGGAGTTGACAACAGAGGGGGGAAAACAATTGGGCCTCTGACTCCCTCCCAGCCTTCAGCGCAGACCCAAACAATGCTTCTCAAGTGGTTTGGGACAAAGGTATTTTTGTTCCCTCTAAAAAGATACTTTGAATGCTTTTTAAACTCTGTACATTATCATTATTACTATTGTGCTTGTTACTGTTAAGGAAAAATGCTTTTGGTCGCTACACAGTAGGATGGGCTTTCTTTTCTTCACAGACCCAGAATCCATCAATGCTTAGAGCCCTCCTGTTTTGATGGCACTTGTCTACCCTCCCAGCTCCATCCTTCTGGGGAGCAGGAAAATGAGGTGTGAGAATGCTGGTCCCCATGCTCCTGCCCGTGATCCTTTTCTGGGAATCACTGGACTCTTGGCTTAATTTCACCCTTCTCCCTCTAAACTGCTTCACACTGGCACAAAGGTGATTTTACACCAGGTTGGGAGCACTTAGTGTGAACAGAGCCTGGTTACTGGCTCAGGAATGGACCGTGGCCTGATTCCAGCCACTGAGTTACTGAGAAGAGAAATGTGCTAGGGTGTGTGGTGTTCTGGTCCCTGGATGTTTGCAGACCTGTTGTGGCTGTGAGAGGGAGAGAGCATTAGGGTTAAGCTGAGCACATGATCGGGAATGTGAAGATAGAGGAACAAATGGACAAAGAAACAAACAAGAAAACACATTTTTGACAACATGGTTAGACTGCTGAATCAAACTTCCCTGAGGTCCAGCTTTTGCTGTGGAACTCCATTTATATAAAACTTACATTGTTTAAGGCAGTTTGAATTTGGTTTTCTGTTACTTAGCATCAAACATTCTTCATGGATATGCTAACATTTATTGAGCACCTACTCTAGGTTTTACACTCTATAAATGTTTTTATGTGTATTATTCTCACCTAATCTCCATGGAAGGCTGGCAGGGAAAGCGTTAACATCCCCATTCTTTCAAGAAAGCAGTATAGAAGGGATTGAGACTGATGAAGTTTGTGGCAGAGCTGGGGTCCTAATCCAGGGCAGTCAGGCTCCAGAGCTCAGGCTCCCCCCAAACTCAGGCTCCAGTTGGCAGAAAGATCTGCTCTGAGCAGAGAGGGAGGAGAGCTGAGGAGGGATGGCATCTCAGCTCTAAGCCCACAGGATGGACAAAGGCCACCGGCAGGGTGCTAAGAAGAATCTGTCATAGGGTCAGATGAACTGGCTCTCTCAGCGTCCTCGTGTGACATCACAGGGCCTTGGTCTGGCACAATCTGCTTTAAGCAGCCACCTCTCTGGACACTGTGAAAAGTAAAAAAATAATGACAACTTCTCATCCCTAGAAACATTTGCAAATGGGCTTCTGAAATTCTATTTAACTCAAGACCATTGGAACATAATGATGCTAGTCAATGTTTTTGATCCAGTATGCAGTAGCTCATATGTCAATAGTGTATTGCAAAGATGCACACTCTTATTGCAAAGATGCACACTGAAGCTCAGAGAGGTAGAATAGCTTGATCAAAGTCTCTCAGCTGTGTCTTGCAGTCTTAACTATGATGCTATATTGGCTTTTCATGTGTACAGAATGAACCAAACCTCTTGCCAAGGTCCTTGGCAAGCAGAATAGAGTAGGTTTAGTGACAGATTGGGAATGCCAGACTCTAAGCACCAGAATAACAGCATTCAGTACAGGAATGAACTGAGTACAGCTATAGAATGTGAGGCAGATTTTTTTCTACTACAGTGTACCTTGCCATGCATATGACTACTATACTTTTAAATCATCCTCTACCTCATACCCTCATTTCTGGAATTAAAAGACAAAAGTCTATATTACAATCTTTGAAAAGTAAAATTGATGAGGAGACCTGTACTGGCAGACATCAAATATACCACAGAGCAGTAATGATTAAGCTAGCATGATTCTGTGAATGAAAATAGACAAATGTAGATCTATGGAAAATAACAGAAACTTCTCAATACTATTATTTGATATATAATAAAAGTATGTCATATATGAAGGGTTGAACAAAAACTATTGCCTGGAAATGTGTTAATTTGGATTGCTTCCTACTTGAAATATGTAGGCATTTCCCATATACCACATTAAATTCTGGATAGATTTAAAAGTAAAATATAAAAATGGAGGACACAAAGTATTCAAAAGGAAATTTATGATCATGATTAGAGAAGGTTTTCCTAAATATGGCATCAACAGCAAAATCATAAAATTTATAGGCTTCCCTCTATAAATATTAAATATATTTTAAGGCAAATATACCATAGAATGTATGAAAGACAAAGGGCATATAGCCTTAATATATAAAGAACTCTTATAAATCAGTAAGATAAAAAAGAACCATAGCAACATAAAAATATCAAAATGTCAGGGCACCTTCATAAACTGTCGGTGGAAGTGTAAATTTGCACATGATGGAACACAATGTAGCAAAATACATCAAAGATCTTAAATATTTGTCCCAGTAATTCCTCTTCTAGAAATTCATCTTGAGAGAACACTTGGACAAATGTGTGAAGGCATTTGTTCAAAGGATGAGCACCACAGTTATTTGTGATAATTGTTAAAAATTGAAATTAAGCTAAATGTCTGAAGTGAGAGTCGGTGGCACAAAGGACAGTCCCAGTAAATTCCAATACATCCTCCTTTAATTGTCAGCTCAGAAGTCTCTCTGGGTGACTTTACCAACTACTCCCAGACAATTTGTTCTTCACTGATAGTTTCTCATAACATTTTATGCACACCTGTCATTGCTTGTTCTGTTTTTACTCAGTATTCATGAGTTCCTAAAAGTCAAGGATCAACCTTGTCCCTCTCAGTGTTTCAAGTACTTAGCTCAGTGCCTGGCACACAGTAAGGGTACAATAAATATTCATTGTGAGATAAAGGAGAGAGAGAGTAACAATTATGTTTAATGACAACAGTGATGAACTAAGTAACTTTTCTCAAGAGAGTAGCTTTGGAGGCATATACCTACTGCATCTGTAGATTATAGCGCTTTAATTTTTTAAACTATCTATCTGAACATTCTTTGGAACTTCATTTTAGGAAAAGAATAGTGCTGTGTTATGACAGCCGCAAGAAAAACATTGAATGCTTACTGTAATTTCGCCTGTTCCTCTAAAAGACAGAAAATGAGGAAACTGATGATAGGAGAACAAACATGTCACCTGCTTTTGATATCTAGAAGTGGCAGAACCAGGATCTGAACCCAGTTATGACTGATGCTGGATCTTACGCTCTTTAGCAGGACCTTCTCCAGAATGGCATTTGAAGAGCTTCATTGAGAGGAAGGATGATCATTTCCCGGCAGTTGGACCAAAGGTCCTCAGCAGCATTATAGAGAAGGCTGAATGGAGGGGAGTGAGGAAGAGGCAGTGCTATACCTAGAGGAGATGGGAGACAAGGAGAATGAGGTGGAAGAGGGAGAGGATGGAGAGAAACAAGAGGCCACTACAGAGAGCAAACACAACTCTCATTGACCCTCATGGTCTGCAGCTGTGGGAGGCAGCATTTTTATTACTTGGGCAGAATTGGGAAATGGGATACTTGTAGCATAATCAGGGCAGGGGTGAAGATCATGTAATCTTGTGCTGTATCTGGAACATATACCTGGTGAAATCCAGGATGATGTTCAATTTGTGAACTAATTTAAATGTAACACTTAAAAAATATACAAGAGATATTTTATTTTACTGTACAGTTTAAGAAAATCAGCCTTTATCGGACGGAAAACATTGATTTGTTATCAAATTAAATCAAACTGACTGGTTCATGAAAACCTCCGCAGTAGGAAGAGGTCTCCCCCTTCCGCCCAAACCCTAACCACCCTGCAGCCCGCACCCCCAAGCCTGTTGGTGTTCTATTTCTGCTAATCCTTGCTAAGAAGTAACTGGTGAGCCAGAGGTTAGCTGATGGGGTCTCAAGGTGAGACCTTTCCCAGGAGTATTTGCATGTTAATAGAGGATACTGGGAACCCAGGACAGCCTCCAGGTCTCAAATGAAAGGAGTCCTGAAGGTGGACAGAGGGGTGGGCACGGCCCCCAGGGGCCCCGCTGTGTGGGCCACGTTGATTCTGCCTGTGTGGATGGCCGCTGGTCTGGGCTTCTCTCCAGCTGCTTTTACAAAGAAGTGGCTTGGAGAAGAACAAACCAGTTGTATTTATCCCCAGGCAAGGACTCCATTGCCAGGGTTGTGTGTGTAGTGCCCAGCTCAGTCTGGACCCAGTAGGTTTGCTTAATGGTATTCGTTGAATGAATGAAAAATGAATGAATGAATGAATGAATACCTTTAGCCCTCTTTCCCAGGAGCTGTTCAAGCCAGAACCCAGGCCTAAGACCTGAGCAACTTCTTCCTAAAGATAAGAACCTTTCTATCATTTGCACTTTACTTTTTTTCTTCCTTATAACCAGAAAACCTCAAAACTTGTGCTGAATTGCATGACCTCACTGACCATGTTTCATGTTCCTTGTTGAACTGTGGTGAAAGCAATCTCCTTAGCTATGGCCAAACTGCAGAAAATGGAATTCCTTCATGGACACATCCTCCTGCACACACACACACACACACACACACACACATTTCAGGGCAGGGTCCTCAGGAGGAGAAGGGGGTGGGAGACTGGGAGGGGCCATGAGGACAAGACTACTTTTCTGTTTGGCTGAATTCATCAAAAATGTCCAAACCCCATGCTGAACATTCATCACTAATTAAATCCTAGCACCATAATTCAGAGAAAACAATTACAGCATTTAGAATTTTTTAAAGGAACTATTATTGCTGTCTTGGCCCTTTTAAAAATTATACTCCCCAAAGGACAAAATGTGATCCATTAATATGTATGTATTATTACTTTTTTTGTAATGAGAAGACTGCTGATGCCTGTGAATATAGAAGCATTTATCGGTTGCCGACAGCCGCTCAGTTGACTTGCAGTTTTAAGTGTAATATTTTCTAGAATCTAAAAGGCTATAACATTAATTACTTTTTTGCCACCAGCTGGTGGCCTGTTAGTTTCTATCCTGTGTTCTTTTCCTTGGCCATACTGGTAACCAGTTAGTGAGTGAAGGGGTTGGTCAGACCTAGGAGGAGTCAAAACCATTACTGGGAAAGATCGTGTAATAATTCATTCAATTTCAGTCAGTTTCTTCCATTTACCTTTAGGACCCAAGAATGTACTCTGTTTTTCTTTTTTTTTTTCAGTTGGGATCCCCTCGTGGCCCGGCTCCTGTGTTAATCCCCAGGCTCAAGGTATCTTGGATTTCTAAGTCATATCCGTGATTCTTCTATGTCGATTGTCCCCAGCTAAACTGAGATCTGATTTTTTTCTCTCTCTCTTTCACTTTATCCTTTTGAACCACAGGCTTCTTTGTCTTGATAATTTAACAGAGTAATTGAGAAGTGAGTTATCTGGGTCTGGCAGTAAGGACCACAATTGGCCCTAATACATTACGATGTATTGTGTGTTTGACCTGTGTGTGTGTATGCATGCTGCGTGTGTGTGCGTGCGTGTGTGTGCACATACAGGCACATAGGTAGGTATGCATACATATATGCACATATAAAAGCACGACTCAGAAATTTCCATTCGGCTCTCTGATCAGTCTATTGTCACATGCATTTGGCATTCATTATCCATGAGCCTCCGGCGCCTTTGGTCCTGTGCCCTGGCTAGCAGTGATTTGGTTTATAGAGATCATATGGCAGGGAAACAGACCTTGAAAGACAGAGCTCTGAGAAGCACATTTGATGAATTTCCTATGATTTGAGTCTGGGTTTATTCTTCCCTGTGGCGGGGCAGACACCCCAGAGCACACGCAGCCAGCCCAGGAGCCCGGGGAGGAGCGGAGGCTATGACAATAAGCACACTGTTTTTTCTTCACACATCTCGGGTTGCATTTCCTATCTGGGAGAAAAAGAAAAGGGAGCCTTGTAAAGGATCCAGAATCTGGGCAGGAAACCACACAGAGTGAAGGTTGCCATTGTCATTAGCAATTAATGTAACCACCAGGGCTGGAAGAAGGAGGCCCTGCCAAGGCTGTGGGGGAGGGGAAGGAGGGATTGCTGGGGTGGGGGTGGGGGTGGGGGTGGGGGTGGAGAGCTGCTCAGTGCCACTTGCCAGCCAGGGCTGGTTGGAGGACTGAACAGGATACCTCCTCAAGCACTCCTGAGAGGGACCGCAGTACTAGCATTTTTAAATTTTAAAACAAGGTGCCCAGGACTTGCTAAGTTCTCACATGTCTCTGTCACCCATTTTTACTTTCTATGGCTCCAAGTCCAATTCCTTAGCCCCTTAGTAGATTACTTTTTCCCTAAGGAGTCTTTTGAGATTCATTTATTTAGCAGTATATATGGAGTACCTTCTTGTGCCAAGTTCTTGGGGTGCTGGGCATGAGAGGCTGATGCTGATCTTTAACAGATGTCGAGTGTGTGTGCACCAGGCACGGAGCACTGTGGTTTCCATTCATTACCTCATTTGGCCATCATTACAACTCTCGGAGCTGGGTTTTCTTCTTACTCCATTTTACAGGTGGCATAAGTGAGGCCCACAGAGGTTAATTAACTATGTACCAGGTCATAAAACCAATACAGGAGTCCAGATTCCCAATCCCAGTTTATACCCTCAAGAAGCCTACAATCTAGGGAGGATTCAGAAAAGTCAGCTAGTGATTAGATGACAAGATGATGTGGGCTATTCCTAGGGTGGGGTCTGGAAAAGTGATTTTTTTTTTTTTTTTTTTTTACAGTTTAATGTATTTTAATAGCACAGAAATAGGAACAGCACAGAAAGACAGACAACATTAAAAACATGTACTAGCATGTTTAAGACAACTCAGAAAAGTATAATGACTAGATGGAATCTACTGTATGATAAAAATGCTACAAACACCATTTAGTTGCCGTCAATAAGAAATTTACTTGTTTTAAAAAAATCCAAATGCTGGCATTGTCCAGAAAAATTTAACAGGTTTATTTATAATTGTTATAAAGTTGAACTGCTGAAACTTGTTCACTGAAACATTTTGACTTGCATTAATGCTTTACATCCCCGCATTAATACTAAAAATTCACACACAAATGAAAATGAAAAAACTGCCAATACCTGATTTCTGTCCCCTATTTTCCACTCGCAATCATGTACTTAGGTACCTTTTGACCCCATGGAAAAAAAATATCTAACATTCAGAACTACCAATAACAGGAAGAAGAGAAAAAACTTTTTTTGAGAATGAAATGCTTCCCACCATAATGGACTCTTAAGCACGTTCTCCACGTATGCGGCATGCTAGCTGTTTAATGTAGTCTGGGGAGACCATCACAGAAGGCTTCTTGGAGGTGGTGAGGTTGACACTTCTGTTTTTTGGGGTTTTTTGCAGTACCAGGGATCAAACTCAGGACCTTGCACTTGCAAGGCAGGCAATGGTGCCACTGAGCTAAATCCCCGGCCCTGAGGTTGACACTTCTGTCCAGTGAACGGTGTGTTGGTGTCTGTGCTGCTCACTATATAGGTGTAGGTGTGTGGTTCAGGCCTGTCCAGCCACTGAAATGTCTTTCCCCCTTTCTGTTGTGCTGCATGGAGCCCCAGTGAAGTTGACAAGAGCAGAAGTTGCAGTATTTTTTCTACATTGCTGGTAGATTCCCTCTCCTACTCTTCCTTCTGTCTCCTGGTTTTTGTCTCTTCTTCATCCCTCTCCTCTCTGCTCCCACACTCTTTCTCCTTCTTTCTGGTAGTTTAAAAAAATGCCATTTTTCATTAATGTGACCAAAATGTCATCAAGTAGTTTAATGCTCTTTAATGTCCTTGTATCGTTTACGTTTTGCGAACAGTGTGGAAATGAATCCCATCTGTGGGTTTAAGAACATCAAAAAAGTCGGACAGGCTATTTAGACGTGCTGCTTCACATTGCATTAGTGTGTACAATGTCAGGGGGCCCAGCCAAGTGCTGCCGACCAGGCCTCCACCGCCCCTTCCCCAGGCCTGGGAGTGACAGATCGCTTCTCTCTTGGAACTCAGAGTCAGTCATGGGTACAGGCCCTGGAAGGCTGCCCGGAGGCCCCAGGAAAAGTGTGAAGCCTAAATAAAAAATGAGGAATGATTAAGGGAAATCTTTCCCTTCCTCTCTAGTGCCAGGATACCCCAACAATAGCTTCTTCATCACTTGAGTGAGAAGCTGGCTGTAGCACTGTCTGCCTTCTTCAAAAGTAATTAGCTCTCCTCTATCTCTCTCCTTGGGGCCCCACCCCTCTGTTCCCCAGGGAGGGAAGAAGCTCTGGGGCTGAAATTAAGTTGACAGTTGGTAAGGAAGCTGTTGGAAACCTCAAATCACCGGAGAACATCAAGTTTGGGGCCAACCGGGAGCGTAAAAGAGAGGCTCTATGGAGGACCCTGAAGAAGTCTCATAGCTTAAATCGAGTGGTGGTCTCAGGATGGTTTTTTTGTGGAAGCATTTTTGCCAGGGCTTGACCTCTTGCTCCCCTACTTTCTAGAAATATGGTTACATGTCCCTTACTTGCAAAATGGGGATGCTGATTATATCAACCTAATTAAATGAGCTGCTGAGCCTGAAGTTTGTAGACTCACGTCTGGCCACAGTCAGTCCTCAGTAAACATTAACAGTGTTCTGCTATCCCGCATTGCCTGTAGCCTTTCTCTGGCCACCTATCCCCACCTGCTGCCAGGTGCAGTCAGCCCCTTCCTCCCTCTCAGCTGAGCACTCAGCCCAGGCCTTCCCCTGCAAAGACCGAGGCAGGGTGAGTGGGACCTTGACTGTAAAATACCCTGGCTTTTTTCCAGGTTTGGAGAAACCCCTCATTCTAATGCATTCCCTGGAAAGAAAGATATGGCTTTTTGTTTCAGAAAAAAACAAAAGCTTCTATTCTTCCCCAGACATGAGGAACAGCAAGAGTGGAGTTTTGACTGTTAATCATTATAGCTGCATGAATAATAATCTACCCTCTGAAGGCCCCAATTCCTTCCCAGTAGGGTAACCCCCCTCCCATTTTGCATTTGCCTACATGCATATCCCAGTATTCTTTAATTCTACATATAAGCATAAGGAGAAGCATATACTTCTGATTGTTATTTCGCAGTTCTTAAGGTCATTTTGTTTTAACTCCTAAATTAAACAAACAAAAATATTCCTTCAATGCCATTACCAGGAGGGCTATTTGTTTTTAAGTTCTTTACAAGATGAACAGAGATCCTATGGGTTATTTCTGCTAGGATGACTGGGAGATTGAAGATGCCAGTGCATTAGATCTGGAAGCCTCTGGGGATGTGTGAGTGCAGCTTATAGTGCAGCCATTGCTCCAAGCCTTTGTGCTCAGACCGGAGGGAAGGACATTGGGTTTTAAAAACTGGCAAATTTGCTCTAAGATCGGACTGCCTTCTCTGACCCCTCTACTTTCCATTTTAACTTTCTTGTTGGCTGAGGCATAGTTACGATGGCAAAGAACATAGACTCAGGAGCCAAACTACATGGGTTTGGATCCTGGCTCTGTCACTTGCTTACTCTGCACAAGTCACCCATCTCCAAGGCTCATAATAATATCTGTCTCAAAGGATTCTTGTAAAGATGAATTGGGTCAGTACGGGTTAGGCATTTAGTCTACTGCCTGACACATAACAGATGCTCTGTATAAATGTACCAGCTATTATTATCCCTCTGATTATTTCATATTGCCTTAGTACTACACTGCGGGTCCTCTGAGGGCAGGAACTGTGTGGCTACTGCCACTGCCACCATTTAGCGCAGTGCCTGACACCTGGAAGACTTTCACTGTTATTTGTTGAATTGCACTGAAGCAAAATAAAGGATTTTAAATTGTGTTGTAAACCACCACGCAAGAAATTTCTGTTATTAGCTCTGGAGGAAGTTTATTGGATAAAATATCTCCAGGGCTTACTCAGAATTACTGCAGTTGAATGTAACAAAATTTTGAGCAGCAATTGACTAGTTAGTTTGTGAATCACCCTTGTCGTCAGTGTTCTGTATTTAATTATTTCCTTCCTCGTTTGTGCTGAGTGATCTGCTAATATACTTAGCCCAATAAATGTTCACTGAGGGCCCCTTAGAGGGACCACTCCAGGCTGGGAGAGGATGTGACAGGAAGAAGAACAAGGGCCTTCTGCCACCTCTAGCAGGTATCTTGTGTCCCTGACCACTGTAATAGGTGTGAACATCTGGCCCACCTTGTCCTCTCC